>NC_061122.1:152505237-152877371 GCF_002878395.1 Capsicum annuum | reverse complement strand
ATCAAAGATTGAACAATAAGGGGATAAATAGTTCATACTCAGAATCACATCAAAATCCAACATGTCTAAAACAATAAGATCAGCCTAAGAATCAAACTCTCGAGCAAGCACAACATATGATAATATAACGAATCTAACTACTAAAGAATCACACAAGAGTGGATACACATAAAAACACTGATAAAGAATACTAAGATAACTCTAACTATGGTGCATAATAAGTAGACACATAAAAATAAGTATATTTTAGATTAAATAAAAAAAACTAGTTGATGGCATGCTAAAATTGTACGTATAATAACATCTTATGAATCAACATCAGGTCTAGCAGGTACGACAAACAACTGACCAAGCCCAGTACCTGGTTGGGCTCCTGACTGATCTCCACTCATACCTACCTGAGGACCTCTATGAGAACCTTGGGGACTTCTGTTATGACCATATATTCCATCTCTAGTTGAGGAAGGTACTTCCCTAATTATGGAATACTCTAAGATGAAGGACCCATCGCTCTAGGATTGGGACACTCTCTCAAGAAATGGTCAATGCACCTATAACCATAACACGCCCCTGGCACTGTACAAAAACTAGAAGATCCGGCTTACCTATAATAACATACATGATTAGAATAACTAGAAGATGAACCCCTCAGAGGGTAATCACTACTCTAGCCAAGATGATCATTGTACTTATAAAAGACATCATCAATGATCTGAAGTATGGCATAAATGGACACACTCGACTAACCCTAATGCTGATAATGTTTATACAGAGGGTACCTACCATGCAAACTATTTCTGCAGAGCCTTCGGCCACTAAGGATCCGACTAAAACTACCCTGATATTGCAACCTCTTATTATTGGCCCCTTGGGCCTTACGATGAATCCCTCTATATCTTGTGCATGCCCAAAAACCTCAGAAAAAGCCATAGAAATAACTTCTACATAGCCTTGTAGAAAAAATTCTAATTGCCCCAAAAAATACAAAAACCACTCATTCTTAGTGATCTAAATAGATGTAGCATTCCTAGATAACTCATTAAACTTAGCCTTAAAATCCATAATATCCTTGGCTCCTTGATTTAACCTTGAGAAATTATATCTCAAATGATCTATACAACTATAAGGCATATACTTTTCCAAGAAGACCTTAGAGAACTGAGTCTATTTCAATATGGGAGATTCAACTTGCTTGGAATCTAGATGACCTCTCTACTAATGTGGAGCTACCAAATAAAACTGAAAAGTAGTGTAATCTATACCACAGGTGTTAACTAGGCCCAAAT
This sequence comes from Capsicum annuum, assembly GCF_002878395.1. NCBI lineage: Eukaryota > Viridiplantae > Streptophyta > Magnoliopsida > Solanales > Solanaceae > Capsicum > Capsicum annuum. Next base: position 152,876,085 of record NC_061122.1, on the reverse strand, counting down.
TATGGAGTCTATCATTGTAAGAAATTAAGAACTCACATGCATCAAAAAATCTAGGTGGAGCTAATCTAAAAAATTTGCCAAGGATCATCTGTTCCTCAGTAGATATAGTAGGCTGGGTAACAACCTATGTAGAAAGGACCTCAACTTTAGGAGCCACAGCTTCAACTGCACCTCCACCTCAGTACCACTCTAATTGATCCAAAGGGCTGAACTAAAGTACCCCTAAGCAATAAAGAAGAAATAAATCCTGATGGAGCATGGGTTGGTCCTTTGCCTACCATTGGATAGGGTAGAGCAATCTCTTGCTCAAAAGGCAGAATAAGTTCTAGTAAAAGCCCCCAATCCTTATCCATGGTTGGGTCTACATACCTGGGTTATCCTTGACCTCTAGGTCATCCATGAATTATGAAACAATACCTAATTATAGACTCGGTGTCATTGTCTTCTGTAGCAGTAGCATGTTTCTTAGCCATCTACGAAAGAGTGAAATAAAGGAATCTTTAGAAACCAACTCAGACTCTTATCATGAGATAAGTAATAAAAGTAATAAACTTGTTAAAACCCTTGGGAGTTGAACCACACAGTGAGGGACCAGGTTCATAAAAATCAATCACAGGCAAAGTGCATAAAAATAACCAAGAAGTAAGAGACAATTAAGGAATGGTAAAGATACAAGATTTTTACCTGGAAATCAATAAAGGGAAAAACCACAGCTTGCCCTCACAAGCAGAAAAGAAATCCACTATAATCAACCTTATGTTTACAGTCTATATTTAAGTCTAGCTCTAGACTCCTTTCAATATTAGCAACTCTACAACAAGATCATCTTTGTAACTCTACCAAGGACCTTCTCTACCGATAAACTTTAATAAGTCACAAGCTTAGGTGACTTTAAATAAGCCTATCTCTAAACAAAAGAAAATGCTACTTTTATAACATGAGTAGTTCAATTAAAAATCATTACTCACTCAAGACAACTCACACACTCACTAATCATACTACAAAGATAAGAAAATGAGCTATGATCAAGCAATTTTGAAATGGACTTTTTGCTGCCTCTTCACTCTTTAGAATTATGCAAAAACTAATTGATGAAGAGGCTTTTTTTTTCTTTTATAGTTGAGTGATGATTTTACCTAAAAGATCATTGCACCAGTTGTCCAAATTTGTACAAAATAGGACCTACAATTTTTCTACATAAAAGAACAAAACTATAGAGACAACACGTGCCAATGGTACTGTACCTTTCACATCAAGGGATCAGGTATGTTGTAGTTAGTCACTCGTTATCAAAACTACATAAAGAAATTTTCCTACTTTTTCATGATGACAAACCAACCTTACAACTTTGAGCATTTATGTACATTCATAACATTTAATCTGTGTTAATACCACCCTAAGATGAATATTTCCCCTATCATCACGCTTTATCCATCATCATGCAAGATAGGGCCCAAGTCTCTTATTTTCATTTGCAGCAAAAACCTCAGATTTCTTCCCCCTGTCATTATGCACCTTCATTAGTGAATTTTTACACTTCCCCTTATTAACATGAATCTCTTCATTCATCTATTTATCACATCACATACTTTACCCTATCAGCATGCCATTAAAATCATCAACTCAAATTACTTGGCACCTAGCCTACCTGGTACCTGGTCCCTACTACATATACTTAGTATTCCCCCCTTTTAGTTAACTCATAGACATTGGGAAAACAATAACATAAAGATTAACTTTGCAATTTAAAGAGAAAAATGTAACACACAAAGAAAATATTCATTAACATTTAGGATACGTATCATTGCATGCATAAATTGAATATTCTTAGGGAAGAAGCCACACGAATTAATCAGACTGAACAAGTGAAGGACTTGGAAGAAGAGTTTGAATGAGTAAGGTCAGATTTTTATTGAGATGCCTTATCTCTGCATTTGAACTAAGGAGCTCATCAGTTAAGATAGACATCTTTTTCTTCTGTTCAACATTCTCAGTTCTAAGCATTTCATTGTCACATGGGATTCCTTTTGAGAGATGCTGAATTTTCTCCTAAAGCTTGCTGATTTCTTCATATTTGTTAACTAAATTGTCAACTCACCTAATTCCACCAAACCAAGTACTGTTAGCACATTTGAATAAAAAGTCCTTCCAGTTTACTCCTTTTGATTCATCAAGAACTTGTTTCTTTCTTTCTTTGATACAACCTTATTTTTCCCCCATTCTTTTTCTTTTAGTATAAGTGATCAAATATATTTTTTTCAGATATTTTTCTCTTCATGGGACCGGCTCCTTCAAGAGTCAGTTGCTTTTCAGTTAAACTTCTAGACAATTTTCCAAAAAAAATTGGAATATTACTGACAACATTTTTCTTGTGATCAACTAAGATCTTTCCTAGTTATTTGAAAAAAAGATGAGATTTTTAGAAAACCAAGTTTCATCGATCACAACATCATCAGGACAGTTTTGAAGATGTAAGGATGATTTTTCATTAATAGGTTGAGTGATGAAAAAGTTAAGCTTTGAAAGAGAAGGTGAAAAAGGATTTTTTCAGGATGGTTTGGAAGGAGATTTTTCACTACGCTAATCTTAGAATCCTTTGAAAGAGAAGAAACTGGGAGAGCTACGGCCATCGAGAAGGTCTTTTTCTTTGAAGGGCTATTTGCAATTTGAATTTTCCCTTTTTGATACGAGATGGACTAGGTGCAATAAGATTCAAGTAATAATGAGAAGAAAGATGGGTTTTCTGGGGCAACCACATATGATTAATATCAAATTTTAGGTGACTCACCTTTCATTTTAGAATAGGAAAACTTTGTTCTACACAAGGACCAGGAGGACTTAGCTTTTTCTTGTCAGAATAAACAAAATTTTCACATACAAGATACTATCAAGAGAGATGGGACCAAGTCCCTCTCTAGTTTGAGTGAACCTCTAACTTTGTGCTTGTCACATTTGTCCAACTCAAAAATTTCTCCCATAGGTGTATAACTGTAAGGGTATCTTACTGAGTTAGACCAATATGTACATAGTTTACCAAAGATACCTGCCACCTAAACATAACAATTTTTGTAAAGATACACTGATTCACTTGATAGTAGGTAAGGCTGATTTAATCAATCCAAACATCACATTGTTAGATGTATTACACCACATTATACCATGACTTTTTTTGGAAATAAGTCTGAGGACCAGGTCCTAAACTTGTTCTTCAAGTGTCCAAATTTCTTTCTTCATTAAGTTTCTAGCTTCTTTCACATCTTTGTGACCTTATTCTTGGGATCGAAGTGCTAATCACACAAAACACTTTCACCTTGAAGTGTCTTAGGAAAGAGAATACGATTAGACCTTCCATTCAGTCTTAAGTAATTACATAACAAAAGGTTTTTCTAATTGCAAACCCTTTCTCCCTTTGGCACTTACAATCATTTGTTAGACTTGGGAACTCATTTAAGATTGAGTTCCCAATAGGATGAAAGAGGTGTGATTAAATCCCTTTTTTTCCAACTATGTAGTGTGGTCTTATTCATGTTTTTCCAAGCTAATTCACCTTAAGGATAGGTTATATCCTATTGGACATGTCTAACATTTAACATTCTTTCTCTGAGCCAGCTTAGAAAGTTTTCTTTCAGATGTCTATCTCTTTTGGAGTCATAAGAATTCTTTGAGAATCCTCCTATTTTTTTTCAAGCTCAACCAAAGAATTTTGATCTTCCTTCTTACCTTTACACTCAGAAGCATCTACTTTCTCCAGTTTACTTAAAAAACTAAGATTCTCAACTTTCATCTTGGCAACCTATTGCTTAGTTTCTAATATCTTGAGAGTTAAATCTATCAAATCAAGTTCCCAATCTTCTATCTTTTCTTCAAGATCATTATTTTTCTCTTCATCACAGTCACTATTAGATTTCACTAGTTGATTAACTTAGCTTGAATTTGTATATTTTAACTTATCAGCCTACTCTTTAGTTTCAAATGTCTATAGAGTTAGAGCAATTAACTCAAGTTATTGACTTTCCACCTTTTCTTCTCAGTCGTTTTACACATGGAGTCAATTAGTATATTTTCTATATTTTTTATCATTCTTACAAAGTAGTTATCCATGTTTTCTTTAAGGTCAGAAAGTGTTACCCCATTTTCTTCTTTATCTTCAATGTTTTTCGTACAAGTAAACAAGTAATAACTAGCTAAAATGAGTCTCTCTAGTACACAAATAACTGATATCACTAGCCGAAATGAGCACTGACTTCTCTACAAATCTCAAATACTCATCCAAATAAACTGCGTCCCATATTATCGCATAAGACAGATTAAGAATCTATACCTGCAATATCGACACATGGAAATATAGGTGAATAGTGGAAAATTTTTGAGGCAAAGCTAACTCATAAGACACATCGCCAACTGTGCAGAGAATGTCAAAGGGTCCTATATATCTAGGGTTGAGCTTGCCCTTCCTTGCAAACCTTATCATGCCATTAATAGATGATACACAAAGAAATAGACAATTACCAACTCTAAAAATTACGATACCAATCTTATGGTTTTCATAGCCCTTCTTCCTACCCTAATCTGCTCTCAACGTATCCTTAATCATCCTTACTCTATCCAATGACTCCTAAGTAAATCTGTACAATAGGGCTAAACCTTGAAATTCTTAAGCCATTGAACCAAAGAATGACATCTCCTGCCATACAAAGCCTCAAAAGGCTCCATATGAATACTCGAATGATAACTGTTGTTACAAGAAAACTTTTCTCAGGTAAAGTGATCCTCCCATTGGCCTCCAAAATCCATAACACAGGCTTAGAGCATATTCTCGAGGACCTAAATAGTTCGCTCTAACTGATATCTATCTGTGGATGGAAGTTTTTACTATGATCCACCTGAGTGTCCAACTCCTCCTACAAAGCTCTCCAAAATCTCAAAGTGATCACAGAATCACAATTTCAAATAATAGAGATAAGCACCCCGTGTAAATAGACTATCTCCCAAACATATGGGTAACCTCTAAGCACTGAATAAAACCCGAATAGGAATGAAGTATGTGGACTTGGTCAAACAATCTACAATGATCAAAGTACCATCGGAATCATGAGAAATACGAGGCAAACCACTAAAAAAATCCATTGTAATCCACTCCAACTTCTACTTGGGAATAGGCAATCTCCGAGTAAATCCACTTGGTCGCTGATGCTCGCCCTTTAATAGCTGACAACATAGGCAACAAGCAACAAAGTCTGCCATACTCTCTTTATACCACTCCACTAACGATGTTGTCTCAAATCTCTATACATCTTGGTTGTGCTAGGATAAGTAAAATATCTAGAGTTGTGAGCTTCATGGAAATTCAAGTAAATCAAGTTGTTGATCCTCAGAACACAAATATGACCATTAAATTTGAAAAAACCCTTAGAATCTATAATACTCCTCTCAGACTCACCACTTAACACTTCATCACGAAGGAAGTAACGCTTACTACCCTAAAGCCAACAATCTCAAATCTTCTTAAAAAGCAAGGACCTCGTCTCCACGCTAGCTAAGATCCTATTAGGATCTAAAATATAAAGGTAAACCATGAAATTGGCTAAGACTGTATGTCTTGTGCCAACGACCTTTAAGTAACTGAAATATAACCCAAGCTACCCATATAAACTTCCTTCCAACTCAAGCAATCTGCTACCACGTATGCCTTGCCCGAATGATACAATATCAAAATTTCATAATCCTTAAGGAACTCCATACATCTATGTTGTTTAGAAATAAGAGATCTCTGGGTTATAAGATGCTAAAAACTGTGATAATTAGTGAAAATCTCATAATGCACACCCTAAAGATAATGCCTCCAAATCTTAAGCATGAAAGCTACCTCCGCCAACTCTAAATCATGAGTGGGTAGTTGTACTTGCACCTTAATATGTCTAGAAGAAAAAACCATTGCACAACCTTGATATATCAATACACAAACCAAACCAACAATGGAAGTATCACAAAATAGGGTGTGTACCTCACCCTGAATAGGTAAAGCTAAAACAAGAGCCGAATTGAGAAAATCCTTAAGCTTTCCAAAGCTCAACTCACACAGCTCATACCATCAAAAAGAAACCTCCTTCTCAATCAATTTGGTCATTGGGGCTAAAATGGTAGTAAAGCCCTTGTAAAATTATCTATAATAACCTACCAAACTAATGAAGCTATGAATCTCAGTCAAAGATGTAGTTAGAGCCCAATAAAAAATCACCTTAATTTTGGTTGGGCATACTATATTATAATTCTTAGACACCACATGCACAAGGAATGTCACTGGCTCAAGCCAAAACTCACGCTTAGAGAACTTGGCAAAAATACATGATCTCTCAATGTTTGGAGCACAATCCACAAATATTTCACATGGTGCTCGCTACTTCTGTAATACAGAAAGATATCATCGATGAACACAATAATAAAGAAATCTAACTAAGGCTTGATACTTGGTTCATCAAATCCATGAACACGACAAGGGCATTATTCAAGCAAAAAGGCATCAGCAAGAAGACATAATGACCATAATGGGTCCTAAAGGCAGTCTTTGGGATATCCTCAACTCAAATCTTCAACTGATGGTATCCAAATCTCAAATCAATCTTAGAGAACATATTCCACCCTGAAGATGGTCAAAAAAATCATCAATATAAAGCATAGGATCATGATTTATCACTGTTACCTTATTAAGCTACCTATAATCAAAAAATATTTGCATGGAGCCAGTTCCAATTAGTGACGTATCCAAATGGTGCCCCTTTTTATGTAGGAGCTGATGAAGAGGCTACCTAAACTTTGTTTTCCCCAAAAGCAACCTTAATAATTCGATAGATTTTAAGCATGTGCTTTGGCTGAACACACTTGAAGAACTTTACCCCTCCCTCATCACAAAAACCCTTATGAAACTGACCATAAAATCTATAGGAAGGATATGATGGAGCTTATTGGGCCTTACTAGCTTGAGATTTGGTACCCTCTACCCTAGAATGGTCGCCACCCTAAAAATTCTTGTCACTAGAAAGTTTGGGTAGGAACAACTAGTCGTTGCGTAGGACCCAGAATTGTCCTACTTCATCTTGGACCATTTTCAAAAATCCCTGCCACTCTATTGTTGACTTCTACCCTGATTAGAAAATCTAAAATTCTTACTCTTGCTCTCCCCTATTTTTGCTTGCTTTTTCTTCTCTTTCTCAACTTACTGCATGTACACAACAAACCTGGAGATATCTCTATCTTTGCTTAACATGGAAGCCTTACTCAAAAATATCAAGTCTCGAGACAACCTAGAAGAAAAATTCCTCATTCAAGCACTCATGTTAGATACATCTTATGGAACATACTGAGATATTGGTGGAACTTCAAGGCATACTCCATGAATGACATCTTGCGTTGCTTCAAGTTAATAAAATATTATGCCTTTGCCTCTCTCAGCTATTGAGAAAAGAAGCAGTCCAGTAAAGCATTAGAAAAATCATCCCACAAGGATCACTCAGCATCATCACCCCTTAAATGATCCCATTACTCGTACCACTGATATGCCATATCTTTTAATTGGTATACGGTGAACTCCACTCCTTCCACATTAGTGGTATGCATCACACAAAAAAAAATTTCTATCTCATCAAGGAAACATTGATTATCCTCATCGACCCTAACACAAAAAGGTTAGAGGGTTAAACCACATAAGTTGGCCCCCTTGTGGACTAATAAGATGGCATAACAAAAGCACCAATCTACGATTGAGAAGCTACCAACTGAGCCAACATATGAATAGATTGAAAAAAACTAGAATTCATTATGTCAGCCTAAGGGGATCGAGAAAGATTGGAGGAGATCGATGGAACTCCAAAAGAGAAATCAGGAACTAGACCCTTAGACCTTGTCTGGACCCTAAAAGCAGAGCGTGTTCCATCACCATTGTCCTTTAGTGGGATAGAGGGTTTTCCTAGAATAATACTCCACAAAACAAAAGTAGAACACAATATAGAGAAACATTCCTCAATCCCTCCTAGACTCCCCCTTTTAAGTGTGGTGCACTACACACTCGTAAAAGAGACTCTACTCGACACTGCTTTATGGATACCCAATTGACCATGACCCTAGGGCTTTGATTCCAATACGACATGACCCAAACTAGGTATTTACTATGTCGCATATCTCTGATCCAACCAGGACCGGAGACCACCTCTAATACCCAAACCATTGACCACCCTTCTCCAGATGTCGGATGCATTCCTAACATATAACAAGATAAGATAACATAAAATCAAAGACATTATAGGGAGTCTGAAACAAAAATCAAAATCCATAAAAAATTAATCATCCAATGCTAATACCAATACCAATACCAATACCAATACCAAAGCCAATACCAATACAAATGCTAATACCAATACCGACACCGCCCATGCCCAGAGTAGTCTAACAAAGCCTCTAGTCAGAACCAAAGAATATCCCATCAGGACATGCCCCCAATAAGAGCTAAAACCAAAACCAAAAAAACAATAATGATATAAAGAAATCCATTAAATGAAATATGGGGCCTTCTGGAGTAAGGAACCTCGCCACTTTAGTCTGACTCAAAAGCTATCCTTAAATCACCAAGTCACTGAGCAGGAGGAGTGAAAGTATGGCCAATTTTTTCATCATGTAGGGATACAGCGCCCGAAGATGGATAGTAGGGTAAACGCTAGCATGTAACTCAAGGATAAAGATAAATTAATGCTATTAATTCAAAACCAAATAAAAACATCATAAATAACCATATACAATTACATATTTACGTATATATCACGTCGAGATAGGGAACAAGGATTAGCCTACCTTTTAAAACATTGGCATAGGTTGCATAGCTTTACCATCTTAAATCAACCCACAGGATATATGGGTCCAGTGTTACCCCCTTAATGGGCCCTAGTACGTGTAACCGCACGAACTGGAGATATTATAGATGACCGAGAATTCTCTTATACCCTTTGCCCTCTATGATACATATATATATGTATAATGTTGGGGGATTCCCTTTTGCCCCACTTCATCAAGGCCAACACACACATCGGAAAACATGAGTTTTCAGTGTCTGTCCTTGGGACACACACCTTCACGTCTAGCTATCACAACCCCCATTATTGCCCAATTAAAAAATTTAACACATAACCAAACAACTAATTTGATGAGTCAATTATTAAGGAATTATTAAGTTGTATCATCATACCGACTATAGCTTGCAAGAAATTTCACTAAGCCAACACTTAAGGGATTCCTTGTACCCCGTGGATTCCATTAGTAAAATAACTTGGGAGATTTTAGGGTACCCCATAAGGTTTGCATAAATTATTCAGCATGGGGATTCTAGTGTACCATATAAGGTTTTCAAAATCATCCTTAACAATTTAACCATTTATTCCACGCATTAGTTTTAAGAAATAAGTCAAACCAAATACTTTGGGGATTCCATTGTACCCCTTATTAAAATTCCCACCTTTCTCGTAACTACAACATAATTTTAAAATGTAAGGTTGGGGTTATAACCATTTCAAAAGTCAAACGCTTAGAGAAAATTAGGATTCTCGAGTTCAACCACCTTACCCATGCATCCGCATGTTGAAAACCATATTTAAAACATGGAAAACCTTGTAAAAACTTTATTCAGTGATAAGCATTCAAAAACCCCAACCTTTATTTCAAAACCATACCAATGCCATGAAAGTCATACATTAAAACAAGTGATTTTAATAAAATAAAAATGAGGGAGAGTAACATGCCTGAAATACCTAGAAATATTGCTGAAATAAAACCCTTAGAACCCTAGATAATCACGTTTTTTGAAACCCTATTCTTAGCTTGAACAGAGAGTTTGAGAGAGAAATTTGGGAGTGTAAAATGGGAATCATGTGATAATGATATCCTAAGGAAGGTTTTTAGTAGTGGGATCCAAGGGGCTAAAGTGGGAAATGTCCAAAGTTCCCCCAACTTAAAAGTTGAAAAAATATCGCCCTTGACTACGAGTCAATCATTGACTTGTAACAACTCATGACCACAAGTCGTAACCAAGACAGCGACTAAGATCCCCATATACTGTCAACCTTATGACTCAACCACCCAACCCATAAAAAGACCCTATAACTCATAAGGTCTAGTCAAAGAAATCTCAGAGTTCACATGGGTTAGACACTGCACAACTTACAATTTAACTTGACTACTCGTAACCTATCCTTATGACTATTAGTGACACACTCATACTTAGAGCAGAGTCAAGCAACAAACTTACTGATTTGGTTATGGCTCATCCTAATGACTCATCACCATTCCTTACTACGTGGATCCCCAAAGTCAGAACCAAGGAAATAACCCAAACACCAGCCACTGGACACCCTACAACTAGGGCCACCTGACCCGTCAATACTCCATATAACTCATATGGTCAAGAAAAATCAAAGTAGTGAGCCAAAGCTCAAGAAATATTCAAAGTCCAAAATTTGAGGTAATACATTCTCCCTTGTTTAGATCATTCACCCTCGAATGATGGATCAAGGCAGAAAAAACACGATTAGACTCTGTATACCTATACTCTTACCTTTAAGTAGGTTAGAAAACTAAGATGCAAAGGAAATCACCTTTTTCTTTAACAAAGTCAGATAACAAAGATGGTAAGAATGACACTTACCTTAGCAAGATTATCTGAGGCGAAAACAAGAATGGATACTTGGACTTCATATCCTATTTGACTTCCCAAGTAGCCTCTTCAACCTTATGGTTTCTCCATAGAACCTTTACTTACACTAGTCTTTCGCCTGTAACCAACGAACTTGCCGATCATAAAATTTTAATACGGACTTCCTCATTAGAAAAGGAATCCAAAATACAAAAATCCTTAATAGGCACAACAAGCAATATATCCCTCATACACTTCCTCAATATTGATACATGGAATACCAAGTGAATGGAAATCAAAGTATGAGGCAATTAAATCATAAGAAATGCAACCAAGCCTCTACAAAATCAAGGACGAACAAACATAAGAGGACTGAGTTTTCCATTCTTACCAAACTGCATAACCCACTCCATGGGAGGCACCTTTAAAACTCCCAATCACCTACCTTAAACTCTAAATTCAGGCCTTACAAGTATTAGGCCACAAGAACTTCAACTTCTTCTGATTTAACTTAGTCAATGGGGAAGCTATAGTCAAGTAATTTTACATAAATCTCCTATAGTAACCGGCTAAACCCAAGAAGCTCTATATATTGAGTGAAGTTATAGGCCTAGGCCACATCTAAACCTCTACATCTTTCTGCGTGTCCACCATGATCTCGTCACTAGAAATGATATGAATAAAAAAAGTAACAACTTTCAACAAGAAGTTATATTTTGAAAATTTGGCATATAATTGCTAATCTTTCAGGGTCTACAACATTATACAGAGGTGATCGGCATGATCCCTGTCACTCTTAAAGTACATTAGAATATAATCTATGAATATAAAGAGGAACAAATCCAAAAATCGATGGAAGCCCCTGTTCATTAAATCCATAAATGTCGCTGTGGTATTAGATAAACCAAAAGACATGACTAAGAACTCATAATGACCATATAACATTTGAAAGGTTATCTTAGGAATATCAACTTATCGAATCTTTAACTAATGATACCCGAACCAAAGATTGATCTTTGAGAAAAACTTAGCACCTTTAAGTTGATAAAAAATCATCTATCCTTGGAAAAGGATACTTATTTTTTACTGTCACCTTATTAAATTGATGGTAATTAATACACATCAGGGAACCATCCTTCTTGTGCACAAACAGAACATGTGCACCCCACGGGGACACACTAGGTTGGATGGAACCCTTGGCTAAAAGATCCTTTAGTTTCTCCTTTAGATATGTGAAACCATTCTATATGTTGGAATATAGATTGGACGAGTGTCCAAAAATAGATCAATCCCAATATAAATTGCCCTATCATGAGGGACACCAAGAAGATCAATAGGGAAGAACTTAGGTAATTCATTCACCATCAGGACAGAATATAATGAAAGGCTCTCTAAGTTAGAATCTTTTACCCAAACAAAATGATAGACACACCCCTTGGATATTAATCTCTAGGCTCTAAGATATTATAAAAAGCTTCCCTTTGGTACTAAAGAACCACCCTCCCACTTAGTAACCAGATCATTCGGGATTTTAAAAATAATCTTATTAGTCCGACAATCTAGAGAAGTATAGCATGAGTATAACCATTCCATCCTTAATATGACATAAAAATCAACCATCTTTAATTCCAATAAATCCTCCAAAGCATTCCAACCACCCAAAGATAACACAAAATCCCTATAGACTCTTCTAGTAACAATAGAGTCACCTATTGGGGTAGAAATAGAAAAGTGATCTGAAATACACTCAGGACCGAAACCAAAATACTCATCAACAAATGGGGTCAAGAAATACTGAACTCAGATCAAGTAAGCTGTTAACATCACGGGAAAAGAGTTTCAACATATCAGTAATGACATTAGGTGACATCTCATACTCTTGATGTGTAGTTAGAGCATAGAGTCGGTTCTAACTAATACCGAAGCCAAATAGTATGCTTTTTTGTGTAGGAGCTTATGAAGAAGTAATCTAAACCTTATTTTCCCCAGATGCACCCTTAACAATGGGATAGTTTCTAAGTATAAGCCTTGGCTAACCACAGTTTAAGCACATATTCCTTCATTTATTAGAAAAAAACCTTATACAATCAACCACAAAATATGTAAGGAGGATATGATAGAGCTTCTTTGGCCCTACTAGCTTTTGATTGGGCACCCTGTGCACTAGAACAGTCACCACCCTTAAAATTCCTAACACCAGATGGCTTTGGCTAAGGAACAGTAGACGTTGGGTAGGACCTAAAAGTGCCCCACTTCTTCTTGAACCACTTTTTACCATCCCTGCCACTACGTTGTTGACATCTACCCTGATAAAAAAATCTAAATTTATTGCTCTAACTTTCACTTTTTTTTGCGTGCTTTATCTTTAATTTCTCTACTTAAAGTATGCACACAACTAATCTAGAGATATCCATATCCTTTTTATACAAGGCATGCCTTACTCTTAAAAATCAAGTCTTGGGACAACCCAGAAGTGAACTTCCTCATTCTAACCTTCATGCTAGATATAAATTCCAGAGCATAGTGAGATAACCGGTTGAACTTCCAGGCATACTCCTTGATAGACATCTTACCTTTCTTTAGGTTAATAAACTCTTCTACCCTTGCCTTCCCTATCTCTAGAGGAAAGAAATATTCTTAGAAGGCATTAGAAAAATCATCCCACAGGGTTTAATTAGCATCATCAACCCTTAACTGATCCCATTTCACACACCAATGATACACCACATCTTTTAATTTATAGGCGGTGAAATCCATGCTCTTCACATTTGCGAAATGCATCACACAGAGGATCTTTTCAATCTTATCGAGAATAATTTAAGAATCTTCCTTGAACTTAACACCAATCAAGGTTGAAGGGTTAAACCCCAGAAGCTGGACATCACTTATGGCCTCAGTAGATGGAGTAGCAAAAGCACCATGCTCAAACTAAGAAGCTGCTAACTAAGATAATATATGACTATACTAAAGAAACTCAACATTCATCATGTCAGCCTGAAGAGCTTGAGAGGGACTAGAGGAGACCGGTGGAACTCTAGAAGGACAATAAAGAACTGAACCCCAAGATCTAGTTTGGACCCCATAAGTAGGGCATGTCCCATCACTTTATGCTCATGTAATACAGAGTGGTTTTTGTGAGCTTCAAATTATTTGGGAGGAAAGATCTAAACTTTGAAAAAAATTAGAGATTATTTTAGGACCTTAGACTTAATAGCCTAAAAATAGAACATAAGAAAGAGAAACATTCCTAAATACCTCGTAGCCTTCCTCTTACAAGTGAGGTGTGCTAAACACCCTTAAAAGAGACTATACTCCACTAGAATTTTTTGACACCCAATTAACCATGAGCCTAGGTCTCCAAAACAAATCTGGCATAACATAATCCAAGTCCTGGCCGCATCAGGTATCTCCATTCATACTAGGACTGGAGACCACCCTCATAACCCAAACTGTTGACCATCCTTTACTTGATGGTAGATGAATTTTGAATATATGAAAAACAATGTAAAATCAAATTAAAGACATTGTAATGAGTCCATAGCCAGAACCAAAATTAACAACCAATTAACAATCCAATTCTGATCCCAATGCCAATACCAATACAAATAAAATACCACTACCGACAATACCCATGACCATGGTAGTCTAACAAAGACTCTAGTTAGAACCAAAGAATATCCAAATGGGATATGTCCCAAACCATAAAAGAAACCAAAATGAAATATATAATAATAACATAAATAAATTCATAGCATGAAATAGGGTCTTCTGGAGTATGGAAGCTCACGACTTTAGTCTGACTCAAATGTTATCCCCAAATCAACAAGTCACTGAGTAGAAGTAGACAAAGTATGGTCGGTTCCTGCATTGCACAGGGATACAATGCCTGAAGATGGTTAGTAGGGTGAACGTTAGCATGTAACTAAAGGATAAAGTTAAAGTAATTCCATTACTTAAAGAACAAATGAAACCAATACAATAATAATATATAATTACAAATATACTACTCTGGGATAGGGAACAAACTTTAGCATTTATTTTCAAGCATTATACTGGGTAACATAGATTTACCATCATAAATCCACCAATGGGCAATATGGGACTAGTGTTACCCCCTAAATGGGCACTTTTATAAGTAGCTACATCAACCAAAGATATCATAGATAGTCAGGAATCCTTTGTACCCTTCACCATCTGTGATACATATATATGTGTATAGTCTTGGGGGATTTCCTTATACCCCAAGAGCATATGTCATCAAGTCCAACCCTCATGTCGGCAACCATGAGTTTCCAATATCAGTCCTTCAGACTCATACCTTCACAGTTAGATATCACAACCCTCATTATTATCCTATTAAAATATTTAACACATAATCAAACCACCAATTCTAAGAGTCAATTATTAAGGCATTATTAAGTGGGATCATCATACCGATTATAGCTTGCAAGAAATGTCATTAAGACAATACTTAGGGGATTCCCATATACCCTACAAACTCCATTATTAAGATCACATGGGGGATTCACTACTACCCCATAAGGTATTGATAAATTATTCACTTAAGGGATTACAGTGTACCCCTACAAGGTTTTCCAAACCATCCTTACCATTTATTCCATGCATTAGTTTCAAGAAATAAATTGGACCAAACACTTTAGGCTTCCATTGTACACATAATTCAAATTCTCACCTTTCTCATAACTACAACCCAGTATTACTGTACAAGGTTAGGGTCATAACCACTTCAAAAGTCATACGTTTAGAAAAAATTGCCATTAATAAGTTCGACCACTATACCCACGTACCCATATGTTCAAAACCATATTTAAATCATGAAAAATCATAATTAAACCATGGGAAAATATAATTCAATGATAAGCGTTCAAAAACCCCAACCTTTATTACAAAATCATAATAATACCATAAAAGCCAAATATTAAAACATGTGCTTTTATTAAAATAACAATGAGAGAGGAGTAACATGCCAAATATACTAAGAAATTTGGATGAGATAGCACCCTTAGCACCCTAGATTATCAATTTTTTTGAAACCCTAGCCTTAGCTTGAACAGAGAGTTTGAGAGAGAGTTTTTTAGAGTATTTTACTAGGAATGACGTGATAATGAAGTCCCAAGGAAGTTTTTAAGTCATGTAGTCCAAGTGGTTAAAGTGGTAAATGTCCAAAGTGCCTCCAATCAAAAAGCTAAAAAAGTATCACCATTAACTACTAGTCATAAATTGACTCATAATATCCTTACGACTTGTGACCAGGTGTAAGACCCTATGAAATTCCAGAGCTTTATCCAGTCCTTTAAGATTGTCAAGGGGTCCCATACTTAGAAAATTCTTTCTAAGTTTCCAGTCTTCATTTATTTTTGGCCTCTGAATGTTAGCAATCTTACTTTGCGACCTTAATGTCCTTTAATAGTCTATATTTTTGTGATTCATGATCAGGAAGGTCATTAGGTATTCTCAAATAAGTTATGAATTTTTTAGAACTCGTTTAGACCATGTTTTATGTCTCAAAATAGTGGACTAACATGATCTTGGCATGCCGCGTTGCCTATTACGTTAGTTAACATTGTTGCAAGTTGCCAAAGTCAAAACTACTGAGGCTTAGCATGATCATTGAGTGATACATCAGGTATTATGTTGATGCCATTAACGCATTACATCGCTAATCGCATCGATGCCAGTTTTCAGTCATTAAATAACCGCATCTTTAAGGGTAAATAGGTTATTTTCCCATGAACTAGGTCAGCCCAAACACAAAATTGATCCTTAAATAACCTAAATATTTCATTATTCACGCAAGTTTCCCTAAAATTCATCATTCTCTCTCAAAAGAAAGAATCTCTAGTTTCAAACTTCAAGAACAAGGTTCTAGAATTCCTTCAAGAACCCATAAGGATTTATGTTCTAAGGTATGTAAAGTGTTCATCCAAGGATCCCTTTTAAGATCTGAGTCCAAGAATCCAATTTTAAATTATAAATTTTGATATTCATGTTGTGGATTAATTATGATCTTATTCATGTGTTGTATGATTCTCAAGTTGGAATCTTTGGTGTGTTTTTATGATTTTGTGTTAGCATGTGTAATGACCCAATTTGCTGAACTGAAATGCTATATGGTGATCATGACCCCGAAGGACCACAAGTTAACCCATGACTGATATCTATACCTGTATACTATATAAGATAACATAATAATGTGGAAACATGCACTAAAAGGTAATAAGGTTCAATACTTAACATAACTGAATAATATAACATCTGTATGGGGTAATAGAATACCCAAAACAAAATTTAAAATACTAAAGTCTGAACATACTAGTTTGTATCTAGTCTGTGTCTAGTCTGCATCTAGTCTAAAAGACTTTACTTTCTGAAGATTCTGAATAAGGAGTTCATGGGACATGTCCCCAACTAACTCCAACTAATAATCTAATCAATGAGATAATAGAAAATCATTATGTCCTTAAAGGATGAGGACTCACTTCAACTGGGACTGCTGAAACTGGAATCTACTGCTGATCTGGAACTCGTGTCTCTGAACCTATGGTGTAAAATAAAAAGAAAGCACCATAGCACGAATGTGTCAGTACATATGTACCGAGTATATATGTGAGGTAGGCTATATGCAATGGTTCACATGCATGACTAATGCTAACTGACTGTCTAACATGAACGTGAGAATATATGCATAAATATATAACTATAACTGACGACGTGAATTCATGATTTCTAAGTTTGTATACTGATAACATCACATTCTAGTAACTAATATGACTGATAACATGAAGGACAATATCTGAATAATATTAACAACATGGGTGACTATATCTGACAGTGCAGAATCTGATGGAACTATCTAAGTTCTATACTGTATCTGAGTTGACTATATTTGGCAGTTTTGAAATCTGAAGAACTATCTGAGTTCAATTACTAAGACTGATTGAATATATCTAACAGTTCTTATTCTACAACATGAAACTGTGGGAAGTAGTATCTAACCGACATGCTCCAAATATACTATAATAGCTGAGTTGGGGTCCAATCTATGCCTTGATTGGAAGGGTGTTAATACCGTCCCACTGGCAAGGACAACATATGAGTAATTCTCATATAATAGATAACTCTAGCGAGAATGGTAGGAACCCTCACATAACAGGTTAGGCTACCTCATCTACCCTTATATAGCAGGCTATAATATCTCAACCTATGCTGGCTACATAGTTCTAGAATGCAAGGATTGCTTCTAGAACCACACCCTCGTATAATTGGTGAGTCCCCATTCTTGGGTTCTCTTGGTGATAATTCCTACTCCCATCTGAATGGACAATGAACATGATTCACTAAACTGAACTGAGCAATAATTGAGTTACTAAATTTCTATGAGCTAAACATGAATTACTAGAAATTGATCTCATGACAGACGTGACTGACAAGGTGAATATAACATACTGAATATGCATATTTGATGCATGCGTAACTAATTCATAAATGCATCACTGAAAGTTTTGAAGAACTAAGTTTTCTCACAATAAGAATGCATGTCTGATGCATAACTCTATAACTGATCTGATACATGAATGCATGACTGAATATGCGGTGGTACTTGATACCAATATTATCATGGTTTACTAAGTTAGTAATGCACACTAATCATGAAACTAAGTAAGTTTAAGAAGCACTATTACCTCGAGCTTGATCTGAGTTGGCGGGGAAGAGGTAAGGGTACTTGGTACACATATCTAATTTTTCTTCCCAAGTAGCTCCCTCTATAGACTGATTTTGCCAAAGAATATTAACTAGAGGGATTTCTTTGTTGCTCAATCTATGGGTCTAATAGTTTAAGATTTCAACTGGAATCTCTTCATAAGAGAGGCTGTTCTGAACATCTATGCTCTGAATAGGGACTACGACTGATGGGTCACCTATACACTTCTTAAGCAAAGAGACATGGAAGACTGGATGAACTTAGGCTTAGATCTGAAGGCAATTTGATCTCATAGGCTACTTTGCTGAATCAATTGAGAATCTTGAAGGGACTGACATATCGGGGACTGAGCTTTCCCTTCTTTCCAAATCTCTTCACTCTCTTCATGGGAGAGATCTTGAGGTAAACATAGTCACCAATCTCAAACTCGAGATTCTTTTTATGAACATCTATATAAGACTTCTATTGGCTCTGAGCAGCCCAGAGTCTTTCTCTAATTAACTAAACTTTCTCTAAGGTGTCGAATACTAGGACCTATGACAGAGGAATCACTAACTTCGAACCAACAAATTGGTGAGCAGGGTACCTCTATCTAAGATGATAAATAATAAAACACTGTGCAATCTAACTAGCTCCTTGATATAGAGCTTGGTGAAATCCTCGGCTGAATAAGAGGTATGAACTGGAACGAAAAGAGGTGATTTGGTCATTTTGTCTATAATAACCCAGACTGAATTATGCTGACGATGAGTTCAAGGCAAACCAGTCACGAAGTCCATGTTTACAACTTTCACTTTCAAGTAGGAATACTGAACTCCTGCATAGGACCACTAGGCTTCTGATGCTCTATCTTAACTTGCTGACATGTAGAGCACTTAGCCATAAATTCTGCAATATATCTCGTTATCCCACTCGACCAATAGATCTCTCGTAAGTTGTGGTACATCTTAGTGGCCCCTAGATAAATAGAGTAATATGAACCATGTGTTTCTGTAAGAATTTGTTGCCTTATGTCATCTACCCCTAGAACATATAGATGACCCTGACAATAGAGGACGCCATCACCCCCTTCAGAGAAAACCTCAACTTTCTGATTCTGGATTGACTCTTTCAACTTGACTAGTCTGGGATCTCTATCCTATTTTTTTTTCACCTCAGAAACTAGGGATGATTCTTAACTACTCTGAAAACATACTCCATCCTCTGAGGAATCGACTAAGAGAACGCCTATTCTGTAAAGCTAGTGGACTTCCTGGACTAACTTCGTCTTACTATCATCACCATAAGAAACACTACCCATGGACAGTCTATTGAGAGCATCGGCCACTACATTAGCCTTGCTCGGATGATTGAGGACACTCATGTTATAATATTTAAAGAGCTTTAACTACCTTCTCTGATGAAGATTGAGATCTTTCTGAGAAAAGACATACTAAAGGCTTTTATGATCTATGAATACATCTACATGAACACCGTATAAATAATGCCTCAAAATATCTTTAAGGCAAATACTACAGCTGCTAATTTAAGATCATGAGTAGGATAATTTTTCTCATGGGTTTAAGCTATCTGGAGGTGTAGGATATGACCTTACCATGCTGCATGAGGACACAATCTAAACCCACTCTGGATGCATCACAATAAAATACAAAATTTTTTAAATAATCTGGAAGAGCTAGAACTAGAGCTGAGGTGAGTCGAGTTTTCAATTCCTGAAAACTCTTCTCGTATGAATCTGACCACTAAAAATTGACCTTCTTCTAATTTAATCTAACATAGGAGATTTAATAGAAGAAAATCCCTCAATAAAACATCTATAATAGCCATCCAAACCCAAGAAACTCCTGATATCAGATGGAGAAATAAAGTGACGCCAGTTTCTTATTGCTAAAGTGACTTTCTAAAATATCATAATCAGGCAATTCCTGTTTACCCGCCAGGCTATGATGGTTTTTTCCACTAGGGTAGAGATTGAGAAGGGATCTGCTAGAATTTTGGGCCTGATCCCACAGTTAAATTCTATATAAAGAGTAATAAAAGACAAGGAAGCTCCTAGATATAGCAAAGCATAAACATGCAAATAAAAGATCTGTAACATACCAGTAAATACATCAGGAGAACTTTCTTGATCTTGTTGAGTCTGAAGAGCATAGAGACTATTTGGGCATTGCCCACTAGTAGCACTGAAAGTGGCACCCTGCTGATTTGGGTGACTGGAGTGAGCTGAAGAGTGATTTTGTTGACCCTGAGGACCTGGCTACAGACAGTCTCTAACACTATGAACCCGCTTTCCATAACCAAAAAAAATGCCACTACCTACTCTACACACACCCTTATGGTTCTTACCACAAGTATGGAAAAGAGGATAGGTGTGGGCACTACTAACACGGAGCTGGGTCTTAGATCCTTGCGCTCTATCTTTGTTACCCTCTCTAAACTTAGGAACTGGAGCACTGGCTGTAGAGGGAGATGAAACTGATGACTTAGTATGAAACTAAGAATGGTTTCCTCATTTTGATTTAGGCTGACCAAAGTTGAAACTACCTATCTTCACTCTCTTATTCTGCTTTTCCCTCTGCTTAATTTTTTGTTCTTCTATATGCTGAGCATGGGCCATAAGTCTAGCTAAGGTCATGTCACTATTCAGCATAGCAGATCTGTACTCATCAACCACGCTGGTGTTTACCCCTGAAGCAAACTTACTCATCTTGAATCTATTGTCTGCAACCACAGGAGGGGCATACCTGGCTAATTGAGTAAACTTAAAAAAATGCTCTTTCACTATCATATTTCCCTAACTGAGGTTGATGAACTCTAACATCTTTGCTTCTCGAAGCTCGTGGGGAAAGAATCTTTCTAAGAATGCAGTGACAAACTCCTCCTACTTAGGAGCTGCATCATCTGATCTTTTAGACTACCACTATTTGAACAATGCATGAGCCACATCCTGCACCTAGTATGTAGCAATCTTAGCTCTCTCAATAGTAGTCAGCCCTATGGCATCTATCACCTTTTGAACCTGATTTAAGAATTATTAAGGGTCTTCATGTAACTTAGACCTGAGGAAGGTTGGAGGATTCATTCAGGTGAAGTCCCAAATTCTAGATGCGGCTGAGTTGGCCACTAGGTTGGACTGAAAGATAGCTGGTCGCTCATTATGGGCAGCTACTGACTGAGCAAGACTGGTAAATACGCTTCTAAACTCCGCATGAGAAACATGATTGCCCAAAAGTTCTTCTGGTAGAGGGGCAGACTGATTTCTGCTTCTTCTATTAGGAGGCATGTTCTGTAGAAAAAAGGGAGAAATGAATTATACTAAGAGACTGACTTGTTATTATACTCACAAGCATGACATGATTACTGAAAGAAGGGAAACTGTTCTTAATCATCTCATATCCTCTTGCACATAAATGTGGTGCGCAAGAGATGTACACCCTATGTGCAGAGTTGGTAGAAATGTCTATTTTGGTTATAGAAATCTAGGCCACAGAGTCAAAGACTGCCCCCAGTCAGGTTATCAGAGTTATCTCTGCTCCTTATCTCAGTTCAGTCACCCAAATCAGTAGGGTGCCACCTCTAGTGCTACAAGTGGGAAACACCCTAATAGACTCTATGCTTTCTAGTCTCGAAAAGATTAGGAAAATTCTCCTAATGTGGTTACTGGTACGTTACAAATCTTTTATGTGTATGTTTACGCTTTTCTAGATCTAGGTTTTTCTTATCTTTTGTTACTCCCTATATATTGTAGTTGATTTTGGAGTTAGTCCTAAAATTCTAGCAGAGCCCTTTTTAGTCTCTACCCTAGTAGGTAAAACCATCATAGCCCGGTAGGTATACAGGAACTACCCGGTTATGATATTTCAGAAAGTCACTTCAGTAGATCTAGTCAAATTAGAGATGACTGATTTAGATATCATTTAAGACATGGATTGGCTTTATTCCTGCTATGCCACAGTCGACTGTAGAAATAGGATAGTCCAGTTTTAGTTCCCAAATGAACCCATCCTTGAGTAGAAGGGTAGTGTATCCACTTTCAGGGATCATCTTATTTTCTACCTTCGGGCAAGGAAAATGATATCGAAGGGATGTGTCTATCATCTTTTGCATGTTAAGGATTCTAGTTCTGCAACTTCTAGTCTTGAATCCGCTCCAACTGTGAATGAATATTCAGATATCTTTCCCAAAGATCTTCTAAGAATTCCTTCCAAAAGGGAAATAGATTCGACATTGATCTTCTTCCAGATACTCAGCCTATCTCTTTTCTGCCATACAGAATGGCACCAGAAAAACTCAGAGAATTGAAAGAATAGTTGAAGGACTTCCTAGATAAGGGATTCGTCAGGTCCATTATTTCACCATGGGGTACACTGGTATTATTCATGCGTAAGAAGGACAATTCTCTCAGAATATGCATACACTACCATCAACTTAATAAGTTCATGGTCAAGAACAAGTATCCTCTTCCCAAAATTAATGACTTATTTGATCAACTTTTGGGTGCTAGTTATTTCTCTAAGATAGACCTCATATCTGGCTATCATCAGCTCAGAGTCAGAGAATGTGAAATTTCCAAAACAGCTTTCCGTACTCAGTATGGTCATTTTGAATTCCAAGTCATGTAATTTGGTCTTACCAATGCCCCAGCATTTTTCATGGACTTGACAAACCGCATGTTTAAATAGTACTTGGACATGTTCATCATAGTCTTCATAGATGATATTCTGGTCTATTCCTGTAGTGCACAAGATCATGCAGACCATCTCAGAACAGTACTTCAGACTCTCAGAGATCATCATCTATTCGCCAAATTCAGTAAGTGCAAATTTTGGCTAAGGCCAGTAGTATTCCTTGGTCATATCATTTCGGGTGATGGCATTAGAGTAGATTCTCAAAAGACCAAAATGGTAAAAAACTGAACCAGACCTGTCTCTCTATCAGATATCACAAGTTTCTTGGGTTTGGATAGCTATTATAGATCGTTTATTGAGGTATTTTCTTCTATTGCATCCCTTATGTCCATATATACTCAAAAGAAAATCAAGTTTCAGTGGTTAGATCCTTGCGAGAAGAGTTTTCAGGAGTTGAAGACTCGACTCACCTCTGCTCTAATTTTAGCTTTTCCAGATGGTCCAGATGGGTTTGTAGTGTATTGTGATGCATCCAGAGTGGGTTTATATTATGTCCTCATGCATCATTGTAAGGTCATAGCCTATGTCTCCAGACAGCTTGAACCTCTTGAGAAAAATTATCCTACTCATGATCTTGAGTTAGCAGCCGTAGTCTTTGCGTTGAAAATTTTAAGGTATTATCTCTATGGAGTTCGTGTAGATGTCTTCATATATCATAAGAGTCTTCAGTATGTTTTTTCTTAAAAAGATCTCAATCTTCATCAGAGAAAGTGGTTAGAGCTCTTGAAAGATTATGACATGAGTGTCCTCTATCATACGGGTAAGGCCAATATAGTGGCTGATGCTCTTAGTAGACTGTCTATGGGTAGTTTTGCTCGTGTGGATGACATTAAGAAGAAGTTAGCTCAGGAAGTACATCAGCTTGCCAGACTAGGCATTCGCTTAGTCGATACAAATTAGGGTGATATGTGGGTTCAGAGTAGTTCAGAATCATCTCCAGTTTTTGAGGTGAAAGAAAAGCAAGAAAAGGATCCCAGCCTTGTCAAGTTGAAAGGGTTAGTTCAGGATCAGAAAGTCGAGGTTTTATCCCAAGGAGGAGATGGTGTTTTTTGTTGTCAGGGTCGTCTCTGTGTTCCAGGTGTAGATTACTTAAGGCAGTGAATTATAACAGAAGCGCATGGTGCGCGCTACTCTATTCATCCAGGGGCAGTAAAGATATACCACGACTTGCAGAAAGTCTATTGGTGGAGTGGGATGAAGAGAGATATTACAGATTTTTTAGATAAGTTATCTATATTTCAGCAGGTTAAGATAGAGCATCATAAGCCTAGTGGTCCTATGCAAGAATTCATTATTCCTACTTGGAAGTGGGAAGAAGTGAACATGGACTTCATGATGGGTTTGCCTTGAACTCATCATCAGCATGATTCAGTTTGGGTCATTGTAATAGGATGACCAAATAAGCCCATTTCCTTTCAGTTAATACTGCTTATTCAGCTGAGGATTATGTCAGACTCTACATTAGAGAGTTGGCTAGATTACATGGTGTTCCTCTATCTATTATCTTAGACAGAGGTACCCAATTCACCTCTCACTTCTGGAAAGTATTCTAAAAGGGTCTTGGTACCCAAGTTCATCTCAGTACATCCTTTAATCCTCAGATAGATGGTCAATAAGAAATCACCATTAAGACATTAGAAGATATTCTACGGGCATGTGCAATTTATTTCAATGGTAGTTGGGATGATCACTTGACTTTGATTGAGTTTGCATACAATAACAACTATTATTCCAGCATTCGGATGGCTCCATTTAAAGTTCTCTATGGTAGGAGATATAGATCTCTGATCATTTGGTTCGAAGTTAGTGAGGCCTTAATCATAGGGCCTGACTTAGTATTCAATGCCTTACAAAAAGTCCAATTGATTAGAGAAAGATTCTAGGTTACTCATAGCCAACAGAAGTCTTATGAAGAAGTTCGTAGAACAGATCTCGAGTTCGAGATTAGTGACTATGTCTATCTAAATATCTCTCCCTTAAAGGGAGTGAAGTGGTTTGGCAAGAAAAGGAAACTCAATCCCTGATATGTCGGTCCCTTCAAGATTCTCAGTAGATTTGGCAAGGTAGCATATGAGATCGAATTGCCTTTAGATCTAGCCTTAGTTCACCCAGTCTTTTATGTTTCTTTGCTCAAGAATTTCATAGGTGACCCAACAGTTGTAGTCCCTATTCAAAGCATTGATGTTCAAAATAGTCTCTCTTATGATGAGATTCCAATCGAAATCCTAGACTATTAGACTATAGACTGAGGAACAAAAAAGTCCCTCCAGTTACAGTTCTTCGACAAAATCAGTGTGTTGAGGGAGCTACTTGGGAAGCAGAAGTATACATGCATACCAAGTATCTAGATCTCTTCTCTGCCAACTCAAATCAAGCTCAAGGTAATAGGCCTCCTTAAGCTTACTTAATTTTATGTTCAGTGTTCATCACTATAGTACCCCGATCATTTCTTAAGCCTAAATCCGTCTTTTGAGTAAATATGGATTACCTCCAAAGTTATTGTTGATTATATTCTATCATGTGGATAATTGGATAAGCTTTCCATCGACATAAGATTCACCCGAATCGGACACCCGGTGAGGGAGTTAGAGCTATTTTATAATACCCCGAGACTCTAAGCAATAGTGCACTAATGAATCAATCTCCTAAGAAATAAATTATAGTGCTTTGTTTTTTTTCTAATGAAGGGTGATGTGAATTAAGGCCTTAAAGATATCCTAGCGATTAGGTAAATCAAAACATTCCTTACTGATTGAATTCTTGGGAAGGATTTTCCAATATCCAACTTCAAATGATCATATCTATCGTTATACTATGAATCATTGACCTATAACCTACCAAAAGATAGATAATTTAACTATCTTTCCAATAATACTAATTTCATTAAAATCCAATATCGAAATAAAGAGTTATGCTTATTTTACTCCAGCGTATCAGCCTAGAAACTCCATGACGACCTTTTGGGATGACATGTCACAAACCTGACGGCTCATCACAAAATGTCGTCACATTAAAGAAGAAAGTCACAAATCAAACCTTTTGTGATGGCTTGTCACAAGTTTGACAGCTTGTAACAAAATTTTGTCAACCTTAAGTCGAAAATCATAAAATCCACCCTTTTTTGTGATAACAATTCGTGACAGCCTATCGTGGGCCTGATGGCTTGTCACAGATGTCGTCAACTATTTTTTTCCAACAATTAAGGGATGTTTTTGTAAGGGTATTTTGGTCATTTCTACCTATTTTGGTCCTTTATATATATATATATCCAAGTAGAGAAGAGAAGTTCATTTTCTCTCATTTCTCTTCCAAGAAAGATCTAAAACTAGGGTTTCTTCCAAAATCATAAATCAAATATTCTACAAGAAAATTCAAGAATCTTCTAAAGATTTCACCAAGATGTTCAAGAATCAAGTTCTCCAAGTCAAAGGCATCAAGAACTTTGCTCAAAAGTGTGAAGAAGAGTTTCCAATCAAGATTGCTCATCTTAAAATCATACTCCAAGGTATGTGGGGTTTGAACAAGAACACTTCTTTCGTTCTTATGCCTAAACACTTCTTTCGTTCTTGTTCCTAAAGATTTAATTTCTACTATTGAAACTCATGATTTTGCAAAGTGGGTTTGCACCCAAATTACTTTATTAATGATTTATGATATTTGAGCTATTCAAGATTGATACACATGACTATTTCATCATTTTATTTCTTAAATTGAGAACTTATGCTATAAGTTGAATATTGTTATTATGAGTTGATGATTTCTAAATTATTTGGATAAGAGTCATGATTTAAGCTTTTCTGTGAGAAGTTTGATTATTGAATATATATATTGGTATTCTAGCTTGAGAGTCAAGAATGAGTTCTATGATGTTTTCTTGAAGTTTTTGATACATGATTATTTTACAATTTTCAAATTATGACTTGATATTTAATATTGTGAATTTCATGTTTCTACCATGAGTTGGTATTTGAAGTGCTTCCAAGAGATGTGTCAATCTTTAAGCTTTTTTATGACAAATTAGATTATTGAGTATATTGATTCATCAGATTGGGTTGTTACAATGAGTCTTGATATTTCCTCAAAGTTAATGATGTTGCCATAATTTAATTAATCGATACATTTTGATATTAGAAAAGATTGATTTCATTTTAGTCGAGTTAGGAATCCACAAATTGATTATGATTTGATAAATGAGAAAGAGATTTGATTCGGTCTTGATGATAAACCCTTGTGATTTTTGTATTGGATTTCCTAATGCGTTCTGAGCTTGTGTCTGGGAGTAGTATTTAACATCGAGTGGAAAATATGATATTTCCCCCAAAACTACGTGTCACCATTGGATTGATATTGATAATTGTGGGCCAGAGGCCGAGTATGAGATTGTGATCACTAAATTTAGGTTATACTCCCTGGAAAGAGTACGACGCTTCCACCAATGTGGGGTTCTCTCCTTAGGAGGGCAAAATGTTGGACTCCATATAGCTCACATGGTTTATGTCTGTTATAAGAACCTCCCAAGTCCATAAGAGTTCAAGTTTCATGAGTTACCGAGTCACTCTAAGTCATGAGTTAAAGAGTTTGAGTTGCGTGTAATGATTTATGAGATATATAATGCTTGCATTACTATTGATGATTTACAAGGAATATATTTCAGTTAATTTAAGCAAAGAAAGTCGTCATTGTCAGCATGCATGATTTTCATAATCACTTATGATATTATTTATAATGTTGCATTGCACCCCCACATACTCAGTACATTTCTTAAAGTACTGACCCCCATATATTTCTATGTGCTACAGTATCTTATAATGTAGGTACAAATTGTAGCGCAGATACCGCATTCAGTCAGTCTACCGCTCCCAATCAGCAGGTGATGAGTCCTTTTGATTCGAGGGCTTGAGTTGGTTATACAGTTCGAGAAGTACTGTATTTTATTATTTTAGTCATATTGATCTTAGATAGTTGGGAGTCATGACCTAGCTATCTAATGTTAGTACCAGTACAGGCTTCATAGATAGTCAGTAAAAGTTGCTGTATTCAGTTTCAGTTTCGTTTGGTAAAAATAGAGTTGTAATCTTGTAAAGTTCATTTTTATATTGATCAAGTTCAGAGAAGTTCTATGTTTTTGCTGATTTTATATAGATTTAAGCATTTTATCCAGTTGCTTATGAGTTATGCCAGTAGGAGGGTTAGCTTGGGGTCACTTGTGCCCATAAGCACCATGTGACATCCCGGGACCTAATTTCGAGGCGTTATAATCACAAACTTGGTATCAAGTACCATTTCATATTTAGTCATTCATTTATCTATCAGTTTAGTTATATAATTATGCACCAGACATGCATTCTCATTGTGAGAAACTTAGTTCCTAAGAACACTCAATCATCCATTCATGAATTAGTTACGCATGCATCAGGTATGCATGTACAGTATGATATATTCAGTTATCAGTCATGTCAGTCATGAGATCATATTTTAGTTATTTATGTTAAGTATGTATGTCAGTTTATGCTCTTCCCCTCGCTCTTAGTTTCATTAGAGGATGAATGTTCTCAAAGGGGGGATATTGTAATACCCCTTACTTTTTCCTAGCTTGAAATCGTCTACAAAATGTTAGGAGCTTTCTTTGTAAGATGAATACACATTTGTACATGTGGTACGATTATGATTTTCAATTTTTGTCATGTGGGAAATTCAATAAGCTTTCCATCGATATAAAATTATCCTAAATCCGATAACCAGGTAAAAAGTTATGACTATTTCAAATTCCCTTCGTAAAACAGCGCCATATTGATCAATGGCACGCCGCGCCACAAGCTAAAATGGCAATTTTCCTTTTCTAGTGTCTCAGCGCGATTTTCTCTGCATTACGCCAAAGTTTCAGGTTGCAGAAGAAGGGACAATGTGATGGCTCTGTGTCGCGCCATCCCTCAGTTTCCCAATTGTCAAATTCCAGTGACATGGAGCGATAGCGCCGTATTGTGCCACGGGTCCAATTCGGAAAATTTTTACTGAAGTTACAAGACACGTCCAGGATTAAAAGGGACAATTTTCCACCCCTATTTAATCCCCTTAACATATGATTCAGCCACTTTTCACCCAAAATACACTCTCTTCTCTCAAAAACTTCTCAAGAATAACCTAGGGTTTTTCATAGAAGATTCAAAATCAAGAATTTCCTCCATCAATCTTCGTGCATTTATGAACCAAGGTATTCATAGTGTTCATTCATGGACTCTTTTCATCCATGAAGCCCAAGATTCCCTTTTCTAAATTCAAGTTTATGGATTTTCTTATGAATTTCACGATTGGGCTACTCTTGTTCATGTGGATAATGAGAAATTGAATTCTACTCCATGTTAGGTGATAAATTATATGTGGGTTAAATTGTTAAGAATCCAACTTCTTTTCCATGAAAAACTTTTTCCTCATACCAAACATGAAAAACTTTTTCCTCATACCAAACACACCCTAAGTGGTTCTCCTAGCTTAGACGTGCCCCGTAAGAAATCACTTATTCTTAGAAAACAAAAGGAACACATTTATTAACTTGCCCGTAATAAATGCTCCCTCTATTCAAATTTACTTGTTACTATTTTTCTAAGTTTATTTTTACTTTTATTTATCATTTTTGACAAGTTGATGTGCTATAGAAATATAACACTTTCTACGCTTAAAACAAGAAAAATATACAAATTTCTGAGGCCTTTTTGTTAGATATGATTTGTTTTTGGTTTTTTTTGAAGGAAATCATATTTTGGATGATAAGTTCGTGAAAATAGTGAACTATGGTGCTTTTGGCAACTTTTGGATCGATTATGGATGATGAGGACGTTTTTCATCTTGATAGTGATCAAAGCATATTTGAGAATCGAAGAAGAGCTGAAAAACTAACTCCTGGTACCTACTAAGTTGACCCACGGATCAAAGAAAGGACCTACGGACCGCAGGTACACAAAGCGAGTGCCAAAAAGCCAAAATCTGAGAACTAACTTACATGAGTTGATCCATCTGAACCTGTGGTCTGCACCTATGCCCTGTTCAAGACCACAGGTACCACCTGCACCCTGTGCCAGACTGCAGGTACCACCTCCGCATTGTGCCAGATTGTACGTATAGAGAGCAGGTGGCCACTAACCCTATTTTCTCCTATTGTGTTTGGTCTTTATTTTTAGGATTTTCTCTTGTACTATAAATACCCCTTATGTACTTTTTAGTAGGAATTACACATTCTTTACACTCAGAAATATATTTTGATTCCAAGATTCATCTTTGATATTGGGATTCTTTTGTATTAACTTCAGTTGATTAATCAAGTTTTGATTTTGGGTTTTTTATTCATCTTATCATTGTAATTTCATCCAAGCTTTAAATCATGAATGTTATTGATTTATTCACAAGAATAAATGGCTAAAAACCCACAGCTAGGGTTGTCCAAACCTTGGCTGATTGAAGACGTAGGGAAGGTGCAATTGTTGAATTAAACCAATATCCATGGAATGCATTGCATTATCTTCATTATAGTAGTTTTCTTAACAGTTGCAAATGTTAGGATCCCGCCTAGATATTGCTATTCACTCTAAAATAGGAGTAGTGAGTAGGAAATGATAATGACAATAGTAATTTGAAGTTAATTATCAATCCATTATGCACAATGGAATATCATGAATGACTATTATCGTTGATCTAATAACTAGAGACTCAAAAGGTAATAATTAACTGGGATCAAGATAAGGGTTAGTAATGCAATATCTTGAGACTCAAAAGGTAAAAGGTAAAATCCTTCAACTCGTCCAAAAGACTGTAGAAGGAACATAACTTATCGATTCTCCATGTAAGGTATTGGGTTGTTTCAACATAGAGCAATAAACCTACAAAGTTGTGAAGCCATGGGGACACAATCCTAGTGTTCACCTATTACTGATTTCAACCAAAGTTGATATTGTTTCTTGCTTGAGATTACTACAAACAAATCCTCTCATTTACTTCTTAGTACTGCCTATAGACTATAACTGCTGATAATTGCAATTCCACGTGTTCCCTTGGGATTTGACCCCAACCTTATTTAGGTTACTATATCTTGACAGTGACCACACCATCATCTAAAATAAAGTATTGCTTGGGCGTCATCAAGAAATTGGCACCGTTGTTGGGGAATACAGTGTTGATTTATGGATTGAAGTCATTGTAGTTTTTAGGTTTTTCTTTTTTGGTTTCCTTGGTTGGTCATACATCAGTGTATTCCTAATACACGGAGTAGAGTCAATCCCTTACTCCCACCTATCTTAGTGAAAATCCTATAATCATATAGTAGGATGTCAGAGCCAAAGATAGACAATCTCCCTGAATATAGAGTTTGGGATGGTACTGACAAACAGATTGGTGAGAAGTTAGCTTAAACAGAGTTAGCTGAGCAGAGACAGATCGTAGACCACCGAGAATCACTCGATAGAGATCAAAATAAATACAGAGGATGCCGACCTCAAGTGATCCCAGCATATTAGTATGTTCATCCATATATTAATGATGTGAAAGATTTGGGATATGATGAGCCGACTAATACAAAAGCTATTATCACTCGTGCTTTATACCCTAATGTCAAGTTTAATATCTCTGGTGCTATGATTTAAATCTTGTACTTGAAGGGATTATTTTTGGGATTACTAACAGATGATGCAAACATACACCTCGAATTTTATTGAGATATGCACTTCATATACCATATTGAGGGTAGATCAGGAGGCACTGAGACTGAGGTTATTCCTCTTTTCACTTATTGGGGAAGCATTATTATGGCTTGGGTAACTACCAAAAATATCTATCAGTGTATGAAAGGAGCTACATAGACAATTCTTGAATAGGTTCTTTCCTCCATCATTGGTATTATAGCTCAAGGATGAGATTTCTAATTTCAAGTAGCTGCAGTCAGAATCAATGTATGAGGCATGGTTCCGATTCAAAAAGAGGCTTAGTATCTTATCCAACCACTGGGTATCAGGGACAAGCTTGTTGGAAATATTCTATAGAGCCCTGACTACCAGTTCCAGAGTAATGGTACACACTACTTCCAGAGGATCCTTTATGAGATTATGATAGGAGATAACTTTAGGTATTACGGATCAAATCGTATTAACTAAATGAGGGTGGAAAATTAGGAGGTTGAGAGAGGTTTTGATATGTATGCCACTAGAACTTGTTGTGTACAGAGAGTAGATAAGGACATTATAGCTCAGGATATTTCATTATTATGGAAAAAAATTTGTGAGTTGTTCAAATAATTTACAACCTTACATTCTTCTTAAGTGTGTTAATTTTAGATATCTGAGGAGGCAAAGTATGTGGATCATCAGTTGATGGGTTTCTGAGCCCAAAGACAAGAGAATCAATGTTAGAACTATTCTGATAAGAGAGATAAGTACATTTCACCTGACAGACAAAAAGCGGAGTCGAGAATTAAAGATATATTAACCATGTTAATAAAGGGTCAGGAGAACTAAGAGGCTTGCCCCAAAGAACTTAAAGCTAAAATTTCATGATTATCCCAAAAGGTTTTGTCACATAAAACTACTATTAAGCAATTGGAGCAGCAGTATTGGCAAATCTCTATCATTTTGGCTGAGAATAGTCAAAAGCATTATCTGGTGAAAATGTGCATAATTCTCCTACACTTTTTCATTATATGGATATTGGTACTAATGATGACTCCTCACCTGACGAGAACTATGTTCCCACTACTGATGAGCCAAAAAAGTATTGGTCATTCATGACAAGCCACTTGAGATAGAGTTTGAGAAGATGATATGTACTAAAGATAATTTCGATAGTGATTATGATAATGACTGGATTGGAGAAGAGCTCCAAAACATAGTTAATTAATTCATCTCAAGTTTTCACATAATTTCAGTTGAATAGAAAAGGGATCCAGGCGTAGTGACCATCCCATATTTTATTGGGCCCTATGAGATTCCTATGTAATTTGGGAGCTAGAATAACTGTTATGCCACTGGTAATATGCAAGGTGTTGGAATTTGGAGAACTCAAGACTATATTTGCAAAGCTGTTGATGGTTGACACATTTGTAAAGGATCTAGTGGATATTGTACATAACATGGAGATAAAAGTTGCATTATTCATCTATCTGGTAGATTTCATGATTTTAGATTGTAAAATGGATTCCCATTCTCCGATCATATTGGGTACACCCTTCCTAGCTACTGGCAGAGTGTTAATTGACATGGACTTAGAATAGACCACTTTAAAGTTGAACAATAAGCAAATTGTGTTAAATTTATGCATAGTAGTACAACAGTCAAATGACATAAGAGTTATGGCATTGATAGGTACAGTGGATGATGACATAATCACAGTTGATATACCTATTGAGAAAAGATTAGCGTTAGAAGCATTAACCTCGATAATTATAAACTTTGAGAGTGATGGAATAGCTGAATATGATGAGTTGACGAGTGCACTACATGGCACAGGCTCTTACAAGTCTGCCCCTAAGAAGCTCGATCTTAACTTGAAGAATAAAACCACACCTCCTGTAAGACCATCGATTGAAGAACCACTGGTATTGGAATTGAAGGTCTTCCCTTCTCACTTGCAGTATGCATTCTTTAGGGCGAATAATACCTTACTAGTAATAATTGCGGTAGATTTGGTAGGAGCATTGGTGGAGGATTTGATATTAGTAGTGCGGAAGATTTAGCAGGAGCACAGATGGAGTCTTTGATATCACTATAACAAAAGTTCCAGAAAGCTATTGCATGGATCATTATCGACATTGTAGGGATCCCACCAGGTATAGACGCATATAAAAATAGCTTGAGCCAGACAATATTCCCAATATTGAGCATCAGAGATGACTGAACTCTCCTATGTAAGAAGTGGTGAAAAAGGAGATAATTAAGTGGTTAGATGCTGGGGTGGTCCTTTCTATTACAAATAGCAAGTGGGTTAGCTCAGGTCAATGCATGCCAAAGAAAGGGGGAATCACAGTGGTTGCAAATAAAAATAATGATTTAGTACTAATGAGGCCAGTGACAGATGGAGAGTGTGCATAGATTACAAAAAGCTGAACAAGTGGACACAAAAGGACCATTTCCCACTATTGTTCATGGATAAGATACTGGAAATACTCACAGGAATGGGTTGGTAATATTTTCTTGATGGGTACCCAAGATACAATCAAATCATGATTACTCTCAAAGATCAAGAAAAGACTACTTTTACTTTCCCCTATAGGACCTTTGCATTCAAGAGAATGTCTTTTGGACTTTGCAATGAACCAACCACTTTTCAGAGCTGTATGATGTCCATATTCTTTGATACGGTGGAATATGTGATTGAGGTATTCATGGAAGACTTTTCAATGGTGGGAGATTCTTTCAATAATTGTTTAGCCCATCTGGCCCGTGAACTATAAAGATATAAAGAGTGTAATTTGGTGCCAAATTAGGAAAAAAATAACTTCATGGTGAGAGAAGGTATAATGCTAGGCCATAAGATCTCCAAACATGCATTAAGGTGGACACAAAGATAGAGGTGATTGAGAAATTGCCACTGCCAATATTAGTTAAAGGTATACAAAGCTTTTTGGGTCACGTTAGTTTCTATGGAAGATTCACCAAGGACTTCTTTAAAATTGAAAATCCCTTATGCAAACTTTTAGAGAAGGAGGTGAAAATTGTGTTTGATGATGAGTGTCTCAAGGATTTCAAAAGAATAAAGGAGTGGTTGATTTTGACACCTATTATTGCGTCACCTGATTTTTCTACACCTTTTGAGGTGATGTGTGATGCGAGCGGAGTGGCCTTGGGTGTTGTACTAGGCCAAAGAAGAGAGGGGATCTTGCATCCCATGTATTATGCCAACAAAGCTCTAAACCTTGCACAAAAAAATTATATTGTTATAAGCAGGAGCAACTTGCAATAGTTTTTGCGTTTGAGATATTTTGGTCCTACTTGATTGGGACCAAGGTGATATTTCACACTAACCATGAATCATTGAGGTACTTAATGTTAAATAAAGATGCCAAACCATGATTTATTCTTTGGGTACTTTTACTGTAAGAGTTTGATTTTGAAGTCAAGGACCGAAAAGGGAAATAGAATCAAGTCACGGACCAATTATCCATACCTGAAGTGGAGACAATCCAAAAACTATGGGATGTTCTTGAGATATATGATTATTTTCCATATGAGCATGTGTTAGCAGGATGTTATAATTTGATTCCTTAGTTTACTGATTTTGCCAACTACTTGTCAAGTGATCTCATTCAAAAAGATTTATCCTTCCAGCATCGATGGAGATTTATGCATGAGGTAAGGAAATTCTTTTAGGATGAGACATATCTGTTAAATATTTATGAAATGGAGTAATTCAAAGATGTATACCAGAAGTGGAGATGATGAGCATTCTAGAGGCTTGTCGTTCATCACTAGTTGGGGGTGATCATAGTGGGACATGGACAACCCATAAGATTCTACAATGTGGGTTTTATTGTCCTACAATATACAAGGATGGTCATGATTTTACACAGGCCTATGACCAATGTCATGATCAAGGTAATATTTCCTGATGCCATGAACTCCCATGATACCTATCTTGGAGTTGGAGCTATTTGATGTGTGGGGAATTGCTTTGATGGGTATATTTGTTAGCTCCTATGGCATAAGGTACATTCTGGTAGCGGTTTACTATGTATCCAAATGGGTGAAGGCAGTTGCACTTCCAAACAACGAAGGCGGAAGTGTCACTATTTTTCTACTTAGAAACATCTTTTCCAGATTTGGCACCCCGCATGCAATTATTAGTGATGGTGGTTCTCACTTCTAAAATTGGTTGTTCAAGGCCCTGATTGATAAGTATGGTGTGAGGGATAAAGTGGAAACACCTTATAATCCATAGAATAACGATCAAATGGAAGTCTCCAACAGAGAAATAAAGTCCATCTTGTCAAAATCTGTGAATGACAATCGAACTGACAGGCCTACCAAATAGCTTTTAAGACCCCCACAGGTACCTCTCTATATTAGCTAGTGTATGGAAAAACATTCCACTTACTAGTCAAGCTTGAGCATAAATAACTATGGGTATTGAAAAGGATGAATTTTGAATAACGTGATGTAGCGAACTTGAGGATGGGCAAAGTAAATGAGTTGGACGAATTCCAACTTCGTGCTTATGAGAGCTCTGCCATATACAAAGAGATAATGAAGTTTTACCATGATAAAGAGATCAAGAAGAGAATGTTCAAACCCTGTGATTTGGTCTTGCTATACAATTCAAGACTACGCTTATTTTCTCTAGCAAGTTGAAATCAAGATGGACCGGACCATTCACTGTGGTTAAGGCATTACCATATGGTGATATTGAGGTAAAAAGTAATGCTAATGTCCCCTTTAAATTGAATAGAAATCATGTTAAAAACTATATAGGAAACCTGGAAGAAGTTAGAGTTTGTGCTGAGATGGACCTTAGCGAAGTCTGAGTAGCCAAGGGAGCCAAGTTGTGTAGTGAAAATAATCAGGAACTTCTTGGGAGGCAACCCAAAGTATTGTGTTGTTTGTATTTGTATTTCATGACTGGCATCAGATCTTTGCACCTACGGTGCCATAGGTATGTTCTAACTCTCTCATTTTGGTTTGATGCATTGGGGACAATGCATGAGTTTCAGTTGGAATAGGCCTACTTGTGAGTCTTGATGTCCTGTTAGGGTTTTTGTTACCTCAACTCTTTTTTTCTAGTATATCCGATATATTTAGGTGTATTGTGTTTGTTTAGTGATATTTTATGTAATTAGAAGATTTTGCGTATTTAGGGCAGTAGTGATATTTTGATTGATTTTTGATATCCTTCTAAAAAAATCTACTTTAGAACTGTATTAATGTATATATAAGTGAACTTTGTGGATGTTGTTATGGAATTAGTATTAGGGACATGATAACTATATGCTGGCAATTACATGAACTAGATAAGTAGTAGTTAGTCATATTGACTCTGTCTTATATGTGTGTGAGACACTACCTAGTTCCCTTTGTATGTCGAATTAAGAACCTACCTAGTTAGTCTTGCCTAGGTTGAAGGATAGTCGATTAGGAAAGGATCGTAGGCCATTTTTAATTTTAGTCCACTTTTAGTCTAAATGACCTTTCATGTGTGAATGATATCCCTTGATCCCTACTTTAAGCCTTGTAAACCTATTATTTTCACCATTCACCTTCCCATTTCTATTAGAATTTACCTATTTTAGCCCAGGTCCTCCTTTGAAATTGTACACCTCAACATAGGCAAAATGCCTAAGTTGAGGTGGACTATCATAGGGGCGTGTAGTGTAAAATAAGTATGAAGAAGGGTAAAATAAGAGAAAAAGTTAGTAAGCGTGGGTGTGGTAGAAAAAAAAAGAAAAAAATAGTGAAAAAAAGAAAGAGAAAAAAATAAAAGACCACACCTAACCTGAATGTGCATAAAAGAATAAAGGGGAGAAAAATGAGTGCAATAAAAGATGAAATTGGCTAGTGAGTCCCCAAGGTAAGTGTAGTGCCAAGGAGGCTTAGTCACTTTAAGTGTCCATATATATCATATCAGCCCCCAAGCCTACATTACAAATCAAGAAAATTCCTATAGTGATCCTGACTTGACTATCTGAATGCTAAGGTAAGGAAAATCAGGGCAAGCCTATGGTATTTGACATACATTGACTGAAACTTCTTTATTGAGTGTGAGTGTATCTTGACCGTACTTGAATTAACGCACATGATTTCATATGAGTGAGTAGGACATCTTTGTTGTGGGAGCGCTTAAGTCATGTTGCTAGCTATTTGCTTGTTCAGATAGTGTAATTTGTATATATGAGTGGTTGTCTATTGCTAATAAAATTGTCATATCTTGATTCCATTGTGTCACACTATTCATATTCATACATAGTTGGTTTTTGAAAATTAAGAATAGAGAGGGATGTTGTGATTTGAACTTAATGTGATGACTGATTGCCTTGAACAACTTAGATTCTCACAGTTAAGCATTATTTTTATTTTGTTGTGTTTTTGTTGCTTGAGGACATGCAAACATTCTAAGTTAAGAGTGTTGATATGCTATAGAAATATAGCACTTTCGATGCTTAAAAAAAGGAAAATATGCAAGTTTCTAAGGCATTTTTGTTAGATATGATCTATTTTGGGTATGTTTTACAGGAAACTATGTTTTGGATGATACATTCATTAAAATGGTGAAATAAGGTATTTTTAGCCACTTTTGGATTGATTATGGATGATCGGGATGTTTTCCGGCTTGATCATGATCAAAGCATGTTCGATAATCAAAGAAGAGCTGAAAAACTGAATCTCGACACCTACTAAGTTGACCCACAGACCGTAGGAAGGACTTGTAAACCGCAAGAAGGACTTGCGGACTGCAGGTACACAAAGCGGGTACCAGAAAGCCAAAATCCCGAGAGTTGACTTGTAGTAGTTAATCCATTCACAACTTGCGATCTGCACCTGCGCCCTATTACATACCATAGGTACCACCTCCGCCTTGCTAGATTAGAGGTACCACCTGCACCTTTCCAAACCGTAGGTACAGAGAGCAGGTGGCCACCGACCCTATTTTCTCCTATTCATTCTGGATTTATTTTTAGGGTTTTGTAATACTATAAATACTCCTTATGTACTTTTTAGTAGGAGTTACACAATTTTGGTACTCAGAGACATATTTGATTCCAAAATCCATCTTTGATCTTGGCATTCTCTTGTATTAACTTTAGTTAATTAATCAAGTTATAGTTTTGGGTTTTTATTCATCTTATCATTATGATTTCATCCAAGTTTTCAATCATGATGTTATTGATTTCTTCACAAGTATGAGCGATTGAAAACCCATAGCTAAGGTTGTGCAAACCCTGGATGATTGATGACGTAGGGGAAGTGCAATTGTTGAATTAAACCAATACCTATGGCATGCATTGCATTATCTTTATTATTATAGTTGTCTTAGCGGTTGTAAACATTAGGATCCCGCTTAGATATTTCTACGCACTCCAAAAGAGGTGTAGTGACTAGGAAAATATAATGACAATAGTAATTTGAAGTTAATTGTTGATTCATTGCGCACAACGGAATATACTGAATGACCATTAACTTTCATCTAATAAATAGAGACCCAAAAGGTAGTAGTTAACTGGGATCACGATAAGAGTTAGTAATGCGACATCCTAAGACTCAAAAGTTAAAGGGTGAAATCCTTTTACTTGTCCAAAAGACTATAGAAGGTACATAACTTATCAATTCTGCATGCAAGGTATTGGGTTGGTTCAAGATAGCACGATAACCCTACAGAGTTGAGAAGCCAATGGGATGCAATCCTAGTTTTCACCTATAATTGACTTCAACCAAAGTTAATATTGTTACTAGCTCGAGATTACTACAAACAAATCCCTCCCATTTACTTTCCAGTACTACCAGTAGACTACAACTACTGATAACTGCAATTCCACATGTTCCCTTGGGATTCTACCCCAACCTTAGTTGGGTTACTATATCTTGACAACGACTGTACCATCATCTAAAAGGAGATGCTTCTTGGACGTCATCACAAATCAAGAAAAGACAAATTAAATTTTCCATGTTTTACCCTTAGCAATAATTACTTATTCTCCAAATTATTTTTCAATACATATTAATAAACATCAATTAATATGGGTAATATAGGTTGGGGATTCTATCCCCGGCTCTGGCGAAAGGAGCAAACTTTGTGGCCAGTTCCCTACCGCTTAGTGCACTGACAGAGGAATGGAGGATTAGGCTCACGGCTGCCGGCTATGGGGATACCTTGGGAAACTAAAAAAAATCATTATTTTCTTAAAAGATGTGTCAAGTGAAAATGTGACAATTAAATCCAAACAGATGGAGTACTTAGCTTAGAGATTTTGTAAAATTTTTCTTATTTAAAGAAGAGTAAAATTGGAAGAACATAATTAATATCTTCTTGTTTATCTAAAACACCACTTATTTTGAAAAAAAAAATAACAAGACTAAACAACCACTTATGTATGAATGAAAAAACTATTTAATTGGAAAAAATCAAGAGATGGGGGAAAAAATTTAAAAAACGTTTCTGGCCTAATAAAAGTGTCATAACACATCTCTAATATCTAATAACTGTATATAATTACATAGAAAGCGTAGTTAAAAAAATTATGTCATAAAACTTCTTAGAAATTGCATAAAATACCAAAAGAAAATAATAGGAAGCAAAATATAAGAATATGAAGATTTTAATAGGATATAAGACAAATATAGATAAGAAAAAGAAAATCTAAATAGAAGAATTGCTTCACTCAGTCGAAGATGATGAAATATATATATCGGGCTTATAATCTTTTCCCTCCCTTCCATTTATGAAGTTACTATTGTAATGTTATTAGTATAACCTTTGTTCTTGTTTATATGATAGAAAAATCTACCCACCATGATTTTTTTCCTTTTAATTTCAAATTTTCAAGCATAAAGTACCAAACAATTTAAAATGAAGAACATAAAGGGAAAATAGAGAAGGAAAATCATTTTTATTGGCAAATTAAATATCCCAAGAGCATACAACAACAACAATTTCATGATCCAATTTCCCGGATCATAATAATATCTACTATAATCCACCAATAGGTAAGCCAATCCATAGACAGAAACATCTAATAACGTCCTATCAAAACAAACAAAAGGAAATAGCAAAATAAATATAATAACAAGATTATTACATATAAAACAATCTCAAAACCTGATGAAATTAGTATAAGAGCTTATAATACATTCAGATTACAAAGTGAGATACAGAAAAAATATAAGTACAAGCCATCTCCTAATGCAACATCGCGATCAATCTAATCCATAAGAGGGAGAGTATCAATACTCTGAACACCAGGAGCTCACCCTAAATATTCGATCCATAGATGCTTCGCATGATGCATGCAACAATAGGGAGAACTTGTACTATTATCTACAGGCTGCAGAAGTGTAGTACAAGTATCAAACATGTGGTACTCAGTAGGCATCGACCGACTGAGGTCCAAAGATAATGCAAGCATAAATAACATGTAAAGTAGGATTATAAAGTATAGACAGTCATCCAAGGAACTAAACATAAATAAGATAGTAGGGAAATAAGGATAAACTATCCAATAATCATAGTAATTAGAATCTAAAGGGTCAAGTTGTATATCACTACAGAAAAGAAGTGAACGAAAGTTAAATAATAGTATACAAGGTCTGGAATGCATAAACAACATGAATAAACAAGGATGAGAGGGATATATAATGACACCATATATATATATATATATATATACACATACATACATACATATATATGGGCTAACTCAAGAGAATACCTTAAGGAATCGGCCTAACATCTCAAGGCATTATAACCAAGTAGGGAAGCTAGTGCTGGCATAAATAGGGTCCGAATCATAATGTCTAACCATGAGATAACTATCACGATCCTAACCAGGGCCTGGTCATGACATGTATCTTAAGTACAGGTGAACCGGAGATTACCCTAGCACCTAACCAAACCAAAGACAACATTCCCCAATGTTGGCTGAATATCAAACATAATAAGATAGCATATAACAGGCTTAAGGAAATTCAAAATAGGTCTATAACCGAAAACCATCGATCAGCCAAAACATTCGACCAACACCATCCAAGTCCATAGTAATCAAGAAGATCCTTCTAACATAAGAACCACAAATAAGTCTTGGTCGGATCATGTCCGTGACTTCGATAAATAACAATGAAAATGAAAATGATAATGTTAATGATAATGAAACTCTCAACTCTAGTCTAAGATAAGAACTGATGAAATGCCTAAGTCTTCCAAAGTATGGAAGCTCACCACTTCACCACAATGAATCGATGATCCGAGCCGATCCACCTAACTCTGCACAAAAAAAATAGTGGTAGCTTCGGTGCCTGCATCGCATGGGTATACAATATTCAGAGACGGTTAGTGGGGTGAACACTGGCATGTAACTCAGCGATAAGGATAACATAATGCCATGATCAAAAGTTTCAAATCATTAAAATCCATTGCACAAAATCAGATGCAGATACATATGTATATATCATATGTAAGGATAGGGAACAAGTCTTAACATGTATTTTAAAACATTAGACTGGGTCGAGTAGCTCAACCTTTATAACATAATAAGGTACCCACAGGCTATATGAGCCCAACTCTTCCCCAGTCGGTAGGGCCCCAGTGAGTATGGCCACATAAACTAGAGGGTATATATATGCACTATGGAGGACTCAAGCCTCCCTGCATATCCTGGTGACACGAGCACCAAATCATGTAATAAGATGCGGGGGCCTCAAACCTCCTAATTATATGATAATAATATTAAGGGGACTCAAACCTCCCTAGTCATTTTGACTTCCGTGCCGGCGACTGCGATTTTCAATATCGGTCACTTGGACCTCCATTTTCATGACTTAGCTACGTAACCCTCTTTTAATCCCAATTTAAAACAATTATCTCACATTACCATTCATTGAACCATGTTTCAAATTAAGGCATACATTGTTGGTATCGTCATACCAACTACACTTGCAAGGTAATAACAATATGCCAAAATGAATACATCACTTGGGGGAATTCACAACCCCTTCAATTATGCAATAGCTTGTGAAATAAAAGAACCCACCACGTTCAATTCAAAACCAATATGCAATAGTTCAAGAATAATTCTAATTCCCATGTTTCTCATAATTAAAACCAATTTCATAATATGGGGTTGGGGTCATAACCTCTTTAAAAGTCACAAGTTTGGAGAAAATCACAATTTCCTAGTTCATTCACCATACCCATGCACCCACAAGTTCAAAACCATGCTTAAAGCATGAACAATCATCTGTAAACAATGGGAAAATAGTATTAAACAACAAGCATTCAAAAACCTCAACACTTCTTTCAAAACCAATATCTATATCTCATGAATAATACTTTAATACATACACTTTTAAAAAAATTAACAATGAGGGAAGAGTAACATGGCTGAAATACAAAGTTTCAGGAAAGAATTCAACCCTTGAGCCCTTGGATGACCTACTTATTAAAAACCCTAAGTATGGCTACTTGAGAGAATTTAAGAGAGATTTGGAAGTGTTTGAGTAAGTTAACAATTCTAGGATCAAGACCTAGCCTTGGAAGCCATCCATTCAAGCATTACCAGCCCTTTTTATTAATTTTTATCAAACTTTGGAGTTCGTAATAGGGTTTTAGGTTGTGGGTTACAATTGGGGTAGAGGAGAAATATCCAAAATGCCCTTAATAAAAAGACTGGAAATTATCGCAAGTTAGTACGGGTCACTATAAGACACGTATAGAGTCATTACTACTCATAACAATGAGTAGTATTCAAGACAGTACCATCAAGGCCCCATACTAGTTTGGCTATGATTCACCACTGACTTGTAACTACAATTAATGACTTGTAACCACTTCAGGATAACATATTAGACACCTATGATTGGGACATAATGACTCATCATGAGTCTTTATGACTCGTTGCCTCAGGTCGTAATAAAGACTGTGTCTTGGGCTAAACCTACTAGACACCTTATGACTTGGTCCTTATGACCCATAAGAAGTCTTGATGACTAGTTGAGAGCCACTCGTACTTAGAGAAAAATGCTAAGCCACTTATTCTAATTAAGTTACGATCGAGTCCCTACGACCCATTAAAGCTCACTACAACTCATCTGGGGAGTTGTAGTCAGGATAGTAAGGATAAAAAATTTTAGAAAAATTCAAGGACCAAAAACTCAAGGCATTACATACTCCCCCTTTAGGATCATTCATCCTCAAATGACAGGACAAGGTATTTATTAGCACTAGTTCCCTCCACATACAACTACTCTTACCCTTAACAAAGAAAAAAAACAAAGGTCCTAAGTAAATCACCATTTCCTTTACAAAAGTCAGAAAACAAAGATGTTAAGGAATACATATTCCTCAAGCACGATTATTCGAAATGGGAAACAAGAACGGATACTTGGACTTTATGTCCTCCTCAATTTCCTAAGTAGCTTCCATGACCTTTTGGTTCCTGCAAAGAACCTTTATCAAAGCCACATCTTTTGTCTGCAATAGGTGAACTTGTCGATCCCAAAATCTCAATTGGGACCTCCTCGTAGGACAAGGAATCCAAAATACCCACCTCCTTTAGAGAAACAATTGTCGAAGGATCAACCACACACCTTCTTAATATCAAAACATGAAACACTGAATGAACGAAGCTTAAACTAGGAAGAAACTCTAATTCATATGTAACATTACAAGCCCCCTTTACAACTAAGTACGAACCAACATAACGGGGACTGATCTTCTCTTTCTTACCAAACCACATCACTCTCTTCTGGGAGACACCTTCAAGAATACCCAATCACCCATACTAAACTCCATATCCTTTCTTCTTACATCTGCATGGGACTTTTGGAA
The DNA here is from genome assembly GCF_002878395.1 of Capsicum annuum. Classification (NCBI taxonomy): domain Eukaryota; kingdom Viridiplantae; phylum Streptophyta; class Magnoliopsida; order Solanales; family Solanaceae; genus Capsicum; species Capsicum annuum. The sequence continues at coordinate 152,831,501 of NC_061122.1, read as the reverse complement.
ACTTTTAGTAGCCTTAAGTCTATCCCAAATAACCTTCACTTTCTCCATGGCTTGGTGAACCAAATCAGGACCAAATAACTTATTTTCACCGACCTCAAACCTCCCATTATGAAACCTACACCTCCTACCATATAAGGACTTAAACAGAGCCATACTAATCCTAGAGTGGCAAATATTGTTGTAGACAAATGCTATGAGAGGCAAGGGGTCAACCCAACTACCACCAAGATAAAATACACAAGCCAGAAGCATATTTTCTATGACCTGAATTATCCTTTCTACTTCCCCATCTATCTGCAGATGGAAAGCACTACTAAGGGTCACCTTAGTCCCCAAACCTCATTGAAACAACCTCCAAAAGTGAGATAAAAACTGAGTTCCCAGATCAGATAAGATAGAGACTGTAGTACCTTGCAACTTTTCAATCTCCTCAATGAACAACTTGGCATAGTCATCTGAAGAGAAATTAGTCCACACTAGCAAGAAGTGACCAGACTTAGTCATCCTATCCATAATGACCCAAATTGAATAAAATTATTAGCAAGACCGTGGAAGACCTGTAAAAAAATCCATATTAATTATTTCCCATTTCCATATCGGCATCTTAATCTCTTGTGTCAACCCACCAGGCCTTAAGTACTCTACCTTCACTTGCTGATACACCATGTACTTAGCATCAGCAACCACATTAGCTTACCTGGTGATAGTAAAGACTCATGTCATAAACCGTGAGCCACTGAAGCATTCTTCTTTGCCAGAGACTTATCTCCTTCTAAAGAACACGTATTGTAGTCTCTTATGACCATAATAAATATCAACATAGACACAATACAAATAATATTCTAAATCTTTAATGTAAACACCGCCGCTAACAATTCCAAATCTTCAGCTGGATGATTCTTCTCATTAACCTTCAACTGCCTAGAAGCATAAGAAACCACCTTGCCATGTTGAATCAACACACAACCCAATCCCACCTGGGATGCATCACAATAGATAATAAAACCTTTAGGTACCTCAAGTAGAGTCAAGATTGGAGTCAAAGCCAACTTATCTTTTAACTTCTTGAAACTACCCTAACAAGAATCAGACTAACAAAACTTCACCTTTTTGTAGGTCAACTTAGTCAAAGGGGTCAATGGAAGAGAAACTCTCCACAAACCTTCTATAATAGATAGCTAAACCCAAGAAGCTCCAAATATCGGATGAAGTTGTATATCCAGGTCACTTTTTAATCACCACAACCTTCTGTATATCTACCATGATCCCTTCACAAGAAACAACATGACCTAGATGGATCACAACATTCAACCAGAACTAGCACTTAGAAAATTTTGCATACAACTATTGCTCTTTAAAGGTCAGCAATACAAGGTGGGGGTGATTGTTATGATCTGCCTCGCCCTTCAAATACACCAAAATATCATCAATAAAGATAATCATGAATAAATAAAAGAACTAATAGAACAAATAATTCATAAGATCCATAAATGCGGCTGGTGCATTGGCAAACCAAAGGACATCACCAAAAACTCAAAATGACCATACCGAGTTTGAAAAGTATTCTTAGGGCTACCTCCCTAATCTTCAACTGATGATAACCCAATAGAAGATCAATCTTAGAAAAAAACTTAGCACCCTAAAGTTGATTATAAAGATCACTAATCCTCAAAAGGGGATATGTATTCTTCATGGTCACCTTAGTCAATTGGTGGTAATCGATACATATCTGAAGGGACCCATCCTTCTTATGGATGAAAAAACAAAGATCACCCCACGGAGACACACTAGGGTGGATAAAAACTTTGTCAAGAAGATCTTTCAACTACTCCTTGAGTTCATTCAACTCAGCCAAAGCCATATCGTAAGGAGAGTAGAAATGGAATGAGTGTCGAGAAAAGAATCAATCCTAAAATCAATTTCCCTATCGGGAGAAACACCAGGAAGATCATCAAGAAATACCTCAAGAAATTCATAGGCCATGGGGACAGTTTGCAAAGAAGGACCTTAGGATCTCGAATCCTTGATATGTACTAAGTGATAGAGGCACCCTTTAGAAACTAATTTTTGGGCTCTTAGAAATAAAAAAAAACCTTTCCTTAGGTAGTAGGAACTACCTTCCCACTCAATTATCGGCTCATTTAGGAAATGGAAGCTAACCCCTCGGGTCCGACAATCAAGATACGCATAGCACGAATACAACCAATCTATTCCCAAAATCATATCAAAGTCTAACATGTCCAAGTCTATCAGATGTACCAAGGTTTCTCTACCATAGACTGACATCACACAACCCATATAAACCCTTCTATCCATAATAGAGTCACCCATTGGCGTGGACACAGAAAAAAGATTCAAAATGCACTTAGGATCAAAACTAAAATGGACAACCACATGAGGGGTCATATAAGAGAGGGTAGACATATGATCAAGCAGATAATATACATCATGAGAGAAGAGTTAGGGAATACTAGTAATAATATCTAGGAAATCCTTAGAATATTTGCGAGTGGGAAGAGCATGCAGACGGTTATGACCATTGCTAGAGCTAGAAATAGAATTAGCACCCTTTGGTGTAGTAGCAGATAAAGTAGTAACATAAATCTTATTTGCCTCATATGTAAACTTAGAAGGATAATACCTCTGCATAAGGCCAATCTAACCACATCTAAATCACTTATTCCTCCTCTCTTCACAAATACCACGGTGCACCTAACCACAAAATCTACAATAAAGATATAATAAAGCTAGCTAAGCCCCGCTAGCCTGAGGCTGGGCTCCTACCGCTTTAAACCCACTGTTATACTAAGAATGACGATCACCCAATGACTTTAGATAAGAAGTACTAACCGCGAATTAGGATCAAAAATTTCCCCATCTTTAGACCATTTTCTGTAGTCTCTACCGATTTATTGCTGACCTCCACTCTGATATGAATAGTGAAACTTCTTACTTTGTCTTTCACTTATCTCTTCTTGCTTTTTCATTTCCTTTTGTACTTGTTGTATATACACCACAAGTCTAGAGATGTTCCATATCCTTGTTCAACAAGGCATCCTTGATCTCCTAGATCAAATCATAGAACAACCCAGAAGCAAACTTCCTCATTCTATTCCTTATGCTAGAAACCAACTCAAGAGCATAACATGAAAACTGATAAAACTTCAAGGAATACTCCATTACAGATATCCTATCTTGCTTTAGATTCACAAATTCCTTGGCCTATGCATCCCTTAACTCCTAAGTAAAGAAGCGATCTAGTAAAGCATTAGAGAAATTATCCTATAAAGTGGACTCAGGATCATCACCCCTAGACTGGTCCTAGTCCTCATAGCATTGGTATGCTACATCCTTCAACTAATAAGTTGTGAACTCTATACCCTCTACATTAGTAGAATGCATTATGTGGAAGATCTTTTCCATCTCATCAATAAATTTTTAAGGATCTTTCTCAACTTTAGAACCAATAAAAGTAAAAGGACTCAACCTCATAAATTGGCAAACTATAGTGGCCTCAAAGCATGGAGCAATAGAAAAAACACGCTCAATTTGAGAGGCCACCAACTGGGGTAAGAAAATTAATCAACTAACAAAACTCAACAATAGATACATCAGGTTAAGGTACATAAGAAGGGATAGGGGAACCGGTGGATATCCTCTAGGCCAATCAGAAATAGATACCCTTGATTGAGTCTGAACTCCTAAAGTAGGAGAAACTAAGCATTAGACACATCAGCTTAAAGTGCATGAGGAGGTATATAGGGAGCCGGTGGAGATCCCTTTGGGCAATCAAAAACAGCAACCCTAGACCGGGTCTGAACTCCTGTAGTAGGATGAGTTTTATCCATATTATACTCAGACGGGATAAAAGAGTTTCCACGAATATCAGATCTTCTAGGAGGCATGATATGAAAATCAAATATACAAAAATTAGAGGATATTTAAGACCTTAGACTCTATAGCTCAAAATAGAACAACAAGAAAAGAGAAACATTCCTAAATGCCTCGTAGTCTCTCACTAATAAGTGTGGCATGATACACACCCATAAATGAGATCCTACTTGACTTGATTTTGTAGGACACCCAATGAAACTAAACCTAGGCTCTGATACCATCTTTCCAAACGAGGGCCTAGACATGATGGGTATCTCAAGTCCCATATGGACTGGAGATTACCTCCTTCACTAAGCAGACCAAACACAACATTCCCCAATGTTGGATAAATTTCAAACATATAATAAGATAGAATGCAACAAGCTTAAGGAAATTCAAATCAATTCTATAATAGACAACCATCGACTAGCTAAAATAACCAACCAACACTACCTAATTCCACAATATTCGAACAAAGCCTTCTAGCACAAGAACCAAAAGCCAATCTTGGTTGGGACATGTCCTCGACTCTGATATATGATAATGAAAATAAAATTAATAATGTTAATGATAATGAAACTCTCAACTCTAGTCTAAGATAAGAACTGATAAAATGTCTAAGTATTCCTAAGTATGGAAGCTCACCACTTCAACACAACAAACTGACAAACCAAGACGATCCACCTAACTCTGTGCAGGAAAAGTAGAGGTAGCTTTGCTTCTTGCATTGCATGGGAATATAGTAATTGGAGATAGTTAGCTAGGTGAACACTAACCTGTAACTTTGGAATAAGGATAACATAATGCCATGATCAAAACTTTCAAATCATTCAAATCCATTACACACAATCAGATTCATATATATGTATATATATATATAGATAGATATATATATATCACATTTTAGGATAGGGAACAAGGTTTAGCATACAATTTAAGACTTTAGCCTGGGTCGTGTAGCTCAACATTCTTAACATAAGAAGGCACACATGGGATATATGGGCCCAGCTTTCCCCAGTTGGTAGGGACTTAGCCCTAGTGTGTGTGGCTGTACAAACCAGAGGGTATACATATGCACTATAGGAGAGTCGAACCTCCATGCATATCAAGGTGCCACGAGCACCAAATCATGTAATAAAATATGGGGGACTTAAACATCCTAATCATATGAGAATAATATTAAGGGTGACACAAACCTCTCTGGTTATTTTGATCACCACGTTGACAACTGTAATTTCTTGTATCAGTCACTCAAACCTCCACTTTTATGACTCAGCTACACAACTCTCTTTTAAGCCGAATTTATGATAATTATCTCACATTCCCATTCATTGAACCATGTTTCATATTAAGGCATACATTGTTGGTATCATCATACCAACTACACTTGCAAGGTAACAACAACATGCCAAAACAATTACATCACTTAGGGAATTCACAACCCCCTTGGCTTAATTATGTAATAGCTTGTGAAATCACAAAACCCACAACGTTCAATTCAAAAACAATATGCAATAGTTCAAGAATAATTCAAATTCCCACATTTCTCAAAATTTAAAACAATTTCACAATATAGGTTTGGGGTCATAACCATTTCAAAAGTCACATATTTGGGGAAAATCACAATTCTATAGTTCATTCACCATACCCATGCACCCATAAGTTCAAAACCATGTTAAAATCATGAATAATCATTTGTAAACCATGGGAAAAAATAATTCAACAAGAAGCATTCAAAACCCTCAACCCTTGTTTCAAAACCAATATCAATATTTCATGAACAATACTTTAAAACATATGATTTTAATAAAATTAACAATGAAAGAAGAGTAACATGCCTTAAATACCAAGTTTCATGAGAAGAATTCAACCCTTGAGCCTTTGGATGACCTACTTATCAAAAACCCTAAGTATGGCTACTTGAGAGAATTCAAGAGAGCTTTAAAAGTGTTTGAGTAAGTTGACAATGCTAATGGGATCCTCAATAGGGTTTTAGATCATGGGTTACAATTGGGGTAGAGGGGAAATGTCTAAGTTCCCTTAATGAAAAGATTGGAAATTGTCGTAAGTCACTGCGGTGATTATAAGACTCGGATAGATTCATTGTGACTCATCACAGGGGGGTCATAGTCAAGACAGAACCACCAAGGCCCCATACTAATCTAGCTACGATTCATACCACTAACTCATAACCATACTTAATAACTCATAACCACTCTTCGTACTTAAGAAAATAATAATTAAGACTGACACACTGGATGCCCTATGATTGGGACATAACGCCCCTCTATGAGTCTTTATGACTAGTGACCTTAAGTCGTAATGAAGACAGTGTCTTGGGCCAAACCTACTTGACCCCTTACGACTTGGTCTTTACAACACATAAAAAATCTTGATAACTAGTTAAGAGCCACTCATAATCCGAGTAGAATGTTAAGCCATTTTTTCTAATTAACTTACGATCAAATCCCTACGACTCATTAAAGTTTCCTACAACTAGTCAGAGGAATCATAGTCAGGACAATGAGGGCAAAAATTTAGACATTTTCAAGGAACAAAAACTTAGGGCATTATGATAACTATACATAATATAAATTATCATAAAAAAAAGGGATCAAAATCTTACCTCTAACCTCAGTGTCAGTCCATTAGCCTACTATGAACTAATCATAATAACAATAATGAAGTAACCATCTATTTCACAAAAATAATACCGAACCAGGCACCCATAATCCTACAAGGTTAAATCAACAATCAGCAATCATAACCTATACCTATACAACCCTTCATAAGATTAATAGATATAAGTGTCAAATAGTATACTCGTGATAGGAAATGCATATGAATGAATGAATGAATGCAAAGTAAATCCATAGTACCATGTTTGATCCAAATATTATAATTTACCAAGTATATGTACCTCCTCTAGCTCAATATCTCACAAAAGTAGAACCTATGAGGACATCTCTTCTTTGGCACGATGGCTCACAGACAAAAGTACCTCTAGGAGATTCGAGAATATTTGTATACACTACCTGGATCAGATCTAAGATTTATAATATCATCATCATCAATCTACTCCATCCAGTACTAGTGAGATGTATATATAACAAATACACATACTTAAACTATGGCTATAATAGTGTAAGTGTGTAAATCCATTGTCCAAGATCAACCTTGAGACTAAATCAATATGAAATATGCAGAAAGGATTGAAATCCCACTTGACCAAAGTAAATAGTAATGGTAAAAAGAGTGGATAAATCATAAAATTAAATCAACCTTTGTCTAATTTTTAAAACATCATCTTTGATTTTGAAAGATCCAAAATTGGTAAAATAGGGTGGAATAATCCTTGTTATAAAAGAATTCATTTAAAGTTAGAGTGTGAGAATAAATCTCTTTTTATTAAATAGTAGTGAAATCATGGTTTTGATTGGAATTGAACCATTAAATAATCATAAATATGATAAAAGTATGCAAGCCATCATCAGTATCCAAATAATACAACAATAAGCACCAAAACATCCATATACTAGAACCATGCCCTTTTCTAAAGGTAGAATACTCACCTGGAATCCAATTAATATCGTAACCACGGCCTCAAGACCAACAATATATAACAAGTATAATAGTAATTATATGATCTAGGAAACTATGGTCCATTATTAAGTCAAATAGTAAAGCTTATACTAAAGGATACTTAGCATCAACTATGGTTAACATTCTTATATTCTAGGGTGATAGGCGCTACAAGAAAAATGACCTGTAGGAAAAGGAATTCTCGTCCCTAAAAGTCCAATTCTTGTCACAAATGATCTTTTAGGACGGAAAAATATTGATCATATCTCGTCTTTATAGCCTCCTTTGCTAAAGGTCTATTACGATGAGGTACTCTAGCTGTTCGTTAAATGTCATTAGAGACGATAACATGTCTGGTCTCAAAAACACTTTTAGAGACTGTATATCTCATCCCTACTAGATGATTTTCATTTTTAAAAAGTAGTTATTTTCTGGTCGCTAAATATTTTTTTGCGATGAGTAACTACCTTGTCTTAAATTAATCTATCACGATGAGCATATAACTCGTCCTAGATTAATCTTTAGAGAGAAGCAACTGCCTCATCCTAGTTTAACCTTTATAGATGAGCAACTAACTCATCCTTGATTAACCTTTAGAGATGAGAAACTAACTCGTCTTAGATTGCTACTAAAATCATAAAATTTATATATTTCATTGCTAAATATAAAATTGCCACTAAAAATGTCTAAGGATGATAAATATAATTTGAACATTTTCTTAACAGAAAAATAAATCAATTAACATCCTGAGTTATATGAATTCAATAGTTTTAATATTTTCTTAACAAAAAAGGCTTAACTAATTTACATCCGGAGCAAGAATTTGATGTAAGGTTTACATAATGTTCGTAGCAAATAATAATGAGCTTGTGCATTCTCTAAACATGAAACTTCATTTGTAACTTCAATCGTCAAAAATCTGTAAGAACAAAATTTAGGAAAGACAATAACTATTGGTATATAATTTAATATACGTAAGAAGCAAAGAATTGAAACACAGTATAGCAATGGATAACTGACTTAGCTAATGGATAAAGAAAGTACACAGAGTTGAAAACTAAATCCAACTATGAAAAAAGTACTTCCTTTCTTTCAATTTGCATCGTTTGATTACAAAAAGGAGAAAAAACAAGCAATAATTGACTATTGTCCACTTCCCTCAAGCTGTAATTAACTATTGCATTGCTATTACCAAAAAATACTACTTATGACAAGTTGAATAGTCGAGAAAAGAAGTGTATAACCATAAAAAATAATCTTGATGAACCTTTGGTGCCAAAAATAAGTAGAAAAATACATTTTTGGATGGTGCATCAGCAGAGGTGTGTATAGTTGACTTCTGACATGTTGTAAAGAATAGTTTTTGAATAATATAGGGCGAACACAATGCAAGAGCAAAATCTATCAGTGAAACTAGACTGTAACAGCCTGGTAAAATACAAAGAGGCTGGACCATTTACCTTGAGTAACAAACATATAAGTTGGAAAAGTTCGGATTTAACATTAGACCGAAAATGGAAGTAAAATAATTTGGTGAGCAGAAGGAAGCCTTGGAAGTCGGAAGGATGTCAGGCACCATAAGAGATGCTACACAATGTCAGATAGCATAACATTTTTGCTTCTACTAGAAGTTGGAAGGATGTGGCATTTCTTAAGTTATACATGTATTCAAATGGAGTATGAACTTGTAATAAAAAAAAACTCAACCTAATACTTAAGTTGAAAAAAAACTCAACAAATTTGAAAAAAAAAAAACCTTACTTGTTTCAACATCTTTGGTGCCTTGCTTAACTTGATTAGTCGATGGAGAAAATGGAGTATGAACTTACGTATACTCATTCTCATGAATTATGGAGTTCTTATGTATCATTCCTATTCCTTGACCAGAAGATATGGGAATGTTTTTAATTTCTTCTTTTGAAACCCTTCCTAATAGCACCTAGAGAAAGCAAACCATATTACTAATACTTGAGTTATATATGCAATAAAAAACTAAACATATTTGAAAAAATACTTACTTGTTTCAACCTCTTTGGTGCATTGCTTAACTTGATTAGTCGATGGAGAAAAAGGAGTATGAACTTGCATATAATCATTCTCAAGAACCATGGAGTTCTTACGTATCATTCCCATTCCTTGACTCTTCTGGTGCCATTAACTAGTTGTCTGATGGTTTTATACACACTAGGCTCTTCTTGTTCTACCCATTCTTACTCCATTTTACTAGCATTGCTAATGGAAAGTGAAGCTTCATCCCTAGAGTCTGTGGCTGTCCTTGATACGTCCATATATGACATATCACTCTTTGGGAAACCAGTTGATCTAGATGGTTTATGGTAATTTCTTGGTGTCCACTCCTTATTTGTTGTAGGAGTCATTATTGGGCTCTCTATAGCAGATCCAAGCCTTGAATAATTGGAATATCTCTGTAGAAAAACATCTCAGGTATATCAATCTCCATTTCCAATCTATTAGTACTATTTACTTTAGAGCTTTATCGAAAACACCAACTCATGATCAGCCAGTACAAGTATTTGAAATATTTCTCTTCTATTACATTTTTAGACTTGTATAAGTTGAATACTTCAAGATTTCTTTAGGAACATAATGATTAATCAAATATAAAACAACTCCAGAATTGATGCTACTGGATGTCGACTCTTTAAGCTATTAAAAATTTGACCTGTTATAGAGCTTGAAGATTTTAGGGTGCTCTGAATCAAGTAAATTTTAGTGATTTTTAGGCTAAAAAAGTATGAACTTCGTTCCTATTGACGTGATAAGTACAAATGGCTAGTTACTTTGAGCAGGACAACTAGCTAATAAAATGGAAACTTGTTAGCTAATACACATACAAAAACTACCCCACAAGGGGAATCCCGACCCTATCAGTCATTTAAGGATAAAAACTACCCTACACGGGATGTCAAATGGATTTACCTCTACTATAACTAAGTATATTAGTAAATTTAGCAACCTATCCATATAACTGAGTTAATGTAATTCAAAGCTGAAATTTGACTTACTCAATCTTCAAATCATCTAGGTGTGTTAATAGCTCACTTGTTGAATCTCTCAACATTATAGATCTCCATTATTCGATCATAATTCTCTCCCCACTATCTTTGAGCTTACCATTTGTTGAACATGTCCCGACTTCAAAAGAATCCGACGAGATATATTGTTAGGACCATAACGGGTGTTTCAACAAGGTACAAATAATGCTGATATTTTCAACAAGAACAATACAGATAGAAAATGGATAATGTGATAGCTTATCGGGCTAGTTAGAAAGCTACGCAACACAAATATATTCAATTAAATAGGTTATCAGTTCAGATGGCATTCAAAACACATCAACTTAATAATATGAATGGCATATGTAGTAAGATATTTGAAGGCACGGTACTAAACAAGTGAGATATTTTAGAAGACATGAAGGAAACAAAGAAAAAGGAACTTAATAAGTATTCATGAATGAATGAAAAGGACTAAACATTGGCCTAGAACAAACTTATGTAAAGAAGCTTTCTTTACACATAGGCAAGAAGTTGTCAATAACAATAATTCCCATAGTTTCATTTTGTACCTTCACAATAAAATAATACAATATTAAGGACCGACATCCTAATACATGTATTTTTAAAGACAAGATTATTAGTTCTATCTTTGGTTTTGACAAAATGTTCAATGTGTCAAGTTGTTCTCTGAAATGACATCATAGTAATTATGCACCACAATCAAGAGTATAATAATCCCATAAATATGACAAGCTATCTGAAGTACCTTATGTTGAAGCGAAGAACATCAAGTCATAGAACATCATATCCATCTCGAATATCTTTAACAACACCAGTTTTAAGCTACGGTATATGCTTTTTTTCTACGTGAAAGTATTTCAACAAATCGTAGATAAAAAGATATACTCAGTTATTTTAAAAAATAATAATGAAATGGGAATCCTCTCTACTGAAATAAGAGGTAACCTAACAAAGGATGAAAAGAAGATAGTAAGAAAACATAATTCATGTTGGCCAATGCAGTTTTCCGATATGGAATTGGAAATAGAAGTATGCATCACCTATTGAAATATTTCCATTTATGCCCCGAAAACAATGTATGACAAGACATACCATAACATATGGATAGGTGAGTGTTGAAAATCATTAATTTCATCTTAACTACAATGAAAAAAGAGGATGCCCACACATAGATGAGGGGATTGGAGTATACATTAAGGACTTAATGAGAGCCGCAGAGATTTGGAAGGTCACAGGACATGCACAAAGAGAGTCTTTAAGATGTAAGTCTTTTGACCATTTTTAAGGGAATATGCTCACTAAATCAATGAAGAAAATAACAGGAGCTTCCCCTGCCTCTTAGATAGCACTAAGCATTAGTTCAGTACTATCTAATCCCAAGTGTTAGTCATGATAAGGATAAAATTTATCATACTTGAAAAGAATATGTACCAATATTCCCATGAGTACAGTTACTTTCTGAATCACCAGTGGTAGTTTATTCATATCAACATCCATATTAATACTCCTTTTACTTATGCTCCCACGAATATCCTCATATATTCATTCAACCCTACATGGTAAACAAAGGAAAGATATAAACTGACTATGCACAACTTCAAATAACAGTTACTTGTGTGAGTTCATTAACAACAGAGTAACTCTGAGGGGTTTGAAATCATAAGTTTTGCGGACTCTTTTTTTATGTCACTCATGTGTCGTATGCTCTAAAAAGACACTTCTTTTAGAGAATCCAATATGCACCTTTTGAATTTTTTTGAAGAGTTCGAGCAACATAGTTAAAATCTTACCCTTTTTTCCCTTCATCATTTCCTTCATCATCTAATATGGATGTAAGAACAAACGTGATGGCATAATAGTACTCTTCAACTAAATATTTTATGTAATCATCCCTTGAGGTCCTATCCAATAAACTTGTGTCTTTACTCTCTACAGCTATATCTTTTGCAAGAAATATATACATATTCAGCACAAACGTAAAGAGCCTTTAATATGACAATTAACTGCATAGATCACATTTGTATCAGAAAAAAAGAAACAAAAGAAACTGTCAGCACTGTAACAATTGCTCAACCTTTCTTGCTAGTAGGAAAAGAGGCAACTAAACTAACGACAGACTCCCAGAATTATTGGGCATCAAAAGTTGTTCCATCTCTCTGCAGGTTGAAAATCAATACATCAAAATTAGAAGTTTGGAAGATAACAATATAATTAGAAGCAAACTGAAACTAGGTTGGTGAAATAACAAAAATAGCCACTCACAAATTAGTCATGTAATCTTCTTCCCTTAAATTATTGACTATTTCATTTCAAAAAGGTGCAAATCAAGCAGCAACATCTTTATTTCTCTCCAACACCTGCTTTTTACAATAATATAATTTATTTATTTATTGAGAAAGCAATATTTTTCATATAACTATATAATATTACAATAAACAAAATACAAACTTCTGAATAAACTGGCATGGAAGATAGTTTATATGAAAAGCACCGAGAAAACATCTTTCAAAATAACCCAAAAATCCTTTTTGAGTTGGCTAGCCCAACCCCAATTGCGCTCACCAATTTGAAACATGGTAGAGTACAGAACTGCCCCTCTTCCCTACTCCCACATAAATATTTGGCTTTACTCAATGAGTTCCAGGAGGACCTTACGAAAGTATAAAAATCCAACATGTTGATGAATACAAAGATCTATCTTCCTATATTCCGTTATAAGTATGAATGACTGCAAGTTTTATGTAGCAAATAGGTATACAAGAATGTTACCTTCTAAAAATAAATACAAGGATCTAAATGGAATGAATTTGAATACCGGGTTATAAGTTACGCCATACTTCACACTCTACTTCCTTACTACTCAAATCACACTAGGGCAAACTCTATCATACATATTTCTAAGAATAAGATTTTGATTCAGGAATAGCTAGCTCAAGTTTTTAGAGGAAGAGCACTTGATCACCTTTTATAATATGATGTTTAGGACTCAAATTCGTATCCTATAACTTAGGAAGAGAGATAGAGCTTCTTTTTTTTGGATAACCATGGTTTCCAAACCAGGTTATCCCAAGTGAGACTCTTAATGCCTAGCATAAGCTCTTGATGATGAATCGAGAGATTAAAAAAAGAGGAAAACAGGTTCTTTAAATGAACATGCAGATGTTGTTTATTTGACTGCTGAATATAAAGATACCTCTGATGAAGATACCTCTAATGATGCTACCTGTGATGACATTATAAGTATTGAAATTACGTACGATGAAGAGAAGATCAAGTCAAATGTAAAGTTGTCAATCCTAATGCATCCCTCATATATAATTTATTCACCGCAGCTTATTAAAGAAGAAATGGAGGAATTAATTCATAAATCCATTTCTTTTGATAAAGAAGTTTTTTATTTCTATAAATGATGTTGACAACATGATATATCAAGCCAAATACTACCTTTGGGTATTTGAAAGGGCTTGGTGCTGATATGACTCTTTCTGCCGAGACATCACAAAATACATTAAGCATCGGTGTGATTTGGATAATGTAGAGAGAAAAAATTGCATCACCTTTGTAAGCATTGCAGAAAAATTATAGTAATGCTGCATTTACCACTAATGATGCTTGGGAGGATGTTTCACGTGATCTAGTACAATGGGAGAAGTTCAAGGAGAAAAAGGAAGTTCTACAGATGTAAATCAAGGAGTTGAATCATAAAGAAGAGCGTTTGAGGCATGATGAAAAAAAATACAAGAATGTCCATGATGTTTCAAAAGCCAAGATGCAACAACTTGGCACCCAATTGGTGGCATTTCAAGCAATGCTAAGGAAGATTCAATAGCAAAAGAATGAAGCTCTTCAAGGGATTATTTTCCAGATCCCGTGATGATCTCAATTATTTGGATTTTTTGATACATATCAAACAAACTTCCTACTATATATAACTGAAGTCCTCGTGACTATCTTGAATTTTCTGGGATTTCATTTTTTTAAGCAGCAGGCAATTTTTTCTTCATTTGGTTTATTGACATGTAGTAGATTTTTATTTAAGTTTCTTGTCATACTTTTAGTCCTTTAGCATGTTGAATCTTAACTAGTGGCATCAGATTGCTTTTTTACTTAAGTTTCATGTCAACTTTTTTTCTAGCATAAGAATAACTTTTTACAAATGTCTTTTGTGGTAACAGGTGCAGTTTAAGAAAAAGGACTCCTCCGAATCACTTCATTCACTATAACTACATACTGACCTATACTACTCTGTTTGTTCCAAATCCAGATTGGATTCTCAATCAAATGTCGAATAAAAGGAAATTCCAAATAATGGAAAACACTATATTTTACAACACAATTTAACATAATTTGGCATGTATGCTGCCAAATAAGACTTCAGTTTCTCATTCTCTCCTTATACGTAAGCACAGTAAATGTAAATTCAAGAAAAAAGCATATTCGAGAATTTCACATAAAGTTAGTTCACATCAATCAATACAATTTCTTTTCCTGCACTGCCCCAATGAGAGACTGCCCTGCCCTGCCCCATATAGCAGTAAACTCACCCCACTCCGCACCCGCTCTACCCCATTGCTATTCCTAGTAGCTAGACAATAGAGAGACGATAATGGATCATCCACAAATTGATAAATTTCATAGTAAATTATTGAGTTGTACAAATTAAAAAAAATAGATTCTGAATAAAAATAGGAAATCGAACAACCATGCAATTTCTTGTAAGACAAAGAATACCTGAAATCGAGTCTAGCAGATGCCAATTCAAGATTAGGGCAGAGCAAAAAAAAAGAATTTATCTATAATTAAAGAATTTTGATGAATAACACGTTGATGAATAGATTGATTAGGACTGGATAGTTTACGAACTACGTGGTTTGGAGAACTTATGAGTAATTAACACACACAATTTGCTGAAATTAAAGATTAGGGTTGAATGTTATTGTCGATGAATTTAATATCAATTAGGGTTGTAGTTGAATGTCGATGATTTGAGTCTGCACCTCAATATTGATGAATTGAATATCAATTAGGGATGAATATGTTTTGGACAAAAAAACTTACGTGGTTTTTCTATTTTTAAAAAAGAATTTCACGACTTTACCGCCCAAATTTTCATTAAAAAAATTTGAAAAATCAATATTCAGAATTCTCATGATTTCAGTTACAATTTATATAGTTATGCATGTATACTCATTCAGTTATTCTCATGATATTCAGTAAGATATAGTTCATGCATATGAACCATTTCATTCATCCTTACCTCACTTTACGTACCATTATATTCACACGTACTGATGCATAATTTTATTTTGCGCTAAGGTGTTTTATACCATAGGTTCAGACGTACGAGCTCTAAAGCATCCGTAGCAGTTAAGATTCAGCTAGTAGCAATATATTGCAGTGATTCCTCATTATTCAAGGATAGCATGATTATTTCATTATTTTAGTTTAGTTTTCAGTAGATGGAGTTAGTTGGGGATATGTCCCATCAACTCCTTATTTAGATAGTTTAGAGGCTTTCTGACTAGATGCTCAAACTATAGCATGTTCAGACAGTTATTTCAATTTTGGTATTTTTATACCGCGTTATCAGTTATGTTACAATTTTGAACCTTATGGAATTTCAGCCCATTAGTCCACATATTTTAGTATCATTATACAGTTATTGCAGCAGGTACCAGTCATGGGTTAGCTAGTGGACCTTCAGGATTATTAGCACCGTGTAGCGTCTGGGCTACTAGACTCGGGGTGTTATACCAGGAGTCATAACCAAAATAGTAACCAAGACCCCCATACACTGTCAACCTTATGACTCAACCACCCAACTCGTAACCAGAACCTACGACTCATAAGGTCAAGTTATAGGCAACATAGAATTCAAATGGGTTCGATACTAGACAACCTACAATTTAACCTCACGACTTGTAATCTTTCCTCAAGGCTCTTAGTGAGACACTCATACTCAGAGCAAAGTCAAGCCACAGACTTATTG
Organism: Capsicum annuum; assembly: GCF_002878395.1. Lineage (NCBI taxonomy): Eukaryota > Viridiplantae > Streptophyta > Magnoliopsida > Solanales > Solanaceae > Capsicum > Capsicum annuum. The sequence continues at coordinate 152,815,016 of NC_061122.1, read as the reverse complement.
ATTTAGTCATGGCTCATCTTAACAACCCATCACTAGTCCTTACGGCTCGTATCACCAAAGTCGTAATTAAGGTAGAAACCCAAACACCATCCACTGGACACCCTATGACTAGGGTTATCTGACCCTTTAAGAAACCATATGACTTGTATTATTAATTTGTATTAAAGGCAGTGAGATTGAAGCTTTAGAAATTTTCAAAGGCCAAAATTTGAGGCTTTACGGAAATACCAGGAAGGTTGGTAGGGAACACATTAGGAAACCCATAAACTATAATAACTAAGTCAAGCAACGGACTCTTTATACTAGTATCACAAAAATACGCGAGATAAGACTCAAAACCCCTAAAAATAATCCTCTTATAATGAACATAAGAAATAATCCCCATAGTATCACTACTAACTGCTCCCTACCACACCATTGGGTGTACGTCGGGCATATGTAAGGTAATGGTCTTGGCAAAGCAATCCATGACCACAAGATAGTGTGATGCCAGTCCATGCCAAGAATCACATCGAAATCCACCATATATACAAAATAATAAGATCAACATAAGTATCAACATCACTAAATGTCATAATACATGATCTGAAAACCTGATCCACTACTAAATAATAACCTAGCAAAGTAGATAAATGCAATGGAATAGATAATAAATCACAAGACAACTCCAATCGTGGTGCATAATAAGAAGAAATATAAGAATAAGTGGATCCTAGATAAAATAAAGCAAGGGTATACTAGTAGAACATCAAAATCATAATTGTAATAATAGCATCTGAAGTGTCAACCTCGAGTGTAGCAAGTACTGCATAGAAATGACCATGCCATCCACCTGGTTGGGCTTCTGACTGACCTCCTTTCTTGCCTTCCTAAGAACCTCCTCAAATAACTTAGGAAACACCTTTTGAACCCTAAGAAAAACATCTCTAGCTAAGGGATAAACTGATCTAATAGGGGAAGCACCCTGAGCTAAAACAATAATTACCCCATTACTAAGGCACTCACGAAAATAATGACCAAAAGATCTATAATTATAACAGGCTCTTTGAGTTGAACCAGAATCAATAGACCTGAATAACCCAGAATTACCACCATGATTAGAATGGCCCAAAAATGAACCCCTTAAAGGCTAATAGCCATATTAACTAGGGAGATCTCTGGACCTTGACTAACCTTCATCAATAAGCTAAAGTTCTACCTAAACAGCTCAACTAGGCTGACTCTTAGGCAGATAGGATGAATGCGAAGAATGCGCATCATGAGAACTAATACCTCTAAAAAATGCCAAATTTTCCTTTACAAGGTGGACTAAAGAGAAATTTGGGAATATATTTCTAGAAATTACAACCCAGAAGATATAATAAAGGTAAGGGAGAAGTAATTTGAACAAAATCCAGAAGGACAAATAGAGAAAATTTGTTCAGGTCTCAAGCATAATAAACTTACGACTTAAAAGGGAAGATAATTTTTGGAGGCAAAAAGAAGGATTTGAATGGTTATTGATAGTGAGAGGACTACTAAATTCTTCCATACAATTGTCAAATGAAGAACGAGTAAGCTTAAAATAAGAAGAATCCAGAATGATAAGGAATATCGGATGGAGGATTAGGAAGACATTGCAGCTTTAGCTATTGAGTTCTTTCAGTAATAATTTACCAAGCAGATGAATGTTGATGATTTTTTATTACTAAAAGAACTACCTGCTTTTGTAAGTCCATAGAAAAATGAGAAAATCATAAGAGTGCCTACTTTAGAAGAAGTTAAAGTTGTCATGGGACTGAACAGGAATAGTGTAGGAGGACTAAATGTAATGACATATACCTCTTACCAAGATGTGTGGGGGATATTGGGAAGGAAATTCACAGAATGGTGATAGCTATTTTGTGGATTTGAAGTCCTATGGTTCATTACTCATATTAATTTAGTATTGCTACCAAAAAGGTTAGTGGTGAATACCTTTTCTGACTAGAAACCTATGTCACTAAGTAATTTTATGAATAAACTCTTTTCAAGAATTATTCATGAGAGAATTAAGGGTTTACTCACACATATGATTTCACCAGAACAAGCTAGTTTTATGCAAGGGAGAAGAATTGCTTAGAATATATTGGTGGTCCAGGAAATAATTTTAGAAATATGAAAAAGAGGTAAACCTCTAAACATTGTTATTGATTTAGAAATGATAAAGTCTTATTACAAGGTGGAGTAGTTGTTTCTTACCAAAGTAAAGAGAAGGTTAGGATTTTCTAAAATTATAATAGATATGGCGTACAAGCTCTTAAGGAATAACTGGTATTCAATGTTGTTTAATAGTTAACCTAAAGGATTCTTCAAATCCACATGGGACCTAAAACAAAGTGATCCACTATCACCTACTCATAATTGCAGCAGAGGTACTGTCCAGAAGTTTGAAGGCTTTGATGCAAAAGAAATAATTCATATTATTTGGAATGCCAAGGGGAAATCCAAAAGTAAATCATCTAGCATTTGCAGATGATATATTCATAATGCATAAAGATGAGATGGGGACCTTACAAATTATTACAAGAGCTCTGGAAAGATATGAAGAAGTATCAGGACAAAAGATCAATAAGGAAAAAAGTGTAATTTTTGTGCATTGATAACACTCAAATTACATATCAATTTAAGTGCAAGACGGTTATCGTCAATATATTTAGCCAAATTTAGAGTCGGGGTAGAATCCATATGGAACAATGTATGTGAAGATTAAATTAGTTTAAAATGATAACTACAAGCGAAATTCAAAGTAATAGTACAAAAAGATAAAAAGAGGGGTTGAAAGGTATCACACATAGTATTTATTTTTAGGATATTCTAGTATTAATTTAGGGCCATGAATAATTAGAGTCTATGTAATTAGGCATAGATCTTGGGATTATGTTTTCCTAGGGGTACCATATGCATAAGTGTGAGATAATGATAACGCTTAACTTACATGTCAATTTCGTGCAAGGCGGTCTTCGTCAATATAATTACCCAACTTTAGAGTGGGGGTCGAATCTATGAGGAACAATGTGAGTGGTAATTAAACTAATTTGAAACTATAGCTACAAGTTAACTTCAAACAAATGATATAAAAAGATAAAATGGGGGGTTTTAAATGGTTGATAAAAGTTTTGACTTCCTTCAGAACTCAAAACTAAAATTTCAATGGTTCAAATCAATGATAGACACAAACTAGGGTTATGATCACTATGATTACTAACCCCTTATTGAATAGTAGTCGTATTACTGGATCCTCATGACTTGTGGGAAATACCAAATTATCAGTATCGATAGTCCATATTAGTTTTTCTCAACCTACCTAGATGTTGTGCTCCTTAATTCTCTCAAACTTAGGAAAACCTTCTATTCACACTGATTTTATCTCCAGTCGATTAATCTTGTTACAACATTAATCATTAGATAGAAAATTAACCTTCCAAATCCTCGTTGATAATTCACTACCTTTAGTTTATTTCTCAGTTTGAGCAAACAAACATAAGGCTAGATCTAATGTTTGCAACCAATAGAAAACAATCATTACAATAGAATTATCAAGATGTTACCACAATCACTCAAACCCTAACCACCTATTAAATCCATGAAGGATTAATCATAAATCTGATAACCCTAGTTTTGGGTTTTAGTTCCATATAAAAGAGAAAGCGATAACAATAACTGAATTCATAATTCAAAGTGATTAAACTTACAAAAGATGTAGTCAGAAATTGATTCTCTTCCCAAATTCAAGAAGAATATCCACAACTAAATCAAAGAATTTAATATTGAAATCTAAGTTTAGAGACCGAAGAGAAGTAAAGTAATCTTTGGAATAAGTTCCAGATGTTAAACCCTTTAAAACTAGAGAGAAAACTGATTAGTGTCATGAAGTTCAAGATGAATGTCCTCCTCCAATAAAACCTAAAAACTTTCCCTTAAATACCAGGAGCTAAATTATGAATCAAATCATAGCATAAAACTTTTTCTCACACAGATGACAATAACATGTTATGACTTATTAGGGGGTTGACGGCTTATCAGATATATCGCCAACTCCTCTCTGTATTTGATATGTTGCTGTCTTTAACTGACAATGAGCTGGCGCCTTATCAAAGATCTGATAACTTATTACGGAATGTCGTCACTTCTTCAACTCAGCTTCTGAAAACTGCCTAAGGCTGATGGTAATCCTGAAAACTTATCAGGACTTAGATGACATATCAGACATTGTCATCACTTCTTTACTTTAAATCTCATGTACTTCCTTAGGCTGACGGTATTCTCAATGTCTTATCAAAATTGTGATGACTTATCAGAGATGTCATCACACTTCTGCTCTAACTTCCTCACACTGTCTACAGCTGATGATGACTCTGATAACTTATCACAAATTTGACGACTTATCAGGCAAGTTATGACCTACACATTCATGGCCACTTATTCAAAATTCATGTCTTTTGCTCTTATTGTTTTTGGTTTTCTTGCATCTTGACTTTCCTGTATTATCAAAGAGAAAGCAATCAGAAATGACAAAAGATGCTTAAGACTTTACAGTTATTTCTAGTCAAAAGCCTCAAATATGTTAGCAATTGCTCACACATCAACATTCTCAACTTAAAACAATTGCTTGTCCTCAAGTAACTTAAACATAACTAAGAGGATACAAAGCACATTCAGCAGTCAATCATTCATTTTAGCTCAAAACATATTTACCATCTCCAAGGTCAACCATCTACAACTCAACTGTGCATATTATGGAAAAGCAACAATGCAACATCAAGGAATAAAGCTATGGCATTAACTTAGCAATAAAAACCATGCATGTACAAATATTACACTACCCAAACAAGTTAGCAACTAGCAACATAACCAGTGTGCCCTTACTACAAACAAGTCCCTCCTCACTTATATGTGCACTCAAGTATGTCAATGCGGGGATGGTTAAGAGACACTCACTCTCAGAAAGAAGTTCCAGTCAATGTATGCCAAATACCATAAGCTTGCCCTTATTTTCATCATCGAAGCTTTCAGATAGTTAAGCTAGGATCACTATAGGTCTTTTTCTTCGGCTTGTAACGTAAGCTAAGGGCTAGTATGATACTCAATGATATTTAAGGTGACTAAGCCTCCTTGTCACTACACTAACTTTTGGGGTCTCACTTATTTACCTTTACCAATTTTTTCTTTTTGATGATTAAAGCACATTCAAGCTGGGTGTAGTTTTTATTCATTCATTTTCTTTTTTTCACAATTTTTCTTTTCTCAATCTTTCTCTACCACACCCAGCCTTGCATATTTTTTTATTACCCTTCTTCACACTCACTTTGCATCACGCACCCCTATGATAGCCACCCTCAACTTAAGATATTTTCCCAAGTCAAAGTACACCATATCCAAGGAGGACTAGGGCCAAAACAAGTTCATTGTGATACAAATGGGAAGGCGATAGGTTTAATAAAAATAATAGGCATTCAGCCTCTAAATTAGGATCAAGGGATATTAGCCACGTATGGAAATTCATTTAGGCTAAAAGTGGACTAATATCAACAATGGACATTGATCCTTTCCTAACCGTTATCCTACAATAAAGGTAAGACCAATCATGTAAACTTTGGATTTAACACACAACGGGAACTAGGTAGTAGCTCACACACACATGGCATAAAGGTACATCACAAGCTACTACCCATTCGATTCATGCCATTATTTAAAGTGATTATCCTGTCCCTAGTACTAATGCCATAAAAAGATTCATAGTAGTCACATATAGATGCACATCACACAGTTACCAGATAGACAATTAGAAAGATATTTATCATTCCAAGATAAATCAACAAAAATATGTCAACGGTCCTAGATACTTATTCTTTCCCCCAGTTAACCACAACACATCACAAAGCAAACATAATACACCAAAATATGTCGTCTCTACTAGGAACAAGACTCCGACAAAAAGAGGCACAACAACAAAAACCCCAAGAGGACATCAACACCCACAAGTAGCCTCACCTTCAACTTAAAATCATGCAATATCCCCAATGCATCAAACCAAAACAAGAGAGTTAGAAACATACCTGTGGAACCATGGGTGCAAAGATCTAATGTCAATAACATAATACGAATACAAACAACAAAATACCTTGGGTTACCCCCAAAGAAGCACCTGATTTAATGTCGCAGCACGACTAGGCTATCTCGACTACACAGAATTCATCAAGATACCTTGAAAGTTCTTTAGCTTTTATCTCTCCACCTTGAGGATATGAATTTTGTCCCCAACTTAGAGTCCATCTTCTTACCTCGGTCATAGGGGGTGGTACAAAAATTAAGAAGTCGAGCAATGGATTGAGCATGGTAAACCACTCGGCTTTAAAGTGAAGTATGTTTTTATGTTGTTTGTCTAATGTAAAATCAAGAATATAGGTGTGTTGTTCCTCATCTTCACTCTTCTACTATTTTAAATGATTCCACAGACAAGATATCATCTAAATATAATGTAGAAAAGTGCTTTGAATAAGGCCCAATAAATCCTACTTTAAAATTTACACTATCTACTACACACTCACCTTTATTCACCTTCTCGACATCATCACTACGAATTAGGCTAGAGTCTTTATTAGAGATTTTCTTGGCTTCTTCTTTTGCCTCTAGCACCATGTCCTCAATCTTGGCATCATCTCTGATGGTTGGTTGGGTTGGTTGGGAAATCACTGAGGGTTGCTCAACTTCAAGCTCAACATCAATATAGGGTTCTTGCTCCTTATCTTTACACTCTTCCATTATTTTAAATGATTCCACAAACAAGATATCATCTAAAGATAATGTTGAAAAGTGATTTGAATGATTGACCTATATATCCATCTCCTCTATCCTTTTTTTTCCTCTTTCCATTCCCTCATGTCTTGAAGTATTTCTTCCGGGCTATCCAAAATTTGTTGAAACATAGATTCATACAACTTATTCTAGTGCTTCGTTCTTCCTATTCTTGACCATAAGATGTATCAAAATAATAAGAAGAACTAGAATTTGTGTTAGCACAACGGGGAGAGTGGGCATTTGAGAAATACTCCAATGTCCATCTTGACCACCACATAAAGAACAATCATCCTAATAGGATGGAGATGGTGTATAAATCTCTCTCCAGGGAGTATATCTACAATCTTGCAAAAAGAGAGGTCCACACAATATGCACATGAATCATCAAGATAAGATTTCCAATCACCAAACTTATGTTCATTACACGATGCCAAAGTAATAAGTAAACTAAAATAAAAATATACCTAATAATAGAAAACTAAAAACAAATATTTACAAGTTTGAATTCAAGCTAGTTGGTTAAAATTCCAAACAACTCAATACGCAAAATTGTTCTCTGGCAATGGCACCATTTTTGATAATGCTCAACTTATACATCAATTTAGAGCAAGGCGATTGTCATCAATATAATTACCCAACTTTGGAGTCGGGTTCGAATCCACGAGGAATAATGTGAGTGGCGATTAAACTGATTTGAAACTGTAGCTACAAGTTAACTTCAAACAAATGATACAAAAAGATCAAATGAGGGGTTTTTAATAGTTGATAAAAGTTTCGACTTGTTTCAGAACTCAAAGCTAAAACTTCAATGGTCCAAATCAATGATAGAGGGAAACTAGGGTTATGATCACTATGATTATTAACCCCTTAATGAATAATAGTTGTAGAAATGATTTCTCATGACTTGTGGGAAACACCAAATTATCAGTATCGACAGTCCATCTAAGTGTTTCTCAACCTACATAGATGTTGTGCTCTCTAATTCTCTCAAACTTAGGAAAACCTTCTATTCACATTGATTTTATCTCGAGTTGATTAATCTTGTTACAGCATTAATCATTAGATAAAAAATTAACCTTCCCAAATCCTTGTTGATAATTCACTACCTTTAGTTTATTTCTCATTTCGAGCAAACAAACATAAGGTTAGTTCTATTGTTTGCAACCAATAGAAAACAACCATTAAAATGGAATTATCAAGATGTCCCACAATCACTCAAACCCTAACCAACTATTAAATCCATGAAGTAATAATCATAGATCCCATAACCCTAGTTGTGGGCTTTAGTTTCACATAAAAGAGAAAGCGATAACAATAACTAAATTCATAATTCAAAGTGATTAAACTTACAAAAAACATAGTTAGAAATTAATTCTCTTCCGAAATTCAAGAAGAATATCCCACAACTAAAACAAAAAATTGAAAATTGAAATCCAAGTTTAGAGACCAAAGAGAAGTAAAATAGTCTTTGGAATAAGTTCCAGATATTAAGACCTTTAAAACTAGAGAGAAAATAGACTAATGTCGTGAATTTTAAGATGAATGTCTGCCTCCAATAAAACCTAAAAACTTTCCCTTAAATACCAGGAGATAAATTAGGAATCAAATCACAGCATATAGCTTTTTCTTGCACAGGTAATGATAACATGTTATGACTTATCAGGGAGTTGATGGCTAATCAGACATGTCATCAACTCCTCTCTGTATTTGATATGTTTATGTCTTCAGCTAACGACGAGTCTGACAGCTTATCAAAAATCTGATGAGTTATCACGGAATGTCATCACTTCTTCAACTCAGCTTCTGAATATTATCTAGGGCTGATGGTAATCTTGATGACTTATTCGGACTTTGACGAAATATCAGACAATGTCGTCACTTATTTACATCAAATCTCATGTACTGCCTTAGGCTAACGGCATTCTCAATGGCTATTAGAATTGTGATGACATATCAGAGATGTCGTCACACTTCTACTCTAACTTCCTTACACTATCTACACTGATGATGACTCTGATAACTTATCACAAATTTGACAACCTATCAGACAAGTCGTCAACTACACTTTCATGGCCACTTGTTCTAAATTCATGTCTTTTGTTTTTATTATCTTTTGTTTTCTTACATCTTGACTTTCCTACATTATCAAAGAGAAAGCAATCAAAGACGAAAAAAGTTGCTTAAGACTTTACAATTATTTCTAGTTAAAAGCCTCAAATATGTTAGCATTAGCTCACACATCAACACCCTCAACTTAAAGCAATTGCTTGTTCTTAAGCTTAAACATAACTAAGAGGATACAAAGCACACTTGGCAGTCAATCTTTCATTTTAGCTAAAAACCTATGTACAATCTCCAAGGTCAATCATTTCAAACTCAACTGTGTGTATTACTGAAAAGCAACAATGCAACACAAAGGAATCAAGCTATGGCATCAACTTAGCAACAATAATCATGCATGTACCAATATTACACTACCCAAACAAGTCAGCAACTAGCAACATAACCAATGTGCCATTTCAACAAATAAGTCCTTCCTCACTCATGTGTGAACTCAAGAATTTCACTGTGGGGATGGTCAAGAGACACTCACTCTCAAAAAGAAGTTCCAGTTAATGTTTGCCAAATACCAAAAACTTGCCCTTATTTTTATTACCGAAGCTTTCAGATTGTTAAGCTAGGATCACTGGTCCTTTTCTTTGGCTTGTAACATAGGCTAAGGGATGGTATGATACTCAATTATATTTTATGGTGACTAAGCCTCCTTGGCACTACACTAACTTTTGGGGTCTCACTTATTTACCTTTACCTAATTTCTCTCTTTCTTGATTAAAGCACATTCAAAATGAGTGTAGTTTTTATTTATTCATTTTTTGTTTTTCACAACTTTTCTTTTATCATTTTATTCTACCACACCCAGCCTTGCATATTTTTTTTAATTACCCTTCTTCATACTCACTTTACATCACGCACCCCTATGATTGCCACCCTTAACTTAGGCTATTTGCCTAAGTCAAAGTGTACAATGTCCAAGGAGGACCAGGGCCAAAATAGGTTCATTGTGATACAAATGGAAAGGTGATAGGTATAATAAAAAGAATAGGCATTCAGGCTTAAAGCCTGGATCAAGGGATATTATTCACACATGGAAGGTCATTTAGGCTAAAAGTGGACTAATATCAACAATGGCCTATGATCCTTTCCTAATGCTATCCTACAACAAAGGTAAGAACAATTGACCAAGATCTAGATTTAAAACACAACGGAAACTAGGTAGTATCTCTCTCACACATGGCACAAAGGTACATCACAAGCTTCTACCTATTTGTTTCATGCAATTATTTGCAGTGATTATCATGTCCCTAGTACTAATGCCATAGGAAGATTCACAGTAGTCACATATAGATGCACATCACACAGTTACCAAATAGACAATTGGAGAGGTAATTATTATTCTAAGATAAATCAACAAAAATATGTCAACTGTCCTAGATACTTATTTTTCCCCTAGTTAACCACAACACATCACAAAACAAACACAATACGCCTAAACATGCCAGTTCTACTAGGAACAAGACTTCGTCAAAAAGAGGCATGGCAACAAAAACCCCAAGAGGACATCAATAACCAAAAGTAGCCCCACCCTCAACTTAAAATCATGTAATATCCCCAATATATCAAACCTAAACATAAGAGTTAGAAACATACCTGTGGTATCATGGGTGCGAAGATCTAATCTCAATCAAATAATATGAATACAAACAACAAAATACCTTTGGTTGCCTCCCAAGCACTACCTGATTTAATATCGCGGCACGACGAGGTTATCTTGACTACTCAGAATTCATCAAGATATCTTGAAAGTGCTTAATCCTTTATCTCTCCACCTTGAGGATATAAATTTCACCCCAGATTAGAGTCCATCTTCTTGCCTTACTCACAGGGGGTAGTACAAAAATTAAGAAGTTGAGTAATGGATTGAGCGTGGTAAACCACTCAGCCTTAAAGTGAGGTTTGTTTTTATATTGCTTATCTAATGCAAAATCAATAATATAGGATTCTTGTTCCACATCTTCACACTCTTCTACTATTTTAAATAATTCCGTAGACAAGATGTCATCTAAGCATAATGTAGAGAAAAGCTTTGAATGAGGCCCAATAAATCCTACTTCAAAATTTACACTATCTACAACACACTAACCTTTTATTCACCTTCTCAACATCATCACTTCGAACTAGGAAAGAGCCTTTATTAGAGATTTTCTTGATTTCTTATTTTGCCTCTAGCACTATGTCCTCAATCTTGGCATCATCTCTCATAGTTAGTTCGGTTGGTTGGGAAAACACTGAGGGTTGCTCAACATCAAGCTCAACATCAATATAGGGTTCTTGCTCCTCATCTTCACACTCTTCAATTATTTTAAATGATTCCACAGACAAGATATCATCTAAATATAATATTGAAAAGTTCTTTGAATGATTGACCTCTCTATCCATCTTCTCTATACTTTTTCTTTCCTCTTTCTATTCCCTTATGTCTTAAAGTATTTCTTCCTGGCTATCCAAAATTTATTGAAACATAGCTTCAATATGACTCATTCTGGTGTTTCGTTCTTCCTGTTATTGACCATAAGACCTATCAAAATCATAAGAAGAACTAGAATTTAGGTTAGCACATTGAGGGGAGGGGCATTTGAGCAATCACTCTAATATCAATCTTGACCACCACATAATGAACAATCATTCTCCCAGTAGGATGGAGATGCTGCACACATCTCTCTCCAGGGAGCATATCTACAATCTTTCCAAAATTGAAGTCCATCACAATATGGACATGGATCATCAAGTTAAGAATTCTAACCACCAATATCATGTTCATTACACGATTCCATAGTAATAAGTAAATTAAAATAAAAATCTACCTGAAAATGAAAACTAGAAATAAATATTTACATGTTTGAATTCAAGAAAGTAGGCTAAAATTCCAAACCAACTCAATACGCCAAATTGTTCCCTGACAATGGCGCCATTTTTTATAATGTTCAACTTACACGTTATTTTAGTGCAAGGTGGTTGTCATCAATATAATTACCCAACTTTGGAGTCGGGGTCATATCCACTAGGAACAATGTGAGTGGCGATTAAACTAATTTGAAATAATAGGTACAAGTAAACTTTAAAAAAATGATACAAAAAGATAAAATGGGGGGTTGTTAATGGTTGATAAAAGTTTCGACTTGCTTCAGAACTCAAAGCTAAAATTTCAATGGTTCAAATCAATGATAGGGAGAAACAAGGGTTATGATCACTATGATTATTAGCCCCTTATTGAATAATAGTTGTAATACTGGAATCTCATGACTTGTGGGAAACACCAAATTATCAGTATTGACAGTCCGTCCAAGTATTTCTCAACCTACCAAGATGTTGTGCTCCCTAATTTTCTCTAACTTAGGAAAACCTTCTATTCACATTGATTTTATCTCGAGTTGATTAATCTTGTTACAATATTAATCATTAGATATAAAATTAAGCTTCCCAAATCCTCGTTGATAATTCACTACCTTTAGTTTATTTCTCAGTTCGAGCTAACAAACATAAGGCTAGATCAATTGTTTGCAACCAATAGAAAACAATCATTACAATGGAATGTTCCCACAATTACTCAAACCCTAAACAACTATTAAATCCATGAAGGAATAATCATAGATTCCATAACCCTAGTTGTGGGTTCTAGTTCCACATAAAAGAGAAAGCGATGACAATAACTAAATTCATAATTCAAAGTGATTAACTTACAAAAGATGTAGTCAGAAATTGATTCTCTTCCCAAATTAAAGAAGAATATCCCACAACTAAATCAAAGGATTGAAAATTAAAATCTAAGTTTAGAGACCAAAGAGAAGTAATTTAGTCTTTGGAATAAGTTCCAGATGCTAAGCCTTTTAAAACTAGAGAGAAAACTGATTAATGTCGTGATGTTCAAGATGAATGTCCTCCTCCAATAAAACCTAAAAACTTTCCCTTAAATACCAGGAGCTAAATTATGAATCAAATCATAACATACAGATTTTTCTCGCACAGGTGACGACAATATGTTATGACTTATTAGGGGGTTGACGTCTTATCAGATATATCGTCAACTCCTCTCTGTATTTGATATGTTGTTGTCTTCAGCTGACGACGAGTCTGGCGACTTATCAAAGATATTATGACTTATTACAAAATATCGTCACTTCTTCAACTCAGCTTCTAAACACTGCCTAAGGCTGACGGTAATCCTGATGACTTATCAGGACTTTGATGACACATCAGACAATGTCGTCACTTCTTTACTTTAAATATAATGCACTGCCTTAGGCTGACGGCATTCTCGACGGCTTATCATAATTGTGATGACTTATCAGAGATATCGTCATGCTTCTGCTCTAATTTTCTCACACTGTCTATAGCTGACAATGACTCTGATATCTTATCACAAATTTGATAGCTTATCACATAAGTCATCAACTACATTTTCATGGCCACTTGTTCCAAATTCACATTTTTTGCTCCTATTGTCTTTGATTTTCTTGCATCTTGACTTTCCTGCATTATCAAGGAGAAAGCAATCAAAAAAGACAAAAGTTTCTTAAGAATTTACAATTATTTCTAGTTAAAAGCCTCAAATATGTTAGCATTACTTCACACATCAGATAACTTGATGTAAATTCTAAGTGTTGGTGATGTAGAAGGCTAGGTTAGGAATCCTTGAGCATAGTTTGTCAATAAAACCCGAAGGGTGTCACTCATTGACCCTTTCGAGTACATAATGAGTGATTTAATCAAAACCACCTAATAAGTCAATTAAACACCCCTATTTCTAGGATGGTACCTAAAGTATAGTCAACCTCACATCACCCTTATGTCGAAGATAAGGAAAAATTACTTAAACTTGCTTATAAATTGTATACTATTTCCTTGGTTCCCACACCTCCATTTCAAGGATGATGTGAGTTCATAAAGTTCACCCAAACCCTGCTTTTATGGAATGTTTGAGCTTTTAAGTCTTTGGGATCTTCATCCGTCTAACCCATTTGGGTAATTGGGGTTTTCACCCATAAGTCCCAACCCAGTTACTCAAGCAATAATAGAATCCAATATCACAAACTAGCAAATGCACAAATAAGTCACATTTCACACATATTTTCACCCTATTCTGGCATAATCACAAGAGGAAAAACTAGCTACTCAAAAGATATAAGTAAAGATTTTACCTAATAACTCCATTGATTTTATTTTAGAAAACTTAAGTGAATTTTTCTTCAGTGAGATCCAACAAATCTTCAATGGGAGTTCACTAATTCTACACTTGGAATTGACTCTAAAATATTCTTTACCCAAATTTATACAATATTTTCTTCTCCAAGAATGGAGGCAACAGACCATAGAACAATGTTCAAAATTAGGAAAGATGGAATATATCCAATAATAGGGTTTAAGTCTTTTTTTGTCAAAGTTGGGATCATCCACATGAATTAACATTTTTGCCCTTGGGCTGCTCTTTTATGTTGTTCCGTGATCACATAGTATTGGCCACAACAATGGCTACCGTGACCATAATCAGCTCATGTGACTGTGGTAGGTTGACCTTCTTGACTGACTGCGGTCGCGGTATGAGGTTATTGAGGCCATTTCTATTCCAGGTCTCCAGTTGTACTTTTTTGCCTTTATTGATCACTTTTACACTCAAATCTGTATATTTTTATTTCATCAACTATGTGCCTACAAAATACAGATTAGTGCATTCAATCACAATTGTCTCTCATTTATTTATTCAAATAACGGTAATGTGCACGAACGTTGATTGCAAATGTGTAACACCCCAATTTACTAAACTGGAATGCTACACAATGCTCATGACCCTGAAGGACCACAAGCTAACCCATGACTGATATTTGTACCTGTACACTGCATAATATGACATCATAATGCAAAAATATATACTGAAAGGCCATAAGGTTCAATACTGAACATAATATGAATGATATAACATCTGTGTGGGGTAATAGAATTCCTAAAACAAAATTAAAAATATTGAATTCTGAAACATTAGTCTAAAAAGTCTCTAACTGACTGAACTGTCTGAGTAAGGAGCTGATAGGACATGTCCCCAACTAACTTCAACTAATAAACTAATTAATAAGATAATTAGGAATAATCATGGTCTCGAATAATGAGGACTCACTTCTAACTCTGACTGTAGAAATTAGAATCTACTGCGGATCTAGAGCTCGTGCCTCTGAAGCTATGGTATAAGATACCATAGCGCAAATGCATCAGTACTTGGAATGTACTGGTATGCATGTGAGGTAGGCTGAATGCATGGGGTTCATATGCATGAACAATGATAATAATTGACTAACTATCATGAGTGTGAAAATACATACATGAGACATAACAACTGACACTAATACTGTGATAACATGATTACTAAATCTGAATATAACTGATAACATGAGTGACCATATCTGATAGTCCTGCATCTGATGAAACTATCTAAGTTTCATACTAAATCTGAGTTGACTATACCTAATAGTCCTAAATCTTATGGAACTATCTGAGTTCTGTACTGTATCTAAGTTGACTTTATCTGACAGTCCTGATTCTGTTGCATGAAACTATGGGTAGTAGTTATCTAATCGACATGCCCCTGATACACCATTACGGCTGAGTTGGGGTCTAATCTGTAACCCCAATAGGAAGGGTGTCAATACCGCACCACTGATAAGGACAAGCTATGGGTGACCCTCATCTGATAGTGTCCCTTGTATTAGAATAGTGGGGCCCTTATCTGACAGTGCTTATCAACCTCATCAACCCTTATCGACAGTGTTGATATCTTAACCTATGCTGGCTATATAGTTCTGGAATGCAAGGATGACCGCTAAGGATTACACCCTCATCTGATAGTGTGTGTCCCTATCCTTGGGTTCACTCAGTGCTAATTTCTACTCCAATTTGAATGGACACTGAATATGATTTACTAAACTGCACATGGACTGAGTTACTGAATTTTGTTGACTGATGGAATACTATAGATATCAGACAATTAACTGAGTTCATAAGATCATGGAGATTTCCTTAGTCATAAGACTGTCTAAAGTCTATGGATCATGGCATGGCTCTAAGCACACAACTAATGTTTTAGGTACAAGTACCCCCGGGACTCGATGGAAGGAAACTGACCAAGCATAACTTACTTGAACATATAACTAATATCATAATCCATAATACATTTATAGAATCATTCCATCAAAACATGTGATAGGCATAACTTTTACATACATGGGGATTTCATGATATCATACTTGTTGGGCATTGCTCCTTTATCTAGGCATTAAATCAAATATATAGTAGGCATAGCACATGTAGAAAACATTATACAATAATTAATCATCATGATTCATCTCTGATATCATCAACCTAGGGTTTATTCATTTGTTCACATGAATATACATCTATACAAATTAATTCCACATAAAATTGATCACTCAACATGGATTTAAATTCAATTAATCATTCTCAACATAAACAAAACTAACCCAACATGATATTTATAAAGAAATCCATAAACTTAAACTTAGAAAAGAGATTCTTGGGCTTCATGGACGAAAGGAGTCCATGAATGAACACTATGCATACCTTAGTTTGTGATTTCATGAGGATTGATGGTGAAACCTTCTTGAATTTGAATCCCTAATAGAAACCCTAGATTGTTCTTGAGAGAAACTTGAGAGAAGAGTGTTTTTTGGGTGAAAAGTGGCTGAATCAAGTGTTAAATGGCTTAAATAGTTGTGTAAAATTGACCCTTTTAACCTTGGATGCGTCTTGTAATTTCAATAAAAATTTCCCGAATTGAACCCCTGGCGCGATGCGGCGCTGTCGCGCCGTATCACTAAAATTTGGTAATTGGGAAACTGAGGATGGCGCGATGCGGAGCCATTGTGTTGCCCCTTCTTTTATGACTTGGAACTTTGGCGCGACGCAGGGGAAATCGCGCTAAGACACTGGAAAAAGGACACTTCTAAATTTGAGTGCTGGCGCGATGCGCCACAATCACGGAAACGTACTGGAAATTGCCAAATGCCATTTCCTCTTATGGCGCGGTGCGCCACTGACTAATATGGCACTGTTTTACGACAGGAACTTGAAATATTCGTAACTTCTGACCCGATTATCGGATTTGAGCGAATCTTATATCGATGGAAAGCTTATTGAATTTTCCATATGAAAAAAATCTAAAAATCTTGAAAATTCCTAATGTAATAATTATCATTCACTTTAGAATCTAATACTAGGCATTCTTGGGATGAAATTTTCTAGAAATCTTTGGGGTATTACAAAATGAGTGGTAAAATCATCACTCATCAATACCCCCAACTTATAGATTTTTTTGGTCCACAAGAAACACTACCTCTTACCATGAGATAATAATTATCTATACCCAAAATTTATGCCAAAAAGCTCACAGTGACTTCATCTTAGTCACTACCACAAGTAGCTCGTTACATATTTTCTAGGCATTTTTCATTACACCTGTCAACATAGAAGTGACTCACTTTTGACCAAAATTAGGCTATACTCCATTTGCCTCATTTCTCGGAAGGTGATAAAATTACCCTTCACAACTCATTCGCATGCCTCCTCAAAAGAAAGAAAATTCCACAAACCAAGCTACCAAGTATGCCACTAGGAATTTTAGGGGAAAAACTCTCTCCCTCATAAGAATTCTCTATGTTAACAAGTGTCATACGATAGGCTTGCCCCTATTTTCAATTTTCACTAAAAATGAAGTAAAGGGTTGAAGATCTCATAGTAAATTTTGATCTTGTAACGTAGGTTTTGGTTAGGGTAGGATATCATTGGGCACAACATGGCTACACCCGTCCTTGAAACGTCTACATCACACTATTTAATTGACCTTTTAGACTATGGGTCACTCCTCTATGATCTTTTCTATTTTCATATGCATACTTTTTGCCTCTTTTGTTCACCCATTTCTTCTAGTTATTTTTCTTGCAATTTTCATGCTATTCTTTCCTTTTCTTAATCTTTTCTTTTTTCTATTCATTTGTTTTCAACTCTTGGGTACTTATGCATTTCACTAAAAACTTCATGACCCCAAACTTACTTCCTTCAATCTTCACAACCCCCAACTTAGGCTTTTAGCCTCAAGTCGCATTTTCAAGTTCAAGGAGGGTATGGTTAAAAAAAGGGATAAAGAAGGGTTCACAAGTTTTATGGGTGTGCCAAAGAAAAGTCCAAAGGCTCAAAGTGGGTAACAATGTATTACTCTCATTCATGGATAGGCTTTTTAGGATAAAGTGGTTTCAAAAATCATAAATATAGCCTAAGATCATTTCTACAACAAAATAGTACAAAAATTAGATTTGAAAGACTAATGGGGCTAGTTCTAGATAACACAAGTATACAAGAGATGAAGACAATTTACTCACCACACATGGTATGTAATAATAGCCAAGGAGGCTCAATTTCTCATTCCATTAGAGACAAAATCGGACTATCTATTACTATTGAAAGGTCAAACATTTGTAGAGTTACAAAAAGAGAAAATGGGAAAACCAACCATATAGCTACTCAGAATTTGCCAATGGTCAACAATATGACCCCAAATCTATAATTTACAATGCCACAGGTACTCAGACTTTCCTTGAATTCATGAAATTTATTTCACGGGGTACTTAAACTTCCCTTGCATCTATGTCTCAAAACCCAAACATAATGCCTTACCCTTAAGAATGCCATCAATCAATCCATCATAGGTCAAAGCTAGTCATACATCACCAAAATCCAAATAAAACTAAAGTGAAAAGTAAAACTAAAACTAAAAACCATGATAATTCATAAAAATGTGGGTACCATCAGAGTGCCCAAATATAGCATATCAAAAAAAAAAAAGAAAAATAGTATCTAGAGTGTCATTAAAAAATAGCATAAAATGAAAAATCTAGGAACACATCACCAAAACAATATAAATTCGGGGGCACCACCAACTAAAAATAATGTAGTATCCTTACTACATGTGCAACAAAAGATAGAGTATAAGGGGTCTCCTTGAATTTGCATCACGAGCTATCCACTCCTGCTCACTCTACTTTATCAACACCAACATCATCAGTTTGCAACTCGACAGGGGGCACGTCATCATTCGCCATCCAAGGAGAAGGCAATATATCATGGGGTATCAATACCTTCCACAGGCCCTTTACCCCATTCCATATCTTGTTGAAGAATTAATCCCTATTTTTCTCCCTTTTTTTCATATTCTTATAGGAGTCCTTGAGGTCCCTATGTGATTCGATTAAGGTAGAATTAGCTCTTTCCAACCTGGCAATAGTGGATTTCTGCTTCTTCTACTCCTCCCAGTATATGTCATAATATAACTGAGTCATATATGAATGGCTAAAAGTGTATGACTCTTTTGGTCCCTGATGCAATCTGGAAACTAACTCCCTAATCTCCCGTATCTAACCTGAGATGTCATTGAAGAGGTTGGGTAATGAATATCTACATGAATCTGTGCCCTCTTGGGTAAACTTGTCTGGGAATATTTTTCTTTTCTTTCTCTGACCTGGGGCACCCTCACCTTAAAATTTGAGAAGGAGGCTGTGGGGACCTAGGAGTACCCATGTATCTGCAGCATACTCCTCTACCTGTGCTCTTCTACATGGCTTAGTAATAAGGGAGGGGAAGAGAAGATATGTACCTCCATGTTTCTTAAAGTACCTCCACTCTGAGAGCAAAATCTTACCCAAATTGAGTGTAATGCTAAATAGGATACAAGCCACTACCCGAGCTCACAAGTATGTGAAAACAGTCATGCGAGTGCACGAAGATACTCTGCTATAGGTGATATTTAGCCAAAGCCTGGGGTCATCTGTTAAATCACTCATCAAAATGTCTTTCTTGGTGGTATCCTAACGAGCCTTTTTTTAGGACATAAAATGTTTGCCATCCAGTTCCTTGGCTAACATGCTCTTTCATGGAACTACTCTATGTCAATATCCGGGAGCCCATAAACATTATTGATCTGCTCCACTTTAAAGTTCACTTGCTTACCCTATATTGTCATCGCTAGGTTTGTGATAAAAACTACACTGAGTTTCACATAGTAGTCACGTACCCACTTCTCATTAGGATGGCAAGGGTTCAGGACAAAGCATTTTAACCTAGTAGCAGTGAGTCTTGCATAGAATTCTGTAAGCTTCTCCTTCACTTTGTCTAAGCTGATACCCATCTTATATTGCAGTATTTTCCTAGGAAAGTCAGCATAGTAAAGATTCTGGTATTGAGCTGCCATTAATCTGGTGTTATCAAAATCTCCAATTCTTGTAGTTTAGTACATGTAAGCAATATATGACAGACCATCATTATCACTATCATATCAAAAGCATGTTGGACTAATCAATCAACTTCACATGGAAGTGTTATAGCAGGTTTTAGGGTGAGAAATAGATGTGCAGGAATTTTGGTGTCTTCAGACACTGCCCTTAGATATGGAGATCATGGATCAATGACCGCGATCGCGGTGCAGCAATTGCGATCATTGGGACAACGATTGTGGTACTTAAGACCATAGTTGATAGTCTGCACATCTCTCAAAACACATGATTTTAACACCGATTTTGTGTTCAAAATAGGCACATAAACATCAACAACAATGAACTTAAGCCTAGGATGTATGATCATAGCCCCAAACTCAAAGGAATTCACATTGAACTCATTAGGGCATTACATCAAAAACATGGTGTACACATTAATTTTAACCATTTAAGGTCTAGATTATGGTACTCAAGACTTCCCCTTTAGTGTGTACACAACCTACAATAGCTAACCACAACAATAATCATCAGAAAGTATGTATTTGGTAGTGAAAAAAAAATTTCAGGCCTTTCCCTGAACTACAAGTTCTAAACATATAATTACATTAAAAATAAGGGAATTGAGACAACA
Source organism: Capsicum annuum (assembly GCF_002878395.1). Lineage (NCBI taxonomy): Eukaryota > Viridiplantae > Streptophyta > Magnoliopsida > Solanales > Solanaceae > Capsicum > Capsicum annuum. The sequence goes on along the minus strand of NC_061122.1, from coordinate 152,794,181 downwards.
TACCAAGTATGATGATGCAAATAGATTGAAATGACACTTGGATTCTCTACACAATGCATGAAATTTAAGAGAATTTGAGAGAACTTTGGAATGGTGTGTGTGAAGAATTTGTAGTCAGATGGTCATTTAAGCTTACTTGACTGCGATTGCAATCCTAGTTTCATGATCGCGGTCATATGGCTTTCGCGATCTCGATGGAATGGACCGCGGTCTCGGTAACTGAGACCGAGATCTAGGTCTCTACACTTCTTTATTCATTCCAACATACCACTTTCACAACTCTCTTTTTCTATTTTGATCATGATTTTTCCTAGACCCATCTTTTCATTGATAATGTATGAACAAATGCAAAAATAAATCTACTCTATCATGCATAATATAAAAGGATACGTGCCACTTTTCATGGCTTGATAGGGTACCTCCCATTGAGAGCTTAGTTTAACGTCTTAGCATGATGCCTCGTCAACTTCCTTTTGTGCTTCCATATAGAAGTTTTAAATCTCCATACCAACTTTCATTCATTTTGCAAAGAGCGGCAGAGGGACAAAAGATTTAAATCTTCCAATAAAAAACATGAAATAAGTGAGGAAATGATGAGGGAGCTTTGATCTCTCCCTTTTGAAGAATTAAACCTTTTACCAAATTTCACATCAAATTTTTAGTTTAGCTCTTTGGGCAAAGGTGAGGACATCAATACGCCACTAGTTGAACATCGAAAGTTGAAGTCCTTGGACATTGATGGTGGGGTTTCCATGTTCTCACTTGGATTTTCAAACCCCATAATTTAGGAATTGTACTCCTTGTCCTCACAATCCACTATTTTCTTAGCTAGATGGATTCTCATCACATCCTCTAAGCATAACGTAGGAAAGTTGTTTGAATAAGGTTGAACCCCTGATTCCAAAATTTCCTCCTCTGTAGCACTTTCACCCTGAAATGAACTAGAGTTGTCATACAAAATTGTGTTTGATTCTTCTTTGAACTCTAGTACCATTTCTTTTGTTTGGACATCTTCCACATTATTTGATTCGGTTGATTAGGAAATCACCTAGGATTCTTCACTACCAAACAAAATTATCATAGCTTTGTTTCTCTTCTTAATTAGCCTCCTCTTAGGAAATGGGAAAGGTAGTGGTATTTGCAAGTTTTATCTCCATGCCCACTTCTTCTATTTGGAAATCTCCCTTCCAAATGCCTTATTGGATTGGCGTATGTCATGCACATTCTCCTCCATTGTAGTTACCCGATCCAAAATAGTTAGAAGTATGTCTTCAAAACTATTAGCCTGGTATATTGCTCATCCTTTGCCTCATTATATGAACTATCAAACTCATAAGAAGAACGAGCAACTCGGTTAGCATAATAAAGGTAGGGGCATTTAGGTAATCACTCCAATTTTAATCTTGGCCACCACACAAAGAACAAGAATACCCCCAATAGGATCGAGATGGTGTTATCATCTTTCTCGAAAGAACATTTGTGTAATCTCTTCCAAATTGCCGTCTATTACCATATGGACATGGATTATCAAGAAAAGACTTCCAACTACCAAAATCATATTTGTTGAAAGATACTATAGAGAAAATTAAAACAAAAACAAAAATCTACCTAATACAAGAAACAAAAGAAAATCACGAACAATTATGTACAAGTTTAAATTCAAGCAAGTAAGCTAGAATGACAAACTAACTCAATCCGCCAAATTGTTCCCTAACAACGGCACAATTTTTTATAATGCTCAACTTACTTGCCAATTTAAGTGCATAGTGGTCATCATCAATATATTTACCCATCTTTGGAGTAGGGGTCAAATCCACGAGGAATAATGTAAGTGGCGATTAAATTAGTTTAAAATGATAGCTACTAGCTAAATTCAAACCAATATTACAAAAAGATAAAAATATTGGGGGGCGGGGGGTTGAATGGTATCATACTTAGTATTTCTATTTGTGATTTTCTAGTATTAATTTGGGGTAATTAATAAGTAGGGTTTAGGAAATTAGGCATAGATTTTGGGATTATTCTTTCCTAGGGTAAACATATGCTTGGGTGTTAGATAACTTGATGCAAATTCTAAGTGTTGGTGATGTAGTAGGCTAGGTTAGAAATCCTTGTTGCTAGTTTGTCAACAAAACCCCAAGGGTGTCACTCATTGACCCTTTCGAGTACTTAATCAGTGCTTTGATCGAAACCAATACCTCAATTAAACACCCCAATTTCTAGGATAGTGTCTAACATATAGTAAACCTTACAAACACCTTATGTCTAAGATAGTAAAAAATTAGTCAACCATGCTCATAAATTATCTACTATTACCTTGGTTCCTATACCCCTATTTCAAGGATTATGTGGGTTCCTAAAGTTCACTCAAACCTCTCTTTCAAGGAAAGTTTGAGCTTTCAAGAGTTTGGGATATTCATCCATCAAACCCATTTGGGTATTTTAGGATTTCAACAACAACTACCAACCCAGTTACTCAAGAAATAATAGAATTCAAAATCACAAACTAGCAAATGGACAAAAAAGTCACATCTCATAGATATTTTACACCCTATTATTGCATAATACTAAGAGGAAAACTAGCTACTCATAAGATAAATGAGAAAATACTTTACCCTACATTTCCACTGATTTTATATGAGAAAATTTAAGTGAATGTTACTTCAACCTATGAGATCTAACAAATTTTCAATGAGAGTTCACTAATTCTTCACTTCGAAGTGACTCCAAAATATTCTTCTCCCAAAATTTATACAATATTTTCCTCTCCAAGAATATAGGCTACAAACCCTAGAACACTGTTAAAAATTGGGGATGATTAAATATGTCCAATAAAAGGGTTTGAGTCTTCTTTTTGTAAAAGTTGGGATCAACCATGTGAATTAACATTTCAGCCCTTAGGCTGCTCTTTTCTGACGTCCCACAATCATATAGGCTTCACTGCAACTATGGCTACCACGATCACGAGCAACTCATGCAACCAATCCAAGTCTTCAGCAGCACTTTCTTGCCTTCTTTTGATCACATTTACACTCTAATCCACATCTTTTTGTGTCACCAATTATGTACCTTTAAAATATGGATATTAGTGCATTCAACCACAATTTCATTTAGTTTGTAAACTAAAATCATGATAATGTGCACGAATGTAGAGTGAAAATGTACGATAAAATCATCACTCACCATGCATAAAAATATCTCTAACGAAGTTGTGGTTATGGAAGAAGAGGTTACTAGAATATTAAGGATGGAGTTCCCTTTGACTTATCTAGGTTGTCTAATTTTTTATATGAGAAAGAAAAAATATTATTATTAGCATAGCATGAATAAGATAAGTTGTAAGTTGCAAAGCTGGTATGGAATGCTTCTATAATTAGGAGGATGAGCAATTTTTATTAAACATGTCCTTCAAAGCATTCCTATTCACTATTTATCAGTAATGAATCCTCCTCTAAATATGATGACTACAATTCAGAGAGCACTATCTTAATTCTTTTGGAGTAGCAATATAGGTAAATAGGGGGACATGGAGTTATTTGGCGACAACATGTTTACTTGAAGAATGAGAAGGAGGATTGGGTTTTTGATAGTTAACAAACATCTCTATGGATCTTTTTTGTAAGTAGTGGCAGAATTTTAGAGCTACAAAATCAATTTGGAGTAGCTACATATTGAATAAATATTGTAAAAACAAAAATCCTAAGCCTATCATGTGGAGAAAGGGTGTAGGTGAATCTCAGCTATGGAAGAAAATGTTAATAGCAAAGGATTTAGTAGAGTATTTGATTGTATGGAAACTCAGTAAAGGGAATTCAAATATTTGGTTGGATAATTGGACATTACAAGGTGACTTATACTTTATCATGATGGATAGTTTTAAGGAGAAAGGGGAATATCAGGTTGTTAGTGACTTAGCTTATAATGGAAAATGGAAAGAGAAAGTAATTAAAGATATTTTTCCAGAAGATATAGCTGACCACATTCTGCATAAGACTCATCCACCTAGTGAAGAAGATGGGGACAGTCCTATATAGTGTATTGAAGCGAAAATACAATTTTCAGTAAATCCAGCTTAGCAATATATAAGATATAAGGAGCATGTAAACAAAACATACAAAAGTATATAAATAAATGGTTTACCCTTTAAAATATGTTTTTTTATATGGAGATTATGGAAAGAAAGAATTTCTATGGATAATAACATGAGGAGATGGGGAGTACACGGACCTCCAAAATATTAGCATTGTGAAGGACCATTATTGTAGACTGTGACACATGTATTCAAAATATCTTTTATTGTTAAAAGGACACGGTCTTATTTTCTTCTTTATATGAATAAATATCCAAGGCTTGAGCATAAGAGAGACAATTCTCAAATGGTGGAATGCAGAGGTGAGGCAAAGGGAGAAAGTATATTATTATTCTTTACCTAGTATCATATTGTGGTAATTATTGAAAAGAAAATACTATTTGGAGCATGAAGGCGAACATACCACAGGGCTGAGAGTTATATACAATATTACAAGAAGTTTTAGGATTCTATTGATGGTGAAGAAGCCAACATTAGAATTCCCAAGTGTGTGGCTAGATATACTAAAGGAGTTTGAAAAGCTTAAAGTTCTTATCAAGGTAACTAAAGTACTATGGGAGGCACATAAAGAGGACTGGGTGAAATACAATATAGATGGAGCAGCTAGAGGTAGTTCAGGAGGAATTTCATTTGCTTTATGTCAAAGAGATGTGCAGGAAGATCTACTATATGCTCAAAGAGCACCTATTGAAAATGCTGATAGTGTACAGGCAAAAGCAATAGCAATACTACAAGCACTCAACAATTGTAAACAGACACAGAGCAACAAAGTGATTATTCAAACTAACTCTTTAACCATACAAAATATTTTAATATGAAAGTGGCCATGTCCATGGAACATATCAATAATAGTTAAACAGGTAAATTAGCTTATAGAAGGAAAGTAAGTGCAGTATCAACGTATATATGTAGAGGGAAATCAGCTAGCGGACTATTTTTCTAACTTAGCTAAAGACACAAGAGCATTCCACATACAAACGTTTAGCAGCTAAAAATAAGAGAAAAATGCATAATAAATACTGACAAATTACAATGTCCATATTTAATACTGTCACCATCAAAGGGGTGAAATGGCTGCAAAGTCTAAAGCTAAAAGTATCACATGCAACATATTTACAAGACATTACGATATCAAAAAGAGTGAACCTTCTAGCTGGCCTAGTCTACATCAACCAACAAAAAGGACTCTCAGTAATATGAGAGGGCCTATTGGTCATTTTGAGTTTGATAAAGCAGTGAAATATGCTAATATCCAAATATGTGTTGGTCCAAGTATCCCATTTTATTCATCCCAGAAATATCTTTAAAGAAAGAGCACGAGTACACATTATATTTGACAAAATTAGAAGCAAAGAAAGAGGAGAGCTGGTAATAAATTCACTCGGAATTGATAGCAGATCCCAACTGACTAGCTCCCTCATAAAAGTACAAAAAAAAAGAACACCAACCCATTAATCAAAGAACATAACTAAATCAAGGGTCAAACACAACAAATCAAGAACATGAAGGAAAGCATATCAAAGAAATTAGACAGAACTAAAACTCACTTCTGTAAGCTGATAAAAGATTGCAACAAAGACCATGTCAACATAACATTAATCACCCAAAGCATACGAAGAATGAAGCTGAAATTAGTGAAAGAAGCATGGATGTAGTGAGAGTCTTAAGAAGAAAGCTTAAATGGATACAAGATGTTTTTGGAAACCCTACTTAGGGTATATATGTTGTTTTTATATGGACCCGTGTTGGGCCGAATCAGTAGGAAAGAGTAGATATTTTTTATTTTTTTTCATTTTGTGTAATTTTAAATGGGTTGGCCAATTTTTCTTTTGACATTATTTGAATTTGATTAATAAAATTCCAAATTAAATGGAAAATTTTTTTAAAAATCCTACAGAAGCTTCCCTGATATCTAGGCCTCTTATTGTTTCCCCCTTGGGTCTCAGAATGCATCTCCTCTATGACTCGAACCTAATTCGTAACCTTAGCAAAAAACCTATCCATAACAACCAAACTCTAACTAAACACACAAATGGGGATTCTAAACCTCCTAACAATGAAATGAACCCTCTTATACTCAGTATTTAGAATAGAAGTAGCATGCCTAGCTAGCTCTTGAAAATTAGCCTTATATTATAAAACTATCATGCAACCCTGCTCCACTCTAGATAACTAATCCCTCAAATCATATCTAAAGTTGTAAGGTATTTTCTTCTGAAAGAACATCATGAAGAACTAAGGTCATAATAACGAATAAGTTCTAACAGGTCAAGAATCTATATAACTTCTCCACCAATGTCGAACAGCCAAATCCAACTATAATATGGTGCAATACACACCAAGTGTCTCAATAATTCCAAAATTATGGATTTTATACTCCCAAGCAATTAGATACACATATGCATCCTTAACAGTAGCACATGAAAATGTAGGCTGAGCTAACCTCAAGAATCTACCCAACATCTTTTGCTCTTAGAATACATAGCAAGTTATGCAACTACCAGCTGAGCAACTACCAGTGTAGGAGAAACCTCAACTCTGGGAGTCACGACTATAGGTTTCCCCTGCCTCAATACAACTCCAATCTTTATATTATGCATATCAAATGTCATACCACATACTATTCTTAAAAGATAAACCAACACATCTCTTTGAACTAAAGAAGAATTAAACCCTGGTGGAGCATGGGATGGTCCCTGGCACAGTGCTGGCTAGGGCAGAAAAATCTCTATCTCAAAAGAGAGAATAGGTCCTGAGAAAGGTAGCCTATCCTGGACCCTATCTAGGAACACATCACAAGGCAGTCCAAGACCTCCAGGTCATTCATGAAAAAGAGTAGGATCCCTAGGCTCGGGATCGGGATCCTTATTTCGTGTAGCAATAGCATCTGTCCTTGATATCTGTATAAGAGTAAAGTTAAGGGATTACCTCAAAAACTAACTCAGACAGTTACATGATATAAATAAAAAAAAAAGTAATGAACTCAAAAGAATGTCCCATAGCCTCTCAAAGATAGGAAATGGATGTTATCATTCTGATCTGCAAGACTCTACTAGACACTAGCTCTTATACCAACTATACTGTAACTACCTAATTCATTAGTCATGATGGCACCTACTCTATCCCACTAGTAGGTAAGCCAAACCATAACCAGAGCTAAATGCAATGAGTAAACTTTGTGGAAATTTCCCAAGCATAGATTAAAATGAACAATACACTTATAAAAAAGCAAAGTGTTCTATATAGATAACAACAGTTAATAAAAAATACTATATCACGACCCGGTAGAACTATTACACAAGAATTTAATGACTATATTAGAACTTCAAAAGTTTAGAATAGTTAAAATATATGTCTCAACAACAAAAGACTGAATATTTAAAGATATAAGGAAAATGATGACTCTGACTCCAAAAGTTCACCCTATTTTTAGAAAATCAACACAACATGATTAACGATCAATGGCGATGGGTAGTACTAAAATTTGCACCAAAAAGGTACAGAACTGTAGTATGAGTACCAAAACAAAGGGTACCCAGTAGGTATCATTAGTCGACTTAGCTAAATCATGATATAAGTATGATAAATGAAAGATAACAAAACTTAGTCAAGGTATAGACAAACCTAAAATAGCTTCAACATCTTTGTGTATAAATAAATAAATAAATTAGACTAGTTACATAACATAATTAACTAGCACATACAGTCATAACTACAAAATTAGCTCCCACATGACAATTTGTGCAGAAAGTAAATAACTCATCACGGACTCCTATTCTCTTGGAGAGTACACTCAAAGATAGAATAAATCATCCATTCACTATTTACAAATAACAAACTCATTATTTGGACATTATTTCTCCATTTACCAATATATAGCAAACTTATCATCATTTATACACTAGTGTGTAAATCAGCTATGCATCTCTTATAGCTGATCCAATTACCAGCAAGTCATCATCTATCCACTAGTCACCATATATAATTTTACCATTATTTTTCAACTAGTCAGTTTACTATTAGAGTCTATTTATGGCCTGCCATATTATAACTAATTTCTTATTTTCTAACTTAGCCAAATTACTACCTTTAATCTCACACCTCGATATCATAAATTAAAAGGGGTCTTATCATGGCATATTAGACATATCCAAATTGAATCGGTTAATATAATCAATAGTCGGGCTTGAACAATTAAAAATAATCAATAGAATAATCAACTTCAAAACTCAAACTGGCTATATAATCAATAGCATAATCATCTTTTGGACTCAAATTAGGGATATATATATATATATATATATAATACATCATCAATAGCATAAATAACAACATAATTAATAGGTGTCAACCCTTACATTAACCAACATAACCATCAAATATCAAAGTTTTTTAATATTTCCTTAAAAGGGCATTCTTTAGGTATTAAATAATCATATAAGGATTTGAAGAGAACTACCCTTGATTTTTGTTTATGGTGGGTCAAAGAGCCCACTTCAAAATCATCAAAATACATTCTAGGTTAAGTTCTATCTTAAATTGGATAAGGTATCTAAATTCACTCTTAGATGTTAACCAAGCCAATAATAGCCCTAAGTTCGAGATTCTTCTCAAGCTCTTTAACTAAGTCAAATGGAACAAAGGCAACCTTCATTAGTGTAAGCAATTAAGGCCAACTTACCCTAAACATGAGTAATCAGAGAATTTATACTTAATTTTGATTGATCTGAGGTATTCTTATACTAAAGATGAGAAATGGAGTCCAATTAACCTAAAGCATAAGAAACTAAGCTAAGTGTTCAACTTACATTTTTAAAATGGCCTAAATTGTCCAACTTACCCAAGCTTTGCATTTCATCAATCCAATACCTAAAACCCATTTAAAATCTAACCATAATATCATAACAATACTATGAATTAGCTTAATCTAACAAGGGACAAACCTAGCCTACCTCATACTACACTTCTGTAGCTTGCAGATCATAGTATGGGTTATCACTGTGTATGTGTGTGTCGGGTAGAGTAACCATGGTTCAGAGACTTAGAGTGAGCACCTGAAATTTGGAGTATCACTTATCTCTTTCTTGTGTATTGGACTAGTCTCTATATTTTATTAGAAGATGAGTTGTATCAGTGTATCTCCCTTGATATTTTACTTTTGTACTCTTATTATGTAAGAAACTCTTGTTCTGGTACCATTTGGTTATGAGATTCTATTATTTTCTGATTTTTATTTTATTTATTCCACATTCTTTTCCTTATATTATTGAGTAGTCCGTTACTAGTCATTCCAAACTATGTGTTGGCTTTCCTACTGGTGGATTATGGTAGGTGCCATAATGACCTGAGGAATTGGGAGTTCTTTAGAGATGTATCAAATGTGTAGGACTTCTTATCCGGCAATGGATCTCTCGTTGATTCTCTGTCGGAGTTGCAAGTTAAGCAAAAGTTGATTCAATTGCTCTTGAATGTTATGGTTTTGGGGAGCCTAGGCTTGTACAATTGATGATCTCACTGAAATCAACTCTCATTACTGTTTCTGTAAGGCAGTACTAAAAAAAAAAGACGTCTGGCAATTTTCTCTACCAATTTCTTGATTACGATCTTCACTACTTGCCAACTCACCGTTAGAATCAATTGAACTCCTTGTGATAATTTTGGCTATGAAATTGAAATATAACTTTTGTGCTCCGAGATTGTAATGGAGCTTTTGTGCTACTAGATTGTAATCTATATTTGCTATATGTACTTTTAGGTAATTTCCCCTAAATCTTATTCATATCTAACATTTAAAAGTTTTAATAACTATATCATAATTTTGTAGAATGCCACAATTTATAAAGTTAATTCACGAGTTATTCTTCCGATCGCTTTGGATGGAGAGGAGGCATTTAAACGAAAAATTAAGTTCCATGTATCTTCTCGCATCTAATTTACTAAATTAGCCTAATTATTATTTTGTCATTCATATTAACTAATTAATCAACACATTAATCAGCTTTTAAGAAAAACTAGTTTGCACAATAATAATTGCACGTCAATATACAACATGAAATCTAAGTTAAATCTAAATATGGTATATGAAGAGAATATTGTAGCTCAATGAATCTGTACACGATATACCTCTGCATTAACAAAAATACAACTCACTAAAATAAATTTATCATACTATATTAAAATGTGAATGACTTTAGAAATGTCATTTGAACTTCTTTCCATTCATTAAAAGTATCATGTTTAGACAAAACCGTCTTTTCACCATTATATTCAAATTAGTAATTAATTATATTTGTAAGATTTAAAATAAAATTAGAGAGTCCTAAAATATGATTAGAGAAAATAAAAAGGAAAAAGACAAAAGGCTAAAGGAAAGGCTATTTCAGTACTTAAATTAAATAAAAGGAAATCAATTTTTTCCTTAGAAAAGGTAAGAAACTTTTTTAAAAAATAAAATTAAACTTGGAAAAGGCTTATTGTAATAATTTGGTACATTTGGTCTAATTTACTTATTAGATCGAAGTTGTTGAAATATTATCTCAATACAAATTTGTTATTGAAGAACTCTTTTTTCGAGGCACTTACAGAAAATTGCCTAGGTTTCACCAAAATGGGATTGCCCCTAGCCTAACTTTCAAAATTACAATTTAACATCTCTCTTTTTTCTTCCTTTTTTTTCTTTTTAGTTTCTTTTCTTTTTCTCTTCTATCTCTTGCCTCTACTTCTCTTTTTTCTTCTTTTCTTCTTTTTTTTTTCCTTTTTTTTTCTTTCTCATTTTTTTTGTCTCTTTTTTATTGTATTTTATATTTTTTTTTGTATTTCCAAAAAATATGGCTATGTCGAGGACAAGTCATGAATGATGAAGGAAGCATCGTAACCACTCATTGTATTTATATTTATCACCATTTCTTTTTTTTCTTTTCTATTTTTTTATTATTTCTTTATGTGTTTTTTTCTTCTCTTCTATTGCTAACTTCTATTTCGCTTTCTTTTCCATCTTTTTTTCTTTTTTTTTTGTTTTTTCCTATTTTCATTTTTTTCTTCTATTTTTCCCTATTCTTTTAAGTTTCGTTCTTTTCGCTTTTTCCTTTCTTCTATCTCTAGCTTCTATTTCTCTTTTTAATTTTTTTTTTTTGTATTTTTTTCTTTTCATTTTTGTTTTTCTAGTTTATATTTTTATATTTTCCCAAAATATGGCTACGTCGAGCACAAATGGTGGATGATAGGGAAAATACCACAATTACTTATTGCATTTGTATTCGCACCATCATTTATATTTTTGTATTTGTTGATACAATTGTATTTATATTTTTATTTTATAGTTCACGCTTTTATTTGTATTTATATTTTTATCACGGCCTAAAAACGAATCATGATTACACTAATCGAGGCACAATCTTGGTAAGTAAGCAAATCACCCAAATTGATATAAAAAAATACACTAATATAGAAGTAAACGTCCATGCGAGACTTCTAGAACGAAATCAAGTCAAACATGAAATATAATTACAACGAAACATAAAGGAAATTCATAAAATTAAATCCCAAAATCTGGTGTCACCACATAAGAGCATCTAATACAATATCCATAAATGAAAGTACTTAGTTTATGTCTGAAATAGGAGTAAAAACAACTCATAGATAGGAGAGGCCAGGAGTCGATTCTGATAGCTAAGAGCGCCAAGTACCTGAAAGTGTCACTAGCTCTACCGCACGAAATCAACCTTTGTGAGTCATACTCATGCTAGGATCGCACCAAAATTGAAGTTCACTTCTACTCAGTAGGCATAATAGGCTGACTGAGCAAAGCAGAAAATAGGGCAAGTAAAATATACTATGAGTACGTCACCTGTAAACAGAAAAGTCCTAAACAATAGATCACACTGTCTTTACTGACAATTCTATTATATATATATGTATATATATATATATATACCAGTATAAGAAAAGAGTAACAACACATATATATAGGAGAAGTACATGTAAATCAAGCACAAATCAAGGAAACAAAGAAAAACATGCAAGATGCAAATATTAATGCAATGCAATATGTATAGGATGAATGATGAAAGCCATCGCAACACTTTTCGTATACACCCAACGAGCTCGCAAATACCAAGTAGGACCCATGGGAGTTCACAATCCATATATTATATCTCACATCTTAGTCTCAACTCTCCTCTCCGGATCATGTTCACAGAGAGGGCTTTCATAAAAGTGTCACATTTGCTTTCAAAAATAGTATTTTCTAGTGGTACCAGTATCTCATGAATGTATATGTATGAAATGAGGATGTAATACTCACAACCAACTCAAATGATGATATCCAATCCACCCAACACAAAATATATATACAAGTGAGCCTAAAAATCAACTCAATATGACTATAATTTGTGATTATCAACTCTAATTAGGCACCATCAGACTAAATATGTATACAAGACATCATTAATATTATGTCAACCCCTAACTCATGTATTTTTCATGATAAAAACAACCAAAGCTCAAATAAGTCCTATATTAGTAAAATAAGCCCTCGCATGAGCATCATTTCTAGAATAAAGGAATTTAGATACACATATAAGGCGAATGATGCCAAATAAAGCCTTCACATGAGCAACACACAATATCATATATCACAAACTAACAATAATAGAATATGAGCCCCCACACGAGAAAACAACAGTAAAATAATACCAAAATATAAACCCAGTAGTTATTTTCTCCAATCCATAACATGTTTTACTAATTCATGGACTACCCAACTCAATTTGAAAGAAGTTAAGACATAACTTACCTTGAAACAATGAAATACCAGTCTCAAGTTCTTCAACACAGAGTCCTCCTCTTGAGAATAGCCTCAAAATTAACTAGAACATTCAAAAATAGCATCTACTCATTACAAGAAATCTACGATAGCTCATATTTCCCATATTTGGGTCAGAGCCATAAGGGGTTCAAAAACGAGTTCGAAAACAAAAGAGGTAAAACCAAATTTTTTATTTTCAAAACATATTCCCCAGGTTATAGGAGTCTATAACAGAAAACCCATCCTAAGATAGGTGAAAATTAAGGTCCAAAATGAAGAAAAATCCCTTTTTATACTTTACCAATAAAACCCCTAATTTTTTACTTTGAAAATCATGATTTAAAGGTGTTTTTAAAGACATAAAGAATGGTTAATAGTGAAATTATTAGTTTAGAAGTTACCCATATGAAATTTAATGTTTAAACCCTAAAAAATCTCCTATCCTAAAGCTTGGAGGTCCAAAAATAGAGTAAAATCACAAATATTATTTTGTGAACAGTACCTCATAATCACAAATCCCACCTCGCGATCTTAAGGGTCAAAGTTGACCAGAAATAAAATTGGCCTTCATATTTGCAGCCAAGGATGATGAATCGAGCCTTCATATTCAATACAACCTCCCCACATTTGCAGAGAAGAACTTCATTTCGCTTTGCGATTGTAAACACCACCTTGTAATCACGATGAACGGTGATTTTCCTAGCATTATGATATCTCCCAAAACTAAAAATCCAAGAAGTATAATATGATCGATGTCAAATATAATACCCCAATTTAGGTTGCGGTCGAACCAATAGAGAATAGGCTAATTATTTCTCATGAGTTTGCTGAAGCAGCCAGAAAAATATAGAAAAGTGCATGCGGGAATTTGGTGTGAACAATATCAAAAGTAACAAATCTTGGTCGCTTTTGGGTTGAAATCAATCTGACATAAGTACTAGGATTGTGTTCCCCCTGACTTCCTAACTACGTAGTTTATCATGCTTCTTCCAACTATTTCACTGTCATTCATGAAGAATATGACAAGACATGTATTACCAACCATCTTGTGAACGCCTTTGGTGAATTTTCCTCTTCACCTTATGAGTCTTAGAGTGTCGCCTTACTAACTCTTGTCTTGGATCCTAGTTCAACTATCTCCTTTCGGGTATCAAGTTAATTAGATGAGGATTAGTAGCCTTGAATTATTATTGTGATCTTATTTTTTTAATCTCAACCTCTCTTTTGAAGATGATCCCGAATATATGCAAGTTCTTAACTTTTCCAATAGTTAAGATATCAATTAAATTGAAGATGATAATAATACATGATAAATACTGATTTAGAAGGACCTCGCACTTCCTCTACTTTTCTATTCTGCTAGGATTCCCACAACCCTAGTTAGGTGGTATAGCCGCTTATGTTTGCAAAAACATCCACAGAATTCATCAAACAAAGCATACAAATAATCTTATAATAATTTAAGAACAAAATCCAGAATCTCAAATTAATAATCAGCTGTAAAAACTAAGAACAATGGATTCCAAGATCAAACATCAAATCTTATAATAAATATATGTTGTGAATGTAAAGAGTGTGTAAACTAATACAAAAACATCAAAAGGGTATTTATAGAATACATCAAAACCCTAAAAATCTTAACCAAAATAAATAAGGAAAATCGAGTCGATCACCACTTGCAGACTCACTTACAAGTCGTAAGTGGTACTTATGGACCCCTAGGTTGGTCTAAGTGACAAAATACTCAAAAACTGTAGAATGCCACCTACGATGGCACTTATGAGGTCGTAAGTGGTACTTACACCCCATAAGTGACCCTTTTGCGACTCTCATAAAAGTCTTCAAACTTCAAAATCTCAGATCTTTATATTCTGTACTTACAATGGCCATAAGTGGAACTTACGGCCCGTAGCTGTCCCTTCGTTACTGTCAGACCAACTTTCAGACTTTAGCTTCTCAAAATAATTCCCTCTGATACTTACAAGGCCACTTACGGTGGCCGTAAGTAGCTTGTAAGTAAGGCCTTTTGCACACTTCAACTTTTTTTTATCTCCGAAATCTTATTTTCTGTGCAAAACAAACATAAAACACATCATATCTAACAAAATGGACCTAAGTACTTGTATTTTTTTTATTTTAAGTATCAAAAGTGCCATGAAATCATGGTACATCAACACCCTTAACTTAGAACATTTTTATGTCCGTAGGTAATAAACTCTAAGAAAAAACAACACGATGATGATTAACTAAGAAAAACCTAAAAAACCTATGACAGTCAACTCAAAAACATCACCCCCTCATATTTCCAACTTTTCAAAACCACTATATGGATCTATGTAGAACAACAATATGACACAAAGAAATCAAACTATCATATTATATTAGTAACAACCAACCAACCAAGTACGCAAGTTACATACCTGAACAGATAAGTAGCTAGCAACACAATTCTTATACCCTCACAACAAAGAAGTCCCACTCTTATAGTATAATCATTTATGTCAATGTAGGGAAGGTAACGAGACACTCACCCTCACAAAACAAGTTCTAATCAATGTGCATAGAATACCATAAGCTTACCCTTATTTTTTTTACCTTAACTTTTCGGACAGTTGGACTAGAATCACTATAGGAATTTATTCAGCTTGTAATGTAGGCTTAGGGGGATGGTATGGTGCATTTGGGAACTAGTGACTAACCCTCCTTAATACTAGAATTACTTTTGGGGTCCACCTCTCAACCACAATTTTTTTCTTTTATTTCTCTCTTATTTCTCCCCCTTTTTTGGCATATTCAGGTTGGGTGCATTTTTTTTGTTCTTTTTTTTATCTTTTATTCAACTTTCTTAATCAAATCCTTCTTCATACCCAATTCTAATTATGCACCCCTATGATAGCCACCCTCAACTTAGGTGATTTCCCTGAGTTGAGGTGCATAATGTACAAGGAGGGACCAGGCCCAAAACATATTCATTGTAACTAAACTTGGAAGTTAAAAGGTTAAAACAAGAAAATAAGTCTATGTAGGCTCAAATCAAGGATCAAGGGATAATTTTCGTAATTGGATGGTCATTTAGGCTAAAAGTGGATGATATTCAAGAATGGCCTGTGACCACGTACTAACCAACTATCCTACAACGTAGGCAAGACTAACCAGGTAAGTTCTGGATTAAATGCACAAAATGAACTAAGTAAGTATCTCACATACATACAGTATAGTAGGTTCATGCAAATTCTAAGCTATGATTATTTTGTCCCTAATCCTAAAGCCATAACAAGATTCACAATAGTCACATATATAAGCACATCACATAGTTCATAAAACTTTTTGAAGGGGGTATCATTTCTATCGAAACTCTTAAAAGAAAACAAACTATATCAACTGCCCTTAGGTCAATTATTTTTCTCCTAGTTAAACATAAAAAACATAACAAATATACTACACAAACATAAAATAATCTAAACATGCCAGTTCTACTATGATAGCACAACCAATTGGAAAAGAAATATGGCAAGAGAAACCCTCAGCCGTGGAACACCCCCATCCCCAACTAAAGATTATGCACTGTCCTCAGTGCATAACTATAATATAAAATAAGGGAATGAAGACATAACTGGGACACTCTAGGAATCGGTAGCATACTTTTCATGACCCGATACCACCCCTCATTGTAATACGGTGCCGAAGGTCACAAGTAACCCCAAGCTAACCCATGACCTGACGTGCATTAGAATAATAAATAAAGTAATAAAACGCTGGTGAAAGCTAACTAAAATAATTGGTAGAAGTAATAATATAAAACTAAAATTCGATCAAAATTAGAAATAGAACTATTTGACAGTCAAATATGCTAAAAATCTAAATAACTATTCGAAAGCCTCTACTTATAATGAGTTGTTGGGATAAGCCCCCAACTAACTCTAAATGACTAAAATTGAAATAAAATGACATAAAAATGAAGAACTAATAACTAGTACTCAAATAATGAGGACTCACCAAATACTGCAGCTGGATATGGTATGGGATTATGCTAAGAGAGGTTTGGGTATTGAGCGCCCAAACCTATATTATGAGACAATATAGTGAAAAAAGTATGTGATCAATACTTTAAATGTACTAAGTATGAGAGATGGGAAACTAACTAGTATAAACTGAACATGAATGCACGAACATGTAAACTGAAATCAAGACCAAGTATTTTATGTACTGAATGAAAACTAAATATTTGAATACAAGATTAATACAGACATAAACTGAAGCATAAACTAATGAATATGGGATCTAACTATAACCAACATACCCCAATCTAAGCAAATAGGGGTCTAACTTATAACCCCGATTTGAAGGGTGCCAGTACCTTATAAAGGGTACCAACACTGGCTGGTGTAGATCTACTAAACTGATATCCCAAAGGACTAGGGTGTTATGGCTTAACTGACGAGGGACCCCTTGTAACCTATGGTGGTACCATAGTTTTAAAACCTATCTCTGCCTAACTGATGGAGGAGCCGTCATCCCTATGTTCACTCGGTGTTAAGTACTACTCCCAATTGAAGAACACTAAAAGTTGTGCTCAATATAGTAGCATTTATGAAAATATCTACATATGCATAATATGAAGTTCTCAAAACATGTCAACTAGTTTATGTATTTAGGTATCAGGTGTTCATAACTCACTAACTTTGTCTAAAACAACTGAGCATGATAATAATTTAAAGCTGATCATGCTAGACAATTTTACAAAACACATTCCAAACTCAAGGATTTATCAATGATAATAAAATTCACGATATTTGAACATGGAAGACTACACTCACATGTGAGGACATATATCCATAGTATAGTTATAAAATAAACTGAAGGGGTTACATAGAACACATATTTGACATGGAATCCAATATGGAGGGGAAAGTAAACTTGGGGATTGAGAAATCTTTGGGACTCAGTGGGTGGAGGGAACCTATTGATGAAATCTCACATACTTGAAGGTAGAAGCCTTTGAGAAATCCTTTGAATTGAAATTGTTCTTGAGAAACCCTAACTAGGTTTTCAAAACAAAAAATTGCCCTTTTTTGCTAAGTATTAAGTGATTTTGAGTTTATGAGGTGCTATGGTAAATTTAACCCCCAATAACCAGTGTCGGAGCACCCAAACGATGGTGATTTGGGATTAAAAGTATAGGAATTAACCAAAAAACACTATTTAAATTATGTAAGAAATTATTAGTTTCTGTCGTAATGACTCAGGCTACGACCCATTATGACTAGTCACAAGTTATGGTCTGGAGTCGTGACTTGGAGACCTGATCCTTAGGTACATACTATTCTAATAAAGACTTCCATCCTGATGACTTATTGGGTCTGATCATGAGTTGTTAGAAGTAATCATTATCGGGGACTTGATCTTGTGGTTTTTTTTTATTGTGACAACGAGCCCACCTAACAACTTGCTAGGACTGACAATGAGTCATTGGATGGACTCATCACTACTGGGCTGAATTTCTGGGATACCTCATTGCCATGGAAATGACTCCATTATCAGGGAACGAGTCGTTGCCTAAGTCATTGTCATTGGCAGTTTGATGTCCCTTAGTCAACTTGTCATAAATTTTTCCCATGATATTAGACTAAGGCAAGATTTTGGCAATGAAAAGCTGATTTAATGTCCTATCTGGTGATGGGTATAAAGATGAAAACTTGGGTATCACAATATCTTCCCCTTGGGATCATTCATCCTCGAATAAAACTAACTAAGCTGAGAGGCCACGGAAAACTAAAATTTTTGAATTGAAATACTTATGATCTGAATTATTAACTGATATCTGAATTTATGATTGATGCAAAAACTGAACTGGACTTATAAATGAATGCTACGACATGAAGATGGCAAGGTAGATTAGAAAGAAATAAAAGAATTAATTAATTAAGGAAAACTATCACCTCAGGATAGAACTAGATTCGAATAGAAAAGGTGGGGGTACTTGGTAATTATATGTGCCTCTACTTCCCAAGTAGCTCTATCAACTGACTAGTTTCTCCATAGAACCTTCACTAAATTAACTTCTTTATTCCTCAGCCTATGAATCTGATGATCAACGATCTGAACTGGGACCTCTTCATCAGAAAGGCTATTTCCTGCACCAAACCTTCTTAAAGGGACTATAGATATAGTTTCACCAATGCATTTCTTCAACAAGAATACATGGAAGATTGAATGTACTGATGCCAATTCTATAGGAAATCCCAAATAATAGGCTACCTTACCATATAGACTTAAAATCTTGTAAGGTCCAACATAGTGGGGACTGAGCTTCTCTTTCTTACCAAATCTCTTCATCATTTTCATGGATGAAATTTTCAAATAGAATGAATTTCCTACCTCAAGCTTAAGCTCTTTTTTCCTCACATTTGCATAAGATTTCTGACGACTTTGGGCAGTTTTTAGCCTTTCTCTAATAAGCTAAACTTTATCTATTGCCTAATGTACTAAATTTGACCATATCAAAGTAGCCTCAACTGTAATACCCTATGCTTTTACTAGCTTAAAATTCGTTCCTAGAATGTTAAGAGTGGGCTTCACAAATGAATAACATTTATTTCATACTGAATTTTCCAGATTTAGACATTTTATTATGTGGGAAATTTAATAAGCTTTCCATTAATACCAATTTTACCCAAATTCAATACTCAGTTGAGAAGTTATGGAAGTTTTAGTGTTGACAGTATGCTACCTGGACAGTCACCGCATCGCGGTGAAGGGTGATTTCACATTCGTCATTTTCCAGTGGACCTCCAGAATAAGCTTGCATCGTGGAGAGGTCCGAATTTCCAATTGTCAATTTCCAGTGGCGCAATGCGATGGCACCGCATCGTGCCAGAGTGCAAATTTGCACTCGTCCTTTTTCCAGTAGCTTAACATGATTTCACCGCACTGCGGTGAAGGTGTAATTACCATATTATTGATCCATAATTCGAATGCTTGTGTCATGACTTTAATACTAAGTATGTGAATTTCTTATTAGGGGAATAATATTCATAGAAGTCACTTAGAGCCAAGTGAAGCTAAGATCATTAGATTCATTTAAAGTTTAGTGTCCAATTCTACAAGAGTCAACTTTGAAAGTATATAAATTTGTATGCATATAAAATCTTCCATCTCAAGATCCACTAAATTGTATATAATTGAATTATCTTTCCAATGATACTAATTTTGTCTTAATATGATACCCGAGCAAAAAGTTATAGCCATTTTAGTGTGAGACAGTAAGCTGCCACGATGGTACAACGTCTCGCTAAGGGACAAAATCTGGATGTGGGTTACGAAATTTTGATTGAAATGAATGAGGGGCAATGGGGTCTTTTCCCCTCTCAACCCAGGTCATAATATAAAAATGTATAGCCGCCATTGGGGTATTATTTTGCCCCCATTATCCTACTTTACTCCCAAGAACAAACCCTAATCAATTCTCTTTAAGATTCATCCAATCCATCACCTTCTATTAAAGAAAACCATCAAGAATTAAGCTTTTTATTCCAAGAAGTTCAAGAAAATCATTCAAGAACATTCCCAAGAGCATCAATTTGATTCATTTTCTTCAAGAAACAACCTTCAAGAACACAAATAGAAATTCAAGTCAAACTTATTCATCATTTCTCTTTCAAAAGAAAATCCTAAAGCTCAAACTTACCCTCCAAGAAATCAAATTTTCCTCATCAATTCTCCAAGATAGTTCAAGATTAAGAATTTCAAATTCAAGAACTCCAAGAATTCATCTTCAAAAGCATCATAGGAATCCAAGATTCAAGCTTTCTAATCTAAGATCATCAATTAACGTATGTGGGGTTATGAACAAGAACAATCCTTTTATCCTTGTCCTTAAAACTATCCTTTTTAAGTTAAATTCACATGATTTGCAATTAGGGTTCATACCCAATTTTTTTATTTGAAGATTATGAGATTTCAAGTGATTGAATGTTGAATTACATGACTATTTTTATATAATTATGCATATGATGCGATTTTCCAGTTTTTCCCAATTGAGTTTAAGCATGATATTGAGATTCTTAATTTTATTGTTTTGATATTGCTTAAGTATTTTTAAGAAACATATTGAGCATGATGTTTTGGTATGATTTTACATGAGTTTGAAGCATGGGTCATTAAGCCCCAATGAGTATTGCTATTTTAATAGTAATTATGCCATGAGCATCTTATGACTAGATTATTTTCAGATTATTAATAAAGATTTTACCTTTTGGTTTCAGAATAGATATGAAATCTACTTTATAGATTTAGATTACAGTTTTAGCTTTACAGATATACAGTTGGTTTTCATTATAAACCATTATAGTATTTTAAAAGTGGATTTCTAACAGAATGAGCATACAGATAAAAAGGGAGTAGTATTTAGCACCGAGTGGGAAGTGTGGGTTTAGCATATCCTACTTCACTAGAACTACGAGCCAACATAGATACATATTCAGATTATTCCCATTTCATTATGGATGAAAGATTTAGCTTGTGATTGATCACATGGATATCAGGTTATACTCCCTGGCAAGAGTATTATAACACTTTTCTCCAATGTGAGGTTTTTTCCTTAGGAGGATGAGACGTTGGACTCTATGTTAGCTCACATAGTTTATGCCGGTTATAAGAACCTCCCTAAGATAAAGTATTTTTCCAAGTTTTAGAAACTAAGTGTAAACGCTTACAAACTTACTCAGATATTAATTTACTTAAGATTTCAGTTACAGAATTATAACTTTTAGTTTTCAGACATAAAAAGGTGAGCCCTTTTTTACTTAGCCTATAAGAGTTAATAATAGAATAGAAATACAAAATTTAGAACTAAGCGTCATAACTCGCAAGATTTATACTATACGTTTTACTATTCATGATTTATGATCTTCAGCTTTCAGATTACTCAAGCCTATGTGAGTCACTTACACTTAGCATGCATTATTTGAAAATCTATGAATATATACAGTTATTATTTTACTTATGCATTCACCCCCATATACTCAGTACATCCTCATAGTACTAATCCAAATATATGTCTATGTGTTATATTTTCTCATAATATAGGTACGAGTTGTAGCACACATACCATATTCAGATAGTTACAGATTCCAGCTAGCAGATAATGAGTCCTTCTACTTTGGGGACTTTAGTTAGATGATATTTTTGTACTTTACTTTCTTACTCATATGTATTGATTAGTGGTAGTTGGAGTTATATCCCAGCTATCTATAGTCAGTATAGTAGAGGCTTCATAGATATTAGTCTGAGTCAGCCATGTAAATTTTAGTTCCATTTTCTAGTTTTTTATCAGAATGTAAAATTATTTCAGTATTGTATTTTCACAGATTCCATCATTATCATGTTTTCACATAGTAAACTCAGTTATTTTATGCATATTTAATCAGTTGCTTAGAAGTAAGCTAGTTCATAGGTTAGCTTAGGATCACTTGTGGTCCTAAGCACCGTGTAACGACTAGGGGGTAGTCTCGAGTCATTACAAACTTAGTATCAGAGCATAAGGTTCACGTTTCCTATGGTTTCTATGAGGTCGTGTCTAGTAGAGTCTTGTTGAATAGAACAGAGACATCTGTACTTTTCTTCGAGAGACTACAAGACATTTAAGAAAAGTTTCCTTTCTTTCATAGTCTAGATCATGCGGTAAAGTTGTTCCTTCAGAAACTTCTATCGATTCGTGTGTTAATCCATACTTTTTTATCTATATTATATTCTTGAGATAACCTAATTAGCAAGTTCTAGTTCCTCCCCAGATAATGCTCTTAGATTTACTAGCAGAAAATTTAGAAGTCACATAAGGGGCTTGAGAGGAGCTCCCTAGTGTGTTAAGTTCCTTAAGTTGAAAGTTTATGTTTCCATTATTATGAGTTGTTCAGTTGAGATAGAATTAGATATGTATTCAGATTGTCCATTAACTATTTCAATATAGATAATGCTCATAAGAGGAGATAGTATAAACCAAGACTATTAAACATAGTGTGCATTTGAGGGATATTATGAACTTTAATGTTATGATTTATGAATAGTAGAACCTTATTATAGTTTGAAGAATGGATATAGAAGAGTAGTGGTAATAAGAGTGAGCATGATGATTGATAAAAAGTATAGAGATAAACTTGTGCATGCTATAGATTTTGTATTATGGTGATATATCTTTGTGTGTTAGTCTGGTGAAGGATAGAGAAAGAGTTATTAGTTTAGGAGAATTATTGTTTTCTTGAAGTATGAAAGGAGTTATTGGTGGTAATTATTGTGTTAGAAAAGTATAGGATATTAATGAAGTGTTTAGTGGTTTAGTATTATTAATTTAGGCTTTCCTTGAGGTTGCAAAAAAGAGTTTAGCTGAAACTTATAGAGCTATGATAGTAATTTAAGTGTATAAAAGGGTAAATAGTAGTGATGTGTAGAGGGAGGATGTGCTAACAAATTATAATAAGATAGGCAATACTTCATGATCAATTATTATTATGGG
The DNA here is from genome assembly GCF_002878395.1 of Capsicum annuum. NCBI lineage: Eukaryota > Viridiplantae > Streptophyta > Magnoliopsida > Solanales > Solanaceae > Capsicum > Capsicum annuum. The sequence continues at coordinate 152,770,775 of NC_061122.1, read as the reverse complement.
TAACTACTAGACTAGTGTTTCTTGACGTCTTATTTTTTAGCTTCCAAGTGGGAATAGTACTTGAGGTTGGGTTTAATCATTCCTAGCCCTAGTCATTAAGTTTGAGTAGTATAGGATCATAAGGGTGAGAATAATAATTGTTTGGTTGTTGATGCTAGTTATATGGAGGTGATCTAGTAGGCTTGAACAGTGTATGCAAGACTTTAAGTTTATTGATTTAAGATTAAGTATGATTTTGTAAGTATGATGTTGAGGTATACCCAAGGTGATATAGGGATTGAATTATCTTTTTCTAAGGTTATTAAGTGTTGTTTGAGGTTAGTAGTACCCATGAATTAATAAGTATGAATAAGGCTATGTGGTATACGATGTCCTTATCAGCTAACTTATGGGTTATAGGTGGATGATATTGGTGTAAGGAAAAACATACGTTAGAGATGTAATATTAGTAGAGTATGAAGAAAGTTTGTATGGTTCAGCAAGGGTTTAGAGATATCCATGTTAAGTGTTAGAATCTAAGTTGGTGAGTGTTTAAGTTGTTATATGATGACTTTTAGGGCAATAGAAATCTAAGAGTTGAATCTCAGAAGGAGGTATTAGCATTGGGTATTACACATGAAGATACAGTCCTTCAGGGTAAGTTTAGTTTTATGTGTGTTGAATTATACCCCTGGCTCTAGAGTAAATTAGTTGTTGTTTAGTTAGAGTTTAGTAAAAGGGTTCTACAGACTTAGAGTAATGGCTTAAAGCTAAGTTGGGGATGATAAGATAAGTAACTAAGTCAGATTCTCAGATTCTAGTAGTGCTGCAAATGTAGGAGGAAGATGCCCGACTCATTCTTATTTCAGTGTTAGTACCTTAGTCATCACGATGTATACTTATGCCTTACATGTTAGTTCCATGATCATAGTTCTGTTCATGCATATCATAGAAAATCATGTATACTTCCAGTTCCTGGCATAAGCAGTTCCAATTCACTTAGCAGTACAGATTATGTTCCAGGAAATCATGGATTCCAAACTCAAGTCATGCAGATCATGACTTATGTACTCATTCTTTACAATATATTCAGTTCCAAGTACTCATGATACACTCCTAATGATCATCGAAATTTAGATTATGTCATAGGTGTCCTCAATTTTGATTTTCTTAATGAATTTCTGCATTTGATACCCTATTCCTCAGGCCTCAGTAAATGTCAAGTTATACATAGTATCCCTTCATATTTCGGTCCTCATGTTCTAAACTTTTGTTACTTTTCCTTAGGTCAAGATAGTAATGATAAACAATTGTCTAGATGGGAGAGAGTAAACATTTTTTGTTGATGAAAGATAGTTGTATGCTTATTTTAGCTAAGGTAGTAAGTGTGAATTAAGATTGAGGCCAAGTATTTGATACATGTCATGATTAGTTGAAATTTTATGTGTTTCTTCTTAAGAATAATGCATGGAAGTTGTTCTTGATAGAGGTTTGTAGGATATGAAAAAGATGCTTTATGAGTATTTGTTTAAAAGTGCAGATATGGTTATGAAGATAGGCTTGAATTTCATGTTTGTATATATATGTATAGATGTATTTCGCATTAGTGAGTTCCTAGTAAAAGGGTGAATGTAGTTGTTGAAGTGGAATGTACAGTATGAGTTAACCCGTTTGGCCAATAATTCAGTCTAGTAGCCATACATGCAAGTTTCTATGGTTTTCAATCTTCCCATCTAGTCATATCATTCTAAGAGGAAATTTGTTCGCTACATGTACTTTTTGAATTTAGATCAGTTCATGCATCATTCATTAGTTTTAGAATCTAGATGTTTAGTGATGATTCAACTCATAAGTTTCCCGTTTATCATCTCAGTCTTTTCATAGTATTTTAACCAAATTAGTATCATTGGGGACAAACGATCCCAATAGGGAGATGTTGTAATACCCCGAGTTTTCATGTCATAAACCTCTCATTTTTTCTCATGAAATTAGATCCATCCGAAAGTAATGGTTACTCATAAGTTAATGCTCTCATTTCTATCTCATCCATATAGCTATTTTCATGAGAATTCATACACTCGCAGCTCAGTTCAGTAGCTCATTATTTTTAAGATTCAGTTATTCAGTTTATTTTAGTTGTGCATGATAGCTTATAACCTTAGATTCCTCAATATTTTCAGCTTAATAATCCACATTTGAGGACAAATATTCCTAAGGGGGAGATATTATAATACCCGTGCTTTTCCTAACTTAAAATTCATTCCTAGAATGTTAAGAGTGGGATTCAAAAATGAATAACATTTATTTAATACTGAATTTTCTAGACTTAGACCTTCCATTGTGTGGGAAATTGAATAAGCTTTCCAACAATACCAATTTCGCCCAAATCCGATACTCAATTGAGAAGTTAGGGCATTTTTAGTGTTGATAGTGTGCTACCTGGGTAGTCACCGCATCGCGGTGAAGAGTGATTTCCTATTTGTTATCTTCCAGTAGACCTCCATAATAATCTCGCATTGTAGAGAGGTACGAATTCGCAATTGTCAATTTCCAGTGGTGCAACGTGATGGCACCGCGTCGCGCTAGAGTGAAAATTCTCACTCGTCCTTTTTCCAGTAGCTTAAAATAATTTCACCGCACTGCGGTGAAGGTGTAATTTCCGTATTATTGATCCATAATTTGAATTCTTATGTCATGAATTTAATCCTAAATATGTAAAGTTCTTATAAGGTGAATAATTTTCACAGAAGTCACTTAGAGCCAAGTCGAGCTAAGAACATTAGATTCATTCAAAGTTTAGTGTCCAATTGTACAAGGGTCAACTTTGAAAGTGTCTAACTTTTTATGTATGTAGAATCTTCCATTTTAAGACCCAAAAATTGTATATAATTGAATTAGCTTTTCAATGATACCAATTTTGCCTTAATTCGATACCCGAGCGAAAATTTATAGCCATTTTAGTGTGAGGCAGTAAGCTGCCGCGATGGTACTGTATTCGCTAAGGGAAAAAATGGGGATACGGGTTATGAATTTTTTATTTAAATTAATGAGGGAAAATGGGGTCTTTTCCCCCCTCAGTCCAGGTCGTAATATAGCAATGTATAGCCACCACTGGGGCATTATTTTGCCCCCATTATCCTACTTTACTCCCAAGAACAAACTCTAATCAATCTTTAAGATTCATCCATTCCATCACCTTCTATTCAAGAAAACCATCAAGAATTAAGCTTTCTATTCTAAGAAGTTCAAGAAAATCATTCAAGAACATTCCCAAGAGCATCAATTTGATTCATATTCTTCAAGAAACAACCTTCAAGAACACAAATAGGAATTCAAGTCAAACTTATTCATCAATTCTCTTTCAAAAGAAAACCCTAAAGGTCAAACTTACCCTCCAAGAAATCTAATTTTCCTCATCAATTCCCCAAGATAGTTCAAGATTAAGAATTTTCAATTCAAGAACTCCAAGAACTCATCTTCAAAAACATCATAGGAATCCAAGATTCAAGATTTCTCATCTAAGATCATCAATTAAGGTATGTGGGGTTATGAAAAAGGACTATCCTTTCGTCCTTATGACCAAAACTATCTTTTAAGTTAAATTCACATGATTTGCAATTAGGGATCATACCCAATTTTTATTATTTGAAGATTATGAGATTTCAAGTGATTGAATGTTGAATTGCATGACTATTTTCATATAATTATGCGTATAATATGATTTTTCAGATTTTCCCAATTGAGTTAAGCATGATATTGAGATTCTTGATTTTATTATTTTGATACTGTTGAAGTATTTTCAAGAAACAAATTAAGCATTATATTTTTCTATGATTTTACATGAGTTTGAAGCATGGGTCATTAAGCCCTAATGAGTATTGCTATTTCAAGATTGATTGTGATATGAGAACCTTATGACTATATTCTTTTAAAATTATTGATAAAGATTTGACCTTTTGGTCTCAGAATAGATATGAAATCTACTTTACAGATTTAGATTATAGATTTAGCTTTATAGATATATAGTTGGTTTTCATTATAAACTATTTTACTATTTTAAAAGTGGATTTCCAACAGAATGAGCATATAGATAAAAGGGAGTAGTATTTAGTACCGAGCGGGAAGTGTGGGTTTAGCACATCTTACTTCCCTAGAACTATGAGCCAATGTAGTTACAAATTCATATTATTCCTATTTCAATATGGATGAAAGATTTAGCTTATGATCTATCATATGGACAATAGGTTATACTTCCTGGCAAGAGTATGACACCTCTCCCCAACGTAAGGTTTTTTTCTTAGGAGGACAAGACGTTGGACTCCATATTAGCTCACATGGTTTATGTCAGTTATAAGAACCTCCCTAAGATAAAGTATTTTTCCTGATTTTAGAAACTAAGTGTAAAGGCTCACAAACTTACTCAGATATTATTTTACTTAAAATTTCAGTTACAAAATTATAACTTTTAGTTTTCAGACATAAAAAGGTGAGCCCTTTTTTACTTAGCCTATATGATTTGATAATAGAACAGAAATAAAAAATTTATAACTAAGTGTTATGAATCACAAGATTTACACTATATGCTTTACTATTCATGATTTATGATCTTTAGCTTTCAGATTACTCAAGCCTATGTGAGTCATTTACACTTAGCATGCATTATTTGAAAATCTATAAATATATACAGTTATTATTTTACTTATGCATTCACTCCCATATACTCAGTATATCCTTAAAGTACTAATCCACATATAAGTCTATGTGCTACATTGTCTCATAATATAGGTACGAGTTGTAGCACGCATACTATATTTAGACAGTCGCAGATTCCAGCCAGCAGATGATGAGTTCTCCTACTTTGGGACTTTAGTTAGATGATATTTAAGTACTTTACTTTCTTACTCATATGTATTGATTAGTGGTAGTTGGATTCACGTCCTATCTATCTATAGTCAGTATAGTAGAGGCTTCATAGATGTCAGTCAGAGTCAGCCATGTAAATTTCAATTCTATTTTCTAGTTTTTTAATCAGAATGTAAAATTGTTTTAGTATTGTATTTTCACAAATTCCATTATTATAATGTTTCCGCATAGTAAATTCAGTTATTTATACATGTTTAATCAGTTTCTTAGTAGTATGCCAGTTCATGGGTTAGTTTGGGATAACTTATGGTCCTACGCACCATGTGACGACTAGGGGGGGTAGTCTCGAGTCGTTACAACATCGACCTCAAACTAACTAATAGAAGACCTGCAACTCCTACCAACAATATCCTCAAATGTGGCCATATAAATACTATAGTGATAAATATTGGTGAAAGCAAACTCAATCAAAGGCAAGTGATCATCCCAAAAACCCTTTAAATTAATTAAACACGCCCTCAGTATGTCCTTTTGGCCTAACCATTAGTCTGTGGGTGAAAAGTTATACTAAGAAAAAATTGGGTACCAAGACCTTTCTATAGAGCCTTCCAAAAATGAGAGTTAAACCAGGTACCTCTTTTTGAAATAATGGTCAAAGGGACTCTATGCAACGTTACCAACTCCCTAAGATAGAGTCTAGCATAATCTTTGGCTGAATCTGAATTATTAATTGACAAGAAATGAGTTGACTTAGTCATTCGGTCTATGATGACCTTAATAGAATCTTATTGTTGATGGGTATGAGGAAACCTTGTAATGAAGTCCATATTCACCATTTTCTAATTCCAAGTAAGAACACTAAACTCCAAGCATACTGCTAGGTCTCTAGTGCATTACCTTAACTTGCTGGTTATTTGGAAACTTACCATGAATTCCGCAATATACTTCTTCATGACATTCCCCAATATACTTCCCATATGTCATGATACATATTAGTGGCTATTGGATGAATAGAATATCAAAAACCATGAGCCTCTACTAACATCCATTGGCTCAAATCATCCATATTCAAAACAGATAATCTGCCCTGACAATAAAGAATACCATCTTCCCCTGGGGGAAAACCTTAAACTTTGAATTCCGAACTGCTTCATTCAACATTACCAAAGTAGGATCTCTATCTTTTGTTTTCTTTACTTCATCTACCAAAGAAGATTTTGAACTATTCTGAACCCAAACACTACCTTCGGCTGAATCAACTAACCAAAATCTCAATCTAACAAGTTGATGAACCTTATGAACTAACTCTTTCTTATCATCTTCCAAGTGAGAAACACTACCCATAGAAAATTTGTTGAGGGTGTCGGCCACCACATTGGCCTTACCCAAGTGATATAATACACTCATATCATAATCCTTCAACAACTTTAGCCATGATATAAGACACTCATATCATAATACTTCAATAACTCTAGCCACCTTCTCTGATAAATATTTTAATCTTTCTAACTTAAAACATTCTGAATACATTTTTGGTCAATGAGTACATTGACATGAAACCCATAAAGATAATGCCTTCAAATCTATAAGGCAAAAACACCCGTTGTCAACTCAAGATCATGCATTGTGTAGTTCTTCTCATGAGGTTTAAGTTGTTTGGAGGCATATTCTATAACCTTGACCTGCTGCATCAATACACAAACAAGACCAACCTTTGAAGCATCATAATATACTAAAAAACTATCTGACAACTTTAGTAAAGTCAAAACTGGGGTGGAGGTGACTTAAGTCTTCAGATCCTAAAAACTCTTCTCACAGGAATCGAACCACTGGAATTTGATTTTATTCTAAGTCAGTCTGGACATGGGAGAAGCAATAAAGGAAAATCTTTCAACTAACCATCTATAGTAACCTGCTAAACCAAAGAAATTTTTTAATATCAAATGGAGCGAAGGTATATGATAGTTCCTTATTACTTTAGTCTTTTGAGGATTAACTCGAATGCCTTTGCGAGAAATGATATGAACAAGGAATGCTACTAATTTCAACCAAAATTCACACTTGTTGACCTTACCAAATAACTGGTCATCTTTAACAGTCTGTAAGACAATTCTCAAATGATCTGCATGTTCACCCTTACTTCAAGAATAAATAAGGATGTTATCTAGGACGACTATAATGAACATGCCAAAGTACTAATTAAACACCCTTTTTATCAAGTCTATGAAAATTTTAGGAGAATTTGTTAGTCCAAAAGACATAACTACAAATTTGAAGTGACCATATTAAGTCCTGAATGCTATCTTTAGGATTCACATTCTCTGACTCTGAGCTGATGATAGTCGGATCTGAGTTCTATCTTAGAGAAATAGTTGGTACCTTGAAGTTGGTCAAATAAATCATCAATCCTAGGTTTGGGATACTTATTATTGATTGTCATTTTGTTCTACTAATGATAGTCAATGCATATTCTAAGAGAATTATCTTTCTTGTACACGAATAGAACTAGAGCACCCCATAGAGAGACACTTAGTTGATAAATCCTTGTCTAAGAGATATTTCAATCTCTCTTTCAATTACTTATACTCGGCTGGAGCCATTCTGTAAGGTGAAATTAAAATAGGCAGGGTATTTGGAAGGAGATCTATTCAAAGTCAATTTTCCTCTTAGGAGAAACTCTAAGATGATCTTTAAAAAACACTTTTGGAAATTCATTCGCTACTAGAAGTGACTCAAGACTTAGGATTTTGGTACTCAATTCCTTAACTTAGACAAGGTGATAGATACACCCCTTGGAAATCATTTTCCTTGCCTTAAGGAAAGAGACAAACCGATCTATAAGAATTGAGGTACTACCCCTCTATTTTAAGATGGATCATTGGTGAATTAAAACTAAACTACTCTATTTCTATAGTCAACTAAGGCATAGAAAGAGTGGATCCAATCCATGCCAAGAATGACATCAAAATCAATCATTTCTAACTCTACTAGATCGACCAAATTGACCTTTTGAGACACTATAATTGGGCAAAGTTTGTATGACCATCTAGCTATGATGGAACTACTGATTAGAGTAGAAACTGCTCTATAAGGATTTTGGGGCTGATATTAAAATCTTCTACTATATTGGGAGTCATAAAGAAAAGTGTGGCTTCAGGATCTAATAATGCATATACATGAAGGTGAAATACTTGTAATGTACTAGTAACCACATCAAGAGAACCCACCTAATCCTATCGAGTTTGATGGGCATAAATTCTATTCTGATTTTGTCCACTAGTTACACTAGAAGTGGCACCCTGTTGAGTTGAGTGACCTACTGGAACTTTTGAAGAGTTAGGATGACCCTGCCTATGATTATTCCTACCTCTCTGCATAACTGCTAGGCAATCCCTTATTTTATTGCCTGACTTTCCACATTTACAAAAAATAAGTATCACAGCTATGTACTCATCTTTGTGGTTCATACCATATCTCTTACAAGCTGGGTTGGTGTGACGACTATTCACGTTACCCTGGAACTTAGAGCCTGGCACCTTACCATGAGTATTCTAGTTTAACCTGGGAAGGGGAGCACTGGTAAAAGATGGGACTGGGACTAAATATTTTTTATGGAACTAAGAATTATTCCCACCATCTGACCTTATCTGAGAGAAATTTAAACTACCAATTCTGGCCTTTTTATTCTCCCCTTACCTTTCTTTTATCTTCTTTTTTTTTGATTTGTTGCATGAACTATCATTTGGGAGATATCCATCTCCTTAACCAACATGTCCATTCTACACTTCTTAACAACATCATTAGAGACACCAAACACAAACTTACTCATTTGAGCCCTATAATCAGCCACCATTGTCGGAGCATACCTCATCAACTGAGCAAACTTGAGAGAATAGTCCTTAAAACTCATAATTCCTTACTTCAAGTTTATGAATGATAACTCTCAACTTACACTATTATTTTAATGTAAGGCAGTCATCATTAATATAAACCCAACAAGAGTCGGGATCGTATCCACAAGGAGTGAAAACTAGCTTTAAGCACCTTTCATATGTTGAGAGATGACTAAAAGTTAACCCATAATATGAAACTAAAAAATTATTTAAGTAAAATTGGAGGGTTTTGTGTAAATCTTCATTAAGCAAAATTACACAGTAACACTAATGAGGGATTTAACAAGTGACTAGTAAATCAAATTAAGAGAAACCTTAGGGTTATGCTTCCTTATGGGCCATTTATATATGGGTAATCAAAGGTTAGTCCAAGTTTAAGATAAGGGTTTGGGTAGGTGAAACACCTCAAACTTTGTCCCTTGTAAAGATTCTCGAGTCTTGAACTTTCTATGCATCATATGACTTGTATGTTATGGATATGAGTCGAGGACCTTAGTCGTATGTTGGTCAGTGTAACATTAGCCAAGTTTATTATTGGTACAAGAATACATCATATGAGTCGTATCATCATGATATGACAAGTACAGTGCTAAACTATATATTGTCTAGTATCTAACCTTGATGTTTTGCCTAGGGTATGATTTAAGGGTACTAGTTATATGGTTGGGGTACGAGTTAGGCTAAGGAGTCATATGTTGGATAGAATATGATATCCAATATTCTGATCAAGGTATGAGTAGAGGGTACCATTTATATGATATAGGTTCAAGTGAAGAGGCCAAACCATTCCCTCTTGCGAGTCCTTTATAACTTTTAAGCTGAGGGCATTTTAGATATTTCCCACCCCAATCCCTTAAGACCCCACATCTTATAAAACTATTTAGTCCCTTATTCCTCACTTTGGAAGATTAAAATACTCTCATAAACTCTCTAAAAACCTCTTAAGAAGATTGAGATAGGGTTTTATCAAGGTGGTCATCTAGAGGCTTAAGGATCAAAATCTCTCCATGAATCTTCATAATTTAGGCATGTGAATCTTTCTTCATTGTTAGTTCACAAAAGATCATGTGTTTTAAACATTGTTCTTGAATCATAAATGGTTGGTTTGAAATCCATAGTTGAGGGTTTGAATGATTAATGTTAAGTGGTATTCTCTCATGATTTCACTTGTGCTTGTACATATTTTTGATAATGGATTTGCATATGAGGGTACATGGGAATTGTGGTTTAATAAATGGTCTATGGTTAACCCTAATGTAATGGTCTTTTACTTAAATAATAGTTTGATAATGGTATGACCTTACTTGTTTGTGAAAATGTCTATGAGAAGAATCTTTTCACATGATGAATCACGTTTTGAACCATTTTTTGGCATTAGAATGTTAATGAAGGATGATTGGTTTTGTAAGGGTCTTGATGGCCACAAGTTGAATTAAATTGTGATTAGAACTAAGGCATTGACCTATGAATATTAATGGTTTGATAATGGTTTCATGAAGACCTTATGGTTCATAAATAGTTTTGAATTGTAACCTTGGTGGTTTTGAATTATAACCATGATGGTTTAATTGGCTAAATGAGTTCGATTCCCTAAATGTTAAATTAAATTAATGAATTTGTGTATACTATGTATTTGAATCCCAATGTTGAATGATAATTGTTATGGCATATTGTACCCTTGCAAGTGAGGTTGGTATGATAATACCAACGGGATTCCTTTGGTAAATAATCATACAAATAGTTATGTGTATATGTAAATGATATTTTAAATGGGCTATAAAGCAGGATGTGTAGCTGGACTGTGAAAGTCGAGTCCAAAGGACTCACACAGGAAACCACACTAGTCTGTGAAGGTGCCTTTATGAATGGGAGGTTCGAGTCCCCCGAATGAATATATGAATTGGAGGTTTGAGTACCCCATATTGTATATATTAGTGCTACATCACCATAACTATGTCGGGAGGTTTGATTCCCTTATAATGACTTACATGGATATGTATATTCTCTTATTTGTATGCACTGGGGACCTTCTAGCAAGGGGATAGCTTGACCTATATAGCCCGTGGGTGACTTGATTTATGATGGTTAAGCTACATAACCCAGGTTAATATTTTCAAAGTTCATGCTACACCTTATTCTCTATCCTGGCATAATATATATATATATGTGTGTGTGTATGTGTGTATGTGTGTGTGTGTATGTATGTGTGTGTGATTGCATATAATGATTTGACTCAATTTTATTAGTGGCATTATTTTATTCCTCTATCCTTGAGTTACATGCTATCATTCCAATGGCTAACCATCTCTGAATGCTGTATTTCTATGTGATATAGAGGCTGGAGCTTTTTCTTCTTTTTTAATATAGTGACCAAGTGTTTGAGTGGCTCATGAGTTGACATTGAAGTGGTGAGATTCCATAGTTCAAAAGGCATTAATTTCACGGTCTTTTTAGTCTATGTCATAGAGTTTGTTAGACTTGGATTTTGGCTATTATTGGGGGTATGTCCTGATATTTTATTGACTTTGGATTTTAGAGGCTTTGTGGATAACTGTGGACTTGGGTGTGTTGGTTTAGTGTGAGGTGGTGATGAATGGTTTAGATATTTCTTGAGGTGTTGTTAGTCTTATATTGCTCTATCTTATTATACATACAAAATTCATTCGACACTTATGGTTGACATATTGGTTAGGTTTGGTAAATGGGGTGTTCTTCGATCCACGTGGGACTTGAGGTACCTGTCACGGCTAAGTCCTAGTTTGGGTTATGAAAAAGTTGGTATCATAGCCTAGGTTCATGGTCAATTAGGTTTCCACAAAGCTGTGTCAAGTAGAATCTCTTTTATGGGTGTGTAGCATGCCACACTTATTAGAGAGAGAGGCTATAAGACATTTAAGAATGTTTTCTTTTCTTGTTGTCTTATTTTTGAGCTGTAGGGTCTAAGGTCTTAGATTCTTCTAATATCTGTTTGCTCATTTTTTAGATCATGCCTCAGAGAAGATCTGATGTTCATGCAAACCCTTTTGTCCCATTTGAGGATAATGTGGATGGAGCTCATCCAACTTTTAGGGTCCGAACCTGGTAATGGATTGCTATATCTGACTATCCTCGTGGGGTTCAACCTGTCCCCACTAATTCTACTCCTGAGGGTGACACTCATACTCTGTCGCCTCACACGGAGGTTACTATTACTGAGTTTTATCACTCTATTACCCTGTAGACTCAGTTATTGACATCTCAATCTCAACCATCTGGTTCTGCTGGTGCTTCTATGGGTTTATCTAAGGCCTCTAGAGTTTGCCAATTTATAAGGTTACATCCTCTGATATTTACTGGTACAAATATTGAGGATGATCCTCAAAGCTTTATTAATGAAATAAAGAAGATCTTCCGATTTATACATGCTTCGAAGATTAAGGATGTAGATTTTGTTTCCTGCCAATTGAAAGATATAGTGCACTAATGGTACGAAGAGTGGGCACAGTCGGAGGTAAGGATGTTAGTGCTGCCATATGGGATGATTTCTCTAGTGCATTTCTGGACCACTTCTTCCCTTAAGAGTTGAGGAAAGCTAAAGCAAAAAATTTGTTAACTTGAAGTAAGAGAGGATGTCAGTCAAGGAGTATGCCTTGAAATTCCATTAGTTGTCCTAGTATGATCCTAAATGGTATCTAACATGAGAGCCTGTATGAGAATATTTTCTTTGGGATTGTCTTATGAGTTAATACTTAAGAGTAAGGCTTCCTTGTTGATCAAGGAAATGGACATCTCTAGATTGTTGTGTATATACAACTGGTCGAGTAAGAGAAACAAAAATAAGATGAGATTAGTGAGAAGAAGAGTAGGAGGTCTCACTTTTTAGAACAAAGTGGGGGCTAATGGTAGGGTGGGAAGTAGCCTAAGAGGAAGAGTTGGGGGAGTCCTAACTTCTATCCAACAATTAGTTCTCCTTAATTGAAGCCATAGAGAGAGAAACATTTTCAGGGTGGTGATGCTTCGAGGGAATAGGCTGCCCATTCTCAGGCCAGTGGGGCCAGTCCGTATAATTCTACCCTCCTTGCAAATTTTATGGTCAGCATCATTGTGGTCAGTGTGAGAAGGGAAGGAACTGATCTTTTATGTGCAGTTAGATTAGACATATGCATCAATATTATCCCTCTAGAGCTGCTTTTGGAGAAAGAAAGGCTCCTGTTGCCTCTTCATCATTTTTGTACAGAAGGGTGCCCCTTCTAGCTCTGGCCCCAATAGGAATCGCCTTTATGCTCTCACTACATGTCAGGAGTCCGAGGCATATCCAGATGTTATTAATGGTATGTAGAAACTCTTTTCATGTGATGTGTACTATTTACTTGATTTGAGGCCCTTTACCTCTTATGTTACCCCATTTGTTGCTGTGCATTTTGGTTTTGGTCCTTAGTATCTGTCGGATCCTTTTTCTATTTCTACCCTGGTAGGAGACTCTGTGGTTACCAGAAAAGTCTATAGAGTGTGTGTGCTGTTGGTAGTAGAGAAACTCTGGTGGACTTGATAAAGCTAGATATAGTTGATTTTGATGTTATTCTGGGAATGGACTGGTTACACTCGTGCTATGCTTCCTTAGATTATCAGACCCATAAGGTTGTGTTTAAATTTCCTAATGAGCTAATTATTGAGTGGGAGGGTGGTTCCCTAGCTCCTAAGGAGAAGTTTATATCATATCTTATAGCTCATAAATTAATCTCTAAGGGGTGACTCTATTCTTTAGTCTGAGTTAAAGATTCTAACTCGGAGGGTCCTTCTATGCATTCTGTCCTGGGATGGAAATGGGAGATAATCAATATGGATTTTGTTACCCACCTTCTATAATCGTGGAATCAGTACGCCTCCATTTGGTTCATTATAAATAGGATGACCAAGTCCACTCATATTTTTCCCATGCGAACCACCTATTCCATCAAGGATTATGTTAAGTTATTCCTTCAGAAAGTTGTAAAGTTGCATGGTGAACCTGTCCCGATTATTTCAGATCATGGCGCTCAGTTCTCGTCACATTTTTGGCTCTTTTTTTAGCATAGTTTGGGGACAAAAGTGAGTCTTAGTACTACTTTTCACCCAAAGTTGGATGGGCAAGCTGAAAGGACTATTCATACTTTGGAGGATAAGTTGCAAGCCTATGTGATTGATTATGGTAGTAGTTGGTTCGATCTTTTGCCCTTGATTAAGTTTGCTAATAATAATAGTCACCATTCTAGTATTAATACGACGCCGTTTGAGGCATTATACAGTAGGAGGTGTAGGTCTCCTATTGGGTGGATTAAAGTTGGTGAAGCGGAAATGTTTAGCCTAGATTTGGTTCATCAAGCTACGGAAAAGGTGAAAGTGATTCAGGATAGGATTAAGACCGCCCAAAGTCGCCAAAAGTCCTATACGGATATGAGGCAAAGGGACTTGGAGTTTGAGGTTGGAGATTTGGTGTTCTCAAAGGTACCTCCCATGAAGGGAGTGATGCGGTTTGGGAAGAAGGGGAAACTCAGTCCCTGGTAAGTTGGCCCGTATGTGGTTTTGAAAAGGGTTGGTAATATTGTGTATAAGTTGTATTTTCCCTATAGCACAAGTTCCATCATCTGGTATTCCATGTGTTCATGTTACAAAAATATGAGGGTGATCCTTAATTGGTTGTTCCCTTGGAGAACATTGGTATTTTAGATTCTTTGTCCTATGAGTAGGTGCCCATGAGGATCTTGGATCGGCAAGCTTGTCGGTTGCAAACTAAAGACGTGGCTTCAATAAAGTTCCTATGGCGGAACCAAAAGTCCAAGGAAGCTACTTGGAAAGCCGAGAAGGACATGAAGTCCAAGTATCCATTCCTATTCCTGTATCCAAAAAATCGTGTTTGAGGTATGTGTTGCTCTTAACACCTTTGTAGTATACCTTTGTTGATGATATATTGTGAAACTCTTGTTGTTTATTTTCTTTATTAAAGGTAAGAGTAGAGCTATTTAAGTTTTAATCATTCTTGTAGTGCCTTTGTATTTTCTTTAACCAAAAGTGAATGATCCTGGGGGGAGGGGGACTAAAACACCTCAAACGTTGGCCCTTGCAAAATTTCTTTAGTCTTGAACTATATGTGAGTCATACGACTTACACCATACCACTCATATGTTGTGGATACGGGTATGGGACCCTAGTCGTATGTTTGTCAATGACACATTGTCCAAGTTATGTTCTTGGTACGAGAAGACATCATACAGTCGTATGATCATGATACGAGAAGTATAGTTCCATACCATATGTTGTGCAGTATCTAACCTTGATGTTCTGCCTAGGGTACGGTTTGAGGGTACTAGTTGTATGGTTGGGGTACGAGTTGGGCTAAGGAGTAGTATGTTGGACAGAATGTGATTTCCAACATTTTTATTAAGGTACAAGTAGAGGGTATCACTCGTATGACGTGGTTACGAGTAGAGAGGCCAAATCGTACCCTCCTGCGAGTCTTTTATAGCTTTCAAGCTTAGGGTATTTTTGATATTTACCACCCTAAGACCTTAAAACCTTACATCTTATAACACTATATGGTCCCTTATTCCTCACTTTGAAAGATCAAAACACTCTTATAAACTCTCTAAAAACTTCTCAAGGAGATTAAGCTAGGGCTTCATCAAGGTGGTCATTTAGAGGCTTAAGAATCGAAATCTATTCCTGAATCTTCATAACTCAGGCATGTGACTCTTCCTTCATTGTTAGTTCACAAAAAATCATGTGTTTTAAACATTGTTCTTGAATCATAAATGGTTGGTTTGAAATCCATGTTTGAGGGTTTGAATGTATAATGATAAGTGTTTTTCTCTCATGATTTCACTTGTGTTTGTATATGTTTTGATAATCGTTTTTCATATGTGGGTGCATGGGAATTGTGGTTTAATGAATGAGCCATTTTTAACCCTAACTTAATGGTGTTTGACTTAAATATGGTTTGATATTGGTATGCCCTCAACCTGTTTGTGAAAATGTTTATGAGAAGAATCTGGTCACATAATGAATTATGTTTTGAACCATTGCTTGGCATGAGAATGTTAATGATGGATGAATGGATTTGTAAAGGTCTTGATGGCCATAAGTTAAATTGAATTGTGATTTGAACTAAGGCATTGGCCTATAAATGTGAAAGGTTGGAAAATGGTTTCATGAAGACTTTATAGGTCATAAATGGTTTTGAATTGTAACCTTGGTGGTTTAATTGGCTAAATGGGTTCGAGTCCTAATGTTGAATGGTAATGGTTATGGCATGTTGTATGCTTGCAAGTGGGGTTGGTAGGACGATACCAACAGGATGCCTTTGTTAAGTAATTGGACTAATGGTTGTGTGTATGTGCAAATAATTATTTAAATAGGCTTCAAAGCAGGATATGTAGTCGGGCCGTGAAAGTGGAGTCTGAAGGACTCACACTGAAAATTATGCATGCCGGTGTGGGTACCTATATGGTCGGGAGGTTTGAGTCCCCCGAATGAATATATAAATAGGAGGCTTGAGTCCCCCATATTGTAAATATTGGTGCTACATCACCTTGACTATGCCGGGAGGTTCGAATCCCCCATAAAGGCATATACGGAAGTGGATATTCTCTGGTTCGTACGGCTACACGTACTGGGGTCCTTCCAACTATGGGAGAGCTGGAGCCATATAGCTTGTGGGTGCCTTATTTTATGATTGTTATACTACACAACCCAGGTTAATATTTTCAAAGTTCATGCTAAGCCATGTTCCCAATCCCAGCATGATATTTATGTATGTATACATGTGATTACATATATTGATTTGACTCAGTTTTATTGATGGCATTATTTTATTCCTCTATTCCTGAGTTACATACTATCATTCTAACTTCTTACCATCTCTGTACATTGTATCCCCATACGATATAGGGACCGGAGCTTCTTCTTCTTTTCCTACGCATTGACCAGGTGTTCGAGTGGCTCATGAGAAGTGGCTCGTGAGTTGACACTGAAGTGGTGAGCTTCCATATTTTGGAAGGAATTCATTTCATGGTTTTTTTATGCTATATCATAGTCTTTGTTAGACTTGAATTTTGGCTATTGTCGCGAGCATGTCCCAATATTCTATTGACTTTGGATTTTAGAGGCTTTGTGGATTACTGTAGACTTGGGTGTAATGGTTTAGTATGTGGTGGTGATGAATGGTTTAGACATTTCTCGAGGTGATGTTAGTCTTATATTGCTCTATCTTATTATATGTATGAAATTCGTCTAACTCTTGTGGTTGATATGTTGGTTAGGTTAGGTTAAGGGGGTAATCTCCGGTCCACGTGGGACTTGAGGTACCCGTCATGACCAGGACCTGGTTTGGGTCGTGAAAGTAGGCTAGATTTAAGGTATTAATGTTAATATTTAAACAAAACACGAAATTTTACTCATAGATTCTTTCAAATACCTCATGAGCAAAATAAAATCATCAATCCAATATCTCATACTAGCATCCTTTTTTCAAAGATGATGCTTATGAACATAGCAAGTCCACTCAACATCCCTATTTCTAAGATAATGGCATGAGAAAAGCTAATTCAAAATGTAGTTCACCATTACTCATTACCTATATCCCGTTTTCAAGGATGATGTGGGATCCAAGTCAATTAGGGTTTTCACCCACAATTCTCAATTTAAGCCTAGATTAATAGCAAAACCCAGCCTCGTTAACTAGTTATTTGGACTAACAATTAACACCTACATAAAGTTAACCACTTAATTAAACATAGCCCTAAGATAAAAATTTAGCTACTCATGAAATTGGAGAAAAGAGATATACTCAAGTGGACATTTAATGCATCCATTGAAAATCAAAGCAAGAATAATCCAAACTTTAATCTCAATTACAAGTAAAAATCACGTGGAAATTTGCTAATAATTGTTCTTTTTCAAAATTGGAATGTTTTCTCTCTACTCAAAAATTGGAAAATTGGTTCCAATATGCCTCAATTGTGCAAGGGTTTTTGCCTTTTAATCTTTGGGATTCAGCTTTGTAAAAATCCTATTCTACCCTTATAACTTTTCCGCGCCACTGCAATCGCCATTACTTGACTGCGTTCGCGAATCCCATGATTATGGTGATCATGCTGCGATTGCTGAAGGTTGACTTGACTGCTGGCTATATTATGTCATGGTGACCATGATTGCGACACTTAATGGTCATCTGATCTTTAGCTGCTGCTCCTATTGCTCTTATTTTATCTCTTCCAGATTTGTATTAACTTGTTTTCATCAGTTCCCTGCGTGATCACCAACATTAGAAATCATTTCAATAGATAATTAGCCTCATAAACACAATTATTTCATCATAGTGAGCTCAAATTTGGATGTAAATGAGTAGCAAATTCGCCATTCATCAACACCCCAACTTAAAACTTTGCTTGTTCTCAAGCAAAACCTCTCTATACTCTATAAGACTACTAAATTATAAGCCTAATTATATAATCAAATGGTTACAATGATTCTGAACTCGATTAGCACCACCAATTACCCCTCAAGTATAGGAAAAACTATTTGTGCAACTCCCCTCAAAATCAATCACACTTTCAAGGATGCAAAAAGCTTTTAAGAACAACCAAGCAACAACCACTAACTCTCTAGAAGTGACTCTTTATCAATAATGACTCAACTACACCCCTTTGACTTATTTTTGAAAGATGACAACTTCACCTGCCTCAATTAGTCTACATGCCTCCTCACGAAATGAAGTCCTAACACACCATAGTATTACCATGTAACAAAGGACTAAAGTGCAAGCACTTACTCTAACAAAGAATCTCTCAATGCAAACAAGTATCATGTCATATGCTTTCCCTTATTTTCAATTGCCACTATCTCAAAGACGCTTGGTTGGAGATATCGAAGGACTTTTTTAAGTTTGTAATGTAGGCTCGGGAAAGAGTAGGATAAATATTTGGGATTAAAGTTACTATACCCTTCTTGAACCTTACATAATACACTATTTAACTGGACGTTAGAGCATGGGCCACTTCGTTTATTTCTAACTCACACATATGCCTACTTTTACTACCTTGGTTCACCAATCTTTTGAAGTATTTTTTTTCTATCTCCTTTCTTTGTGCAATTCATGCTTTTCTTTCTTTTGTTGATCCCTTTCTTTTTCTTATTCCTTTTTTCTCATTGTTTATCGTTTAAGCACTCACTTACAATACCATGGCCTAAGGTTACCTCCTCCAAGATTCACCACCCCCAACTTAGGCTTTTTGCCTCAAGTTGAACTTTCAAGTTCATGGAGGGTAGGGTTCAAAAGAGGGATAAAGTTCAATTGGCTCATGTCCTGTAATGTTGTTGCCAAAGAAAAGGTTCAAAGGCTCAAAATATACGACTATGGATACTATCTATGTATGGGTAGGATCTTTAGGCTAAAGTTGGTTTCTGTGTTCACAAAGAAGGCCTAAGATCATTTTACCAACCATGCATGATCAATATTATCTTTGAGCGACTAACAGGGCAAGTTCTAGATGACCCAAGTAAGCATGAGAATTAAACAACTAAGCTCACTGCACATGACATGCAAACTTTTTAAGGAGGCTTAATTCCATTTCCTACTACATACAAAAGGAGCTATTTACCAAACACTACCAACTAACGACGTTGGAGTCACAAAAAGAGATAAAGTATGGTTATAAAATCATTCACATTCGTGACCTTGATTCTCAAACAAAAATGGATGGAGGGGTATGCTTGCTTCGTATTTCACCATGCTAAATTGGCTATCGTTAGCACCAAATCAAGCCTCCATCTCACATTTCAACTCTTACAAGGAAAAGCTTTATGGATACTCCGACTTCACCATAGGAATAAGGATATTCCCAAATCTATAATGCTAAAGGTGCTCAGACTTCTCCTGCATCTATAAATCAAAAAACCCCAAAACACGATAATTTTCCCTTAATAATGTCATCACTTAATCTATCATTGGAAATGGCTTGTCTAACATCAATATCCACAAAGAAAAATTAAAACTAGAAATGAAAAACAAAAGTGACTAATCCACAAAATGTAGGAACCATCATGGTACCTAATATTACAACCCAAATAAAATCATCCTAATAAAATACAAAGCATCCAAATATAATATAGACCCAAAAATTACAAATATGAAATTAATACGGAGACGGGCACCCCAGCTAAAAGCTTGTAATTTCCTCATTGCATAATCATGAAAGCATAGAAAGAGTTTAAGGGGCTCCCTGAAACTGCATCAAGCACTGCCATCACTAGTTTTCACCTTATCATCATCATCAGGCTGTGGCTTATCATCCCCAGACCATGAAGATGGGACGACATCATCAGTATCTACTCTTAGAGAAAGAAGTCTATCTTACTTTAGGACCTTCCATATGCCCTTCACCCCTTTCCACACGCGGGTGAAAAATTTCTCTTTTCTCCTATTTTCTAACCCTGTCATAAGAATCCTAGAGCTCCCGATGCTACCATTCCAAGAAAGTGTAGGCTCACTTAAGTATAGAGATGGTTGCTCTCTGCTCTTTCTAATCCACTAGAAACCTCTCATAGTCAGTTTGTGCAACATGGGAGTGGTGAGTGGCAGACGATTCTCCTGGCCCCATGGGAAACCCATACACAAGCTTCCAAATTGATCTCATCTCACTCGAGAGCTCCTAAAATAGCCCTGCTATGGATGTCCTACAAGATTTAATATCATTTTCCACCAACTTACCTAAGTTGACCTTCCTCTTTTTGCTCTTTGAAAGAACACCCTCGCCACAAATCTTTAATGGGTAAATAGGTGTGTTTGAGGATATCCAGTTGTCCCTCGGGTACTCTTCAACCTCTGCTCTCATACACAAATCGGTGGTTAAGGATAGAATTAGGAGAAAAAGGATGCTTTTGTTCTTGTAATGCCTGATGTCAGAGAACAAAAATCGACCAACATTAAAAGGAATATTATCCAAGAGGCAAGCTACCATTTGAGCCCATATAACAGGGATGTAAGTCATGTTGGTGCACGGAGAAATATGACTACAGATGATAGTCAACCAGATCCAAGCCTCAACATTGAACTCATTCCAAGTTATTCCTATTTTTGGGCAGCCTATGTGACATCCTTTCCTAGGCACAGTTTCTTAGCTAACTAGCTTCTAGGGGCATAGTTCTCGTCCTCAATCCTAGTCATATCAGCATCCGATATCCGATAGACTTTATTGATCTATTCGACTCCAAAATGAACTACTTTGCCTTGATTCTCATAGCTGGTTCAGAGATGTTCACTACGATGAGATTTGCAATAAATTCCCAAACTTATTGCTCATTGGCCCGACATAGATCCGATGCAAATAATCTCCAACCTGTGGCCACCAACTTCTCATAAAAAGCTGAGAATTTTTCAGGCACCTTATCTATTGACATGCCATGCTCAGGGAGTAACTTTCTCCTGGCGAGGTCTTCATAATAGATGGTTTGAAACTCAGTGTCTATGAAGCAGGTTTGATCATAGTTTTCCATCTTTATCTTTAAAAACCTAAAAACAACACAAAGCATTAACAAACAATATCATCATGTGAAAACAATGCTACGTGAGTTGTTTAATCTAAAGGAATGGTTTCTAGGTTAAATTTTTCCTTAAAATGAGAATTCAAGATTTTGGACCTTTATGCCAAACTAGTCTCAAATATCGCGATCACGGGTCACTGGACAAAGATTGGATTAACACGATTGCAGATTGATGACCGCGATCGCGGTACCTGAGACTATTGGCCTAGAATGATTTCAACCACAATTGCCAATTTTCCATACCAAATCATGTTCATACATGTAATTGACACTAAGAACATCAAACATAATGCCTAAATACTCAATTATGGCCCCTAAACATGGAAAAACTATCAAGGAACTCATTTGGGCATTTTACTGAACACTTGGTGTGCACCTACAATTCATCCAACTTTTAAGAAATTTTGGGTACTCAAGACTTCCCCAATACAGTATACACCAGAACCACCACCACCACATTTTAAACAATAGCAATTTGAACACTACTAAAACACACAATTCATAGATTTAGGCCTTTGTCTTAAGCATGTATTCTAAGGCACAAATTAACATTAAAAGGAGATTAGAATCACATACCGGATGTTGGGATGCAACAATGGATGATATTCACTTAAATTCCTCTTAACACTGATGAAAATGGACGAAAATTTAGATGTTTTGAAGAAAAAAGTATGGAAACCATCTGAGAGATGGTTTCCATATTATATTAGCTATTTTTGCAATTGCGATTAAGACATTGCAATCACGGTCATACAGGAATAGAGATCGCCATAGGCTCACTACTATCGTAGGACCTGAGTCTCAATTCTAGACCAACCGAGTCATGTGTTCGCGATTGCGATTTGGTGATCACGATTGCAACACCTGAGACCAGTTTTCCATCCTCTATTTTTAGTTCTGACACCTCCAATTAATTCCACTTCACCTATTGTCCTTCAATTTCCCCAATGCACCTTCAGAGTGTTTTCATGGATTAATCACAAAACAAAAACAAAAACTACTCTAATCATTCAAAATTTAAAGGATACATGCCAATTTAATGGCAACAATAGGTTGCCTCCCATCCAACACCTAATTTAATATCGTGAAATGACGTCCATCGATCATCAAGTTGGATCCTTAATTTGAAGTGACCTAAGATCCATCCCTTCTTCCACAACATTGATCATAGACACCACTTGTAGTTCTATTGGTTGCTTTTCAGTTTGGCACACATGGAAAGAGACTTCCTCATCATGCACCTAAAATTTTATTTCTCCATACTCCATATTAACTAGAGCTCTTCCAGTTAATAAAATGGTCTCCTATGTATGATGGGTATTTTATGATCAATATCACAATCGAGGACTATAAAATTCACTGGGAGAATGAACCGGTCAACCTTAACCAACACATCTCTCAATATGCCTAATGTTTTTTTATTGAATGATATTCCATCAAGAGTCTCTTGATGGTGGATATAGGATATACCAACCCTAGACTTTGATATATGACATATGGCATCAAGTTGATATTATCCCTGATATCACTGAATGCCTTTTCAAATTTATTCATCCTGGTGATGCAAGGAATTTTAAATGCTCTTGGGTGTTTTTTTCCTCTGCTGCAGTAGTAGTCATGATATCACTATAGATATGGGTCACTTCAATAGTGTCACCATACACAAGCCTCTTCTTTGACATCAAGTTCTTTATTGATTTAGCATAACCCAAAATCTCTTGAAGGGACTCATAGAATATTGATTGATAGGTTGATAATCTTTGCAATAAACTTTTCAAACTTGGCATTGTCGTCTTTATTCATTAATTTTTCTGGGAAGGGGGAGGGATTTTCATTGGGGGGAATGAACACTTGGAGGTTCATTCCCTCTTTTCTTGTCACCATCAATCAGTTTAGGAGTTTTCTCCTCATAACTATTCTTTTCAACTATCATTGGTTCCTCATCACCTTATTCAAGAGACTTTGGAGCACTATCACTTAGAATTTTGGGCCACTTCCTCTTTCTATTCATTTGATCATCAAGGGACTTTTCCTTAACTTTAACCCTATGCGCACTAATATTTCTACCACTTCTCTAACTATGGCCATGACTTGGGCGTTATTCTTTGGATTTGCCACCGTGTTAATAGGAAGGCCCTCTTTTGGTCTAGCATTGAGTTGGGTTAAAATTTTCCCCACTTATGTATGTAATTGCTTGATGGAAGCTGAATGTGAAATAACCATTTGGTTAAGTTGAGAAAAGTCGCTCTTCATCTCCCATACCATTTGTTAGTACCCTCAACACGCATCAAAATTCTAGCAAGCACATCCTCGATTTTAAACATTTTTAGGTCCACCGAGCTTGATTCCTTTTTCTTAATACGATTATGAAGGGGTATATATCTATCATAACCTCTTTTATTATCCCTCCAATATCAATCTCTATCCCTTTAACTATCACACCAATCGCAATCTTATTCTCAATTATTTCAACCTTGAGTCCTGCCTTGCCTTTGTGGGATGGGAACCCCCCCAGATGATTTACCAAAAACTTTATCTCTTCATCAAGTGTCTTAAGATTCATCATCATCTTAACTTTTGGCATGTTGAGCGAAAACAACATTGATAGCCTTTGTAGGTGCTCCCATCATGTGTTCAACGAGGAGATCCAATTGGGTCATCACCTTAGCCATATTTTAATCCATTTCATTGTCCTTATTTGTTTGCTCTTTGTTGGCATAAGATTGAGAAGGAGGCCCTATGGCCTCTTCAGAGTATCATGTGTGCCATCACCAATCTTGCTTTGTGACTTTCTCAAGTAGATTTACCGCAACACCATATGAAAACTTCACAAGAGAACCTTTCAATGCATTATCCACCACCGTCTTATTTAGTTGGTATAATGCCCTATAAAAGATTTGGAGAAGCATATTCTATGGGACTTCGTGGTTAGGGAATTACATCAACTTATTATTAAATCATTGCCACACCTCATATAAGGGCTCACCACTAAGTTGATGAAAATTTGTGATTTTATCCCTTAATTGTTTCATTTTAGATGGGGGAAAATATTGATCCAAAAAGGCCTCTGTAAGTTCGACTCAAGATGTAATAAACCCAGTGGATAGAGATCTTAACCATTAAACCGCCCCCATCAATGAGAACAGGAAAAGACTTAATTAAATAGACTCCTGAGTAATATAGGGAATATCAAATGGGGCACACACCTCAATGAAGTTTTTTAAGTAGAGGTTTGTATCTTCATGAACTTGGCCATCGAATAAACTTTCATTTGTAAAATGTGGATAATTTCACTCATGACATAGAATACCTCATTTCCCTCAGCCGATAGGATGCAGATTTTACTCACACGCCCCATATAATTGAGATGATCCTTATCCTCGAGGTGTCCATCAAATGAGCCTTCATTGCTTCCATTGTAGATCATGGTGTCTTGATTACTGTGAAAATCACCTATCAAAACAATCACAACAACAAACAAGGTAAACAAAAGCACTACGAGTTACCCACGTTCACCAACAACACCATAAAAGAGAAAACTAAGTTTCACTCCCTGATAACAACACTATTTTGGATAACACTCAACTTACACCATTATTTTGATGCAAGGAGGTTGTCATCAATATAAACCTAACAAGAATTGGAGTTATATCCATAAAGAGTGAAAACTACCTTTCAACACCTTTCGTGTGTTGAGAGTTAACTAGGAGTTAACCCATAATGTGCAACTAAAACAAATCATTAAAGTAAAATTGGGGGTTTTGATGCAAATTTTTGCTAAGAAAAATCAAATAATAACATTAATAAGGGATTTAACAAGTGACTAGTAAATCAAATTAAGAGAAATCTTGGGGTTATGCTTCCTTAGGGGTCATTTATATGTGGGTAATCAAAGATTAGTCCAAGTTTTAGTTAAGGGTTCAGGTAGGCTAGATTTAAGGTATTAATGTTAGTCTTTCAACAAAACACTAAATTTCACTTATGGAATCTTTTAAATACCTTATGAGCGTGACAAAATCATCAGTCCAATACCTCATACTAGCATCCTTATTTTTTAGATGATGCTTATGAACATAGCAAGTCCATACAACATCCTTATTTATAAGATGAAGCTAATAATTAACACCCGCATAAATTTAACCACCTAATTAAAAATAACCCCAAGATAAATATTTAGCTACTCATGAAATTGGAGAAAAGAGATATACCCCATTTGACATTCAATGCATCCATTGAAAAGCAAAGCAAGAAGAATCCAAACTTTAATCTCAATTACAACTAAAAATCTCTTGGAAATTTACTAACAATTATTCTTTTTCAAAATTGGAATGTTTTCTCTTTACTCAAAATTGGAGACCTTTGCGCCACCCCAATTGCCATCACTTGACAGAGTTTGTGACTTCCACGATCGTGGTGGTCATGATGCAATTGCCAAAGGTTGACTTGATTTCTAAATCAGTGGATAGAGATTTCAACCTCAAAACTGCTTCCCCCGTTAATAAGAACGGGAAAAGACTTAACCAAATAAACTCTTAAGTAATATGGGGAATATCAAATAGGGCACACACATCAATGAATTTTTTCAAGTAGAGGTTTGCATCTTCGTGAGCTTGGTATTTGAATAAACCTTTTATTTGTAATATGTGGAGTATTAAAACTTGTGATATAAAATACCTCATTTCCCTCGATTAGTGGGATAAAAATTGTACTCGCATGCCCTACATCATTAAGATGATCTTTATCCTCGAGGTATACATCAAATGAGCCTTCATTACTTTTATTATGGCTTATGGTGTCATGATTACCATGAAAATCACATATCTAAACTAAAATAACAAAGAAGGTAAACAAAGGCACTACGAGTTACAACACATTCACTGACAACACTGCAAAAGAGAAAACTAAGTTTCACTCTACGACAACGGCACCATTTTTTATAACATTCAACTTAAACCATTATTTTGATGCAAGGAGGTCATCATCAATATAAACCCAACAAGAGTCGGGTTTGTATGTAAACTATCTTTTAACACCTTTTGTGTGTTAATAGTTAACTAAGAGTTAACCCGTAATATGTGTAATGCCTCGAGAGTACACCCTAGGCGTCACACAGTGCTTATAGTCCTGAGGGACCACAAGCTAACCTATGAGCTGTTATCTGTTGTAAGCACTGAATAGGATAATAACATATGCAGAAGAACAACTGATAAGCCATAAGGTTTTAAGAAATAAAATTGATAGAATCTGTAAACCAAACGAATAATACTGATAAAATATCTGACAATGTCAATTGAAGTTTGAATACTGGGTAATTAACTATAGTATCCGAAAGCCTCTAAACTGACTGAATATGAGTTGATGAGACATGCCCCAACTAACTCCAACTAACTACTGAAATGAAATATGAAAGTAAATAATCTATCCTTAAAATATGAGGACTCATCATTGCAATGGTTGATAGTCTGTAAAATCTATATGAAATCTGGGAACTGAGCATCTGAACCTATGATATGATATATCATAGTGCAAGAAAAGAGTATGCTATTAGTACTTTAAATGTACTGGTATGATAAATGAGGTAGGTTGATTGCATGATTTCATGAACATGAATAATAACTGTCTGAATGTATGCATACAACATGAGGTACTGAATATAGTGCATAAAATCTATAGATACTGTGGATGCATGAAATCTGTAATACTGAGGATGCATGACCAAGAATATATAACATATTCTGAATATAGTTTGTGAATACTAAAATATTGAAATTTGTTAACTGAATCACGGATATTTGTATGCTATGTCAATCAACTAAAACTGAAATACTAAATTGATTACTAGACTGAGACTGTGGAAGGTATCATCTAACCGATATGCCCCAATCTAAGCTAATCAGGGTCCAACCTGTAACCCTACTGTACCACAGGTACTAATGCTGGCTATGTGGATCTACTATACTATTGTACTATCATGAAGGACAAAGAGTGTCAAGCCTAAACTGACGGGTGACCCTTGCGAGGTAGTCAAGCCCAAACTGGTTGGTGAATCCTCATATCCTACGCTGGCTATGTAGTTTTGGAGTGCAAGGACTGCTACTAACGACTCTATCTATATAACAGGGAAGCCGTTATCCCTGCACTCACTCGATGCTAAATCCTACTCCCAACTAAAATGACTCAGAATACTGAATTGTTCTAAGCTTAACTAATTCTGATGACTGACTGAACTGATAATTCTCATAACATATTCTTAAGCTATCCTGAAGATACTGAGGCTAAGTACATGCTATGATTTTGGCTATTCATAACCCCTAGGACTCATTAACAATGATAGCAAAATAATACTAAGACTCTGAGAACATAACATAAAAGCATTTGTTCAATATTCCTCCTTGTAGACATTTTATCAAACATTTGGTTTGCATGGTGTACATTAAGCATGAGAATATTTTAAAGCTTGTAGTAAAATCATAATTTTAACACCAATATCATGAATCATGAATTAAGTAAGTGGAAAACAATATTTAAACATGTGGAGTGTAATAATCAATATCAATTTCATGAAAACATGGTATAGAATTGCAATTTATGGGAGTTCATAATTAAAATCACAATTTAAAATCATAATAACTTGTAAAGATCATAATTTGGATTTTAAACATGGTACTTGGACTTCATGGGTGAAAGGAACCTATGAATGAACACTTACATACCTGAGAAGATTAATTCTTGAAGTTTCTTGAAATTTTCTTGAGAATTGGACTTGATTCTTGAAGGCTAGGGTTTTACTAATTAAGAGAATGCTCTTGATTTTGGGGGAAATTGAATAGAATAATGACTTCACTAGGTTATTAGGGGTTAAATCACATGTTTAGACTGATTAGGGCCATGAAAAAAGACCAAACTATCTATGAAATAAATTAAAATTTATGTCATTGGATTTTCAATTTTGGTCTTCACCGTGATGTGGTGGCATCGCGGTGAGCCACTGGAAGTTGTATAAAACTCATTTAAAAATAGACAACTGTGAAATTACCTTTTGGCGCGATACGGTGGAATCACGTCGGGCTACTGGAAATTGACAATTCTGAAATGGCACCTTGGCGCAATGCGGTGCTATCGTGGTGCCTCACTAGAAAATGACAATTCGTAATTGGAACTTCACTGCAATGTGGTACTATTGTAGTGATTCACTAGAAACTGACAAATGCTGTTTGGCCTACTACCACGATGTGGTGTTGCTCAATTTGGCATGCTACTTAACTAAAAATACAATAACTTCTCACCCGAATATCGAATTTGGGTGAAATTTATATCGTTGGGAAGCTAATTCAATTTTCTACCACCTGGTGGGTCTAAATTTAGAAAATTCTAAGTGCATTAAAAGTAATACATAGAATCTCTCGTACACTAAGAGCAGAACTAGTCAGAAAAATATGGGGTATTAGAATGTGCAACTAAAACAAATCATTAAAGTAAAATTGAGGGGTTTGGTGTAATTCTTCTCTAAGCAAAATCACACAATAACACTAATGAGGGATTTGACAAGTGTCAAGTAAATCAAATTAAGAGAATCCTTGGGGTTATGCTTTCTTAGGGGTCATTTATGTGTGGGTAATCAAAGGTTAGTCCAAGTTTTAGTTAAGGGTTCAGGTAGGCTAGATTTAATGTATTAATGTTAGTCTGTCAACAAAACATAAAATTTCACTCATGGATTCTTTCAAATACCTCATGAGCGTGAAAAAATCATCAATCCAATACCTCATACTTGCATCCTTATTTCTAAGATGATGCTTATGGACATAGCAAGTCCACACACTATCCCTATTTCTAAGATAATGCCATGAGAGAAGCTAATTCAAAAAATAGTTCACCCATATCCCTCTGTCAAGGATGATGTGTGATCCAAGTCAATTGGGGTTTTCACCCATAATCTCAATTCAAACCTAGAGCCATAGGAAAAAATAACCTCCTTAAGTAGTTATTTGGAATAACAATTAACACCCACACAAAGTTAAACACCTAATTAAATTTGTATCAACTCTTTTTAATTAGTCCCCTGCGAGATCACCAACACTGGAAATTAGTGCATTTCAATAGATAATTAGCCTCATATACACAATTATTTTATTATAATGTGCTTAAATTTACCACTCATCAATGAACTCCTAAATCCTTGCCTTTCTTAACTAAAATGGAAAGAACCTATCAAGAAATGTCATCGAAAACTCATCTCACTCTACTGGCCCTGTATTTACACCTCTATCTTCCTTCTACTGCTTGAACTAAGTATGAGTCACTCCTTGTAGTTGGTAAGCAGCCAGGTGGATATCAGTTACCTTTTCAACATTGTCTAAGAATTCATGTGGATCCTACTCTAAGTTAGATCCAAAAAACGCTGGCGGATTTATTTGAGTGAAATCCCAAATTTTAGCTGCCGCTGTATTCACTACTAGGTTGGCTATGGAAATAGCCTTCTGGTTATTTGAGAAGACATATTTTGGGATTGCGTTATTAAAGCAACCATAAACTCAGCATGAGAGATCTGCTCAATCAGAGGGTTTTCGGGAACTGGCATGGTGATTGTTGGTTCCCATTCTTTCTTTCCTTTATTCTCTTAGGAGGCATTGTCTGTAAATTGATAGAAGATTAGTTAATATAAAAATTTTAATAGAGTTCATGCTCCATGGCATGACATAAATAACAAAAGAAGTGAGACTGCCTCTTTCCCATAAGTGTGGCGGGCTTCATACCCTTGAACAAGACTCTACTTAATGCGTCTTTTAGAGAACCTATGACACCTTAAACCTATTTCTGTGATACTAAGTTTTTCACGACCAATGATTTCCCCCTAGTAGTAACACGGTGCCTAAGGTCACAAGTGAGCCCAAGCTAATCCATGGCCTGGAATGCATTAGAATAATGAATAATGTAACTAAACACTAGGCAAAAGCTAACTTAAATAACTGTTAGAAGTAATAATATAAAACTAAAATTCAATAAAAATTAGAAATAGAACTGTTTGACAATCAACATGCTAAAACTCTAAACATTTGTTTGATAGCCTTTACTCCTAATGAGTTGTTGGGACCAAACCCCAACTAACTCCATCTGACTAAAACTGAAATAAACTGACAAAAAAATAAAGAACTAATAACTAGTCTTCGAATGATGAGGACTCACCAAAAGCTGCTGCTAAATATAGCGTGGGATGGTGCTAAGAACGGTTTGGGTACAAAGTGTGCAAGCTATATTATAAGACAATGTAGCACAAAAAGTATGCAATCAGTACTTTGAATGTGCTAAGTATGCATGATGGGAAATTAAGTAGCATAAACTAAACATGAATGCATGAACATATAAACTTAATGCAAGACAGTATTTTCATGTACTAAATAAAAACTGGATGTCTGAATCTCTGAATACAAAGTCAATGCAAACTTGAGTGGAACATAAACTGAGGACTGTGGGAGCTAGCAATTACTGACATACCCTAATCTGAGCAAACCAAGGTCTAACTTGTAACCATAGTTGGAAGGGTACCAGTATATTGCCAAGGGTACCAATACTGGATGGTGAGGATCCACTAAATTAATGTCCCGAACGACTATGTCATACCTCAATTGATGAGGGAACCCTTATAACCTACTATGGCACCATATTTTAGGAAAGTAGGGATTACTATTAACAGTCTCTACCTAACTAATGAGAGATCCATTTTCCTTGCGTTCACTCCATTCTAAGTACTATTCCCAAAAGAACGACATTGAAAACTGATAAATATATATATGTGTGTGTGTGCTCAATGTAGTAGTATTCATGAAAATAGCAACATATGAATAATATGAAGTGCACAAAATATGTCAATTGATTTATGCATGAAGTTCTAAGTATGGGGTGTTCATAACCCACCCGCTTTGTCTAATGCAACTGAGCACGATAATACTTTAAAGCTGATCATGGTAGAAAATTTTACAAAACATATTCCAAGCTCAATAATTTATAAATAATAAGGAAATTTATGAATTTTGAACATGGGAGATGACACTCACATGAGAGAAATATATTCACGATATATTTACAAAATAAACTAAATGAATTACGTAAAACTCATATTGGACTTGGAACCTAAATTGAAGGGGAAAGTAAACTTGGGGATTGAGAAATCTTTGGGACTTAATGGATTGAAGAAACTCATTGATGAAATCCCACATAACAGAAGGTGGAAGCCTTGGAGAAATCCTTGGTATTGATCTCTTTCTCAAGAAACCCTAACTTAGCTTTGGAGAAGAAGAAATTGCCCCTTTTTGCTAAGTTTTGAGTGATTTTGAGTTTATAAGGTGTTAGGGCAAATTTAACCCCCAATAACTGATTTTGGAGTGCCTAAAGAATGAGGGTTTGGAATTAAAAGAATAGGAATTGACCAAAAAGCCCTATTTAAATTATGCAGGAAATAATTGGTTCCATCCATAATGACCCAAGAGACGACCCATTATGACTGGTCACGAGTCATAGCCTAGAGTCGTGACATAGAGAACTCATCTTTTTGTCCTTACTATTCTGACAATGACTTACCTCCTGAAAACTCATTAGGTCTAATCATGAGACATTAAGAGTGGTTATTTTCAGGGATGATATCTTGGTTTCTTGATATTGTAACAACGGGTCCACCTATTGACTCATTAAGATTAATAATGAGTCATTGGCTGGACTCATCACCACTGTGTTAAATTTTTGGAATACATCACTTATATGGTAATGAATCTATACAATGACTCATTATGTCTGGTAATGGTCATTTCCTGAGTCATTGTCACTGGAAATTTAATAGTCCCTCATTCAACTTGTCATAACTTTTTGTCACGATATCGAACTAAACAGAGAATGATAGCATTTGAAAGCTAATTTAATAGCCTCTCTAGAAATGGGTCTAAATCTGAAAACTTGGGGTATTATAGTACTCACCCCATCTAGGGCATCTCAGGGCTCATCCTACAGCGGTGGTGATAGTGTACGACTAGAAGATGTACCCATTGTAATCTTGGCTTATCTCTTCTCCTTAACTATATGAGATATCCTAAAATCGATGGTTTCCCTATTCAAGGCTTGCTCAAAGATTATGGTGGGCTCCAGTAACTCCTTCTCTCAAGCCTACTTGGTTCTAACAACGGGGACCAAATCCTCCACAGCAAATAAATCAAACCTCATAGATGAAAGTAAAGGCAATAGTTGTGTCAATGATGGAATGATGGGAGTGATGACTAGAACCTATATTTCTGCCAATGATCATACCTCAATGCACAGTGTATACAGTGAACTTACTAGAGGCTGTCAACATCCACCAAGCCTTGTCCCACATCTTTGTATTTTCTACACTCTGAATATTATCCATAATATAATCACATGCCACTTTACCAAAGTTCTACAACAACATGTCTACTTTCCCTTAAGTTATATGTCAGTCGTCACCCCACTGACCGTCCCTGGATGATTTATTGTTTCATGATGTAGGGTCCGAGGGTTTTTTTGTTACCCATGTACAATATTAGATGGTGTGGTATGTCTATTGATCTGCTTTGAAGTGGTGAGTCTCCATCTTCTAGAAGGCTCAGTCATTTTATTAGTTTCTTCACTATCTTAGAACTTTTGGATTTATTTTTCATAGGAAAGGGCATGTTTTAACTTAGTTTGTCATTCTTTATTTAAAGACTTTTGTCGACAAGAATTAGATTATTTGTTTATTTGATTCTTAGAACTCTTATTTGGTTTATCTATCCTTCTTATTATTATTTTTGACTGGCTTCCACTGTTTCCATTTATGCACTCTTGAGGTAAGGCTAAGGGGGTTGTCTCCGACCCGTGGTAGGTTTGATATTGCCCATCATGGCCATGCCCAAGTTCAATTCATAATAAGCTTAGTATCAGAGCACAGTTCAGGGTCACTGGGTATTTACAAAGAGGTATTGAGTTGAGTTCTAATTATAGGTGTGTAGTGCACCATATTTATAAGGGAGGGCCACAAGGTATTTAGGAATATTTCCCTTTTTTGTGTTCTATTTCAGGCTATAGAGTATAGTTATCATAAAACTTATCTATCTCCTTGCTTACTCGCATTTCAGATATTACCTCTCTAAAGATTTGACGATCATAGAATCTATACTGGAACCTTTATCCTACCTAAGGAAAATATAGAGAAAACTCACCCTGTATATGGAATGTAAACCAAATCTATTATCCCTATGCCTGACTGTACCACTCTGTGGGGTTCCACCAATCTCTACTAGTCCTTCTTAGGCTTTTTAAGCTGGCAATACCCATTCTTATTTACCTCAGGAAAATGTCTCTATGCAAAGTTTCACTAGTCTATTCATATTCTTTCCCAACTAGTGGCATCATAGTCTTATCGGTTTGATCATATTAGTTATGTTGTTAGTTCATCTGAGGTCATCTAGTTGGGCTAATTTATAATATTGAATTCCCCAACCTTTATAGGCTCTAGGGTTAAGGATGATCCATAGGGGTTTATTGAAAAATAAAGAGGATTTTTAGGTTATGCACACTACTGATTGAGAGGATGTGGAGTTTTTTTCCTATTAATTGAAAGATATGGCTTACCAATAATTTGAAGAATGGAAATTGATGAGGGGTGATGATGTTGAACCAACAGTGTGGGATAATTTTTCAGGCGCTTTTCTTAATTTTTTTTCCTCAGGATTTAGGGAAAGTTAAGGCCAAAGAGTTTGTGAACTTGAACTAGGGCAGGATGGGTGTTAAGAAGTATTCTTTGAAGGTCCAGTAGTTGTCCTATTATGCTCTAGATTTGATGTATAACATGAGGCCTAAAATGAAAAAATTTGCTTCTAGTTTCTCCTATGATTTGGTGTTATAGTGTAAGGTTGCAATGCTGAATAATGATATGGACATATCCAGGCTAGTGGTTTATATATAGTAGATGGAGGATAAGAAAAAAAGTAGGAAAATATGGAAGAAAGGTAAAGCAAAAAGTTTAGGTATGAAGAGCAGAGTACAAATCAACATAGCAGTGGGAGAGATAGTAGGTAGTGGACCAAGAAAAAAAATTAGGGAAATTCATATTCCATCGCTAGTGCTCCCTATCCCTAGTCTTTAGGTTATATTTATTTCTAGGATAGTAGTGGTCCTAAGGAACAGGGTGGCCAATCTTAGGTTAGTGGAGATCAATCATCTCCGTCTTATCATTCTTGTAAATTTTATGGGCAACTTCACTGTGGTTTTTGTGAACTTGTGCTTTAGTTATGGTCTGTCAGGCCATCTACAGTGAAACTGTCCAATAGCTAAAGTTTCCACTCGATCTAATAAGGTTTCGATCACCACTTCTATAGATCCTGCACGTAAGGGAGCCACCTCAGGTACTGATAGTGGCCGAAATCATATCTATGCACTTAGTACTCATCAGGAATCTGAGGCATCACCCGATGTTATAACTGGTATGTTAAACTCTTCCACCCTGATGTCAATTATTTGCTTGATCCAGGTTCTACCCTATCTTATGTGACCCTTTATATGGACATAAACTTTAGGTTTGGTCCTAAAAATATTTCTGACCCCTTTTATTTGTCTACTCCAATGGGTGATTCTATTATTGTTAGAAAAATTTATAGGGGTTGTGCTTTTTCCATCTTTCATAGAGAGATATTAGTGGATTTGATAGAACTTGATATGGTGGATTTTGATGTAATCTTAGGGATGGATTGACTTCATTCGTTCTATGATCCTTTGATTGTATGACCCAAAAGGTCAATTTTTATTTTCTTAATGAACTAGTGATTGAATAGGAGGGAACTTCCTTAATTCCTTAAGGGAAGTAATAATCTAGTTTGGGTCAAGGATTCTAACTCTGAGAGTCCCTTTTTTGCAATTTGTCCCTGAGGTTAATGAGTTAACTAATGTTTTCTTGGATGACCTTCCTAGAATTCCTCTCGATAGGGAAATAATTTTAGTGATTGATCTTCTATCAGATACCCATACCATTTTTATTCCTCTTTATAGGATGGCTCTATCTTAACTAAATTGGCAGTTAAAAGATCTTGTTAAAGGGTTTCAGTTGTTCTACTGTTTCTCTATGGAGTGCTCCTATGCTTTTTGTGGGATAGAAAGATGGGTATGTTCGGATGTGTATAGTTTATAGTTAGTTAAACTAGGTTACAATGAAAATAAATATCCTTTTCCTAGGATTGATGATATTTTTGACCCGTTTTAAGGTGCTAGGTATTTCTCTAATATTGATCTTCAATCGAGCTATCACCATTTTACAATTAGGGAGCTTGATATCCCTAAGATTTCATTTCGACCCAATACGACAAGTATGAGTTTTTGTTATGTCATTTGGGTTGAACAATGCTCTGGCTACTTCTACATATCTTATGAATCGAGTGTTCAAACAATTTCTGGATATGTTTGTTATAGTATTTATTGACGACATCCTGGTGTACTCTGAAAGTGAGGAGGATTATACAAATTACCTTTAAGTTGTGTTGAAAACTCTTAATTACACAAAATTGTGAAGCAAAGTTTTCTGTGTGAATTTTGGCTAAGTGTTGTGACTTTTCTTAGGCATGTGGTTTCTAGTAAGGGGATCAAGGTGGATCTATAGAAAGTTGAGGCAGTTAAAAAGTGGCCAAGACCTATGACTCCAACTAAGATTAGGAGCTTCTTGGGGATTGGATGGGTATTATAGGAGGTTTGTGGAGAGTTTATTATCCATTACTTCTCTAATAAAAAGGTTGACACAAAAAAAGGTTAAGTTTTTATGTTCTAATGCTTGTGAGGGTAGTTTTGAGAAGTAGAAGGATAAGTTGACTTCTGAACCTATTTAAATCTGCCGGAGGGCAGTGATAAGTTTGTTGTATATAGTGATGCATCCCGTGTTAGACTGGGTTGTGTTTTGATGCAGCGGTAAGGTCATAGCCTATGCTTTCAGCCAGCTTAAGGTTCATGAGAGGAATGACCTTACTCATGATCTAGAGTTACTAGAGTGGTCTTTGCCTTAAAGATTTGGCACCATTATCTGTATGGATTGCATTTAGATATTTTTTTTAGACTATAAGAGCTTTTAGTATCTGTTTATGTAAAAGAAATTAAACATTAGGCAGAGGGAGTGGCTCGAGCTACTTAAGGATTACGACATGAGCTTTTACTACCATCCAGGTAAATCTAATAAGTTATCTATAAGGAGCTTATCATATTTTGATGAGGATAAAAGAGGGTTGGTGAAGGATATTTGTAGGCTGGAAAACTTGGGAGTTCGTCTCCTAGACTTTGAAGATGGAGGAGTGATTGTTGAGGAAGTGGTTAAATCATTTTGTTGGAACTGAGGTGAAGGAGACACAGACTCTAGATCCTATACTGATGTAGATTAAGGATTATGTAGGTCAGCAAAAGGTTATGGATTTTGAGATTGGGGGAGATGGCATCCTGAGGTATCAAGAAAGGTTGTGTGTTCCCAATATTGATGGACTACAGGAAAGAATCTTGGTTGAGGCTCATGAGTCTAGATATACAGTTCATTCAGGTTCGACTAAAATATATCATGACTTAAAGAAATCTATTAGTGGAATAATATGAAGAGAGATATGGAAAATTTTATTGCTAAGTGTATGGTTTGTCAGCAAGTCAAGGTAGAACATTTGAGGCCTGGCGGAATGTCTCAAGAGATAGAATTGCCTATGTGAAAGTGTGATATGATTAATATGGATTTTGTTAGTGGTCTTCCGCGGTCTCGAAATTAGTATGATTCTATTAGGGTCATTATGGATAGAATGACTAAGTCTGCTAATTTCTTACCTATAAGGACTAACTACTTAGGAGAGAATTATTGATGTTGGGCATATCAATACGTCTAAGCACCATAACTTACCCATGATTTAGCTAAGTTTGAGGATAAAATACATAATTCTTGCACTTTTAGTCTATTTTTAGTTAAGTGAGGTGACCTATGTGATTAGCATACTTTTCAGGTACTAATGATGAAGATCACAGCACTTTGGGGACCTGTGGATAATAGAGGAAATTTCACATTAAAGGAAAGCAGCTTTTGGACTAAATGTGATATATGGGAACTTTTTCCCAGTCAAACTCAATATTTTTAAATAGTTGAGGACTCAGTAGCAATTTATTAGAGAAGGATGTTATTAAAAGCCTTATGGCTGAATTTTTAGAGAGTATCAATTTTATATTTGAAACAACAAAAAGGCGGCTTAGCTTAGGGGGAGAGGGAGAAAAACGTTTTCTCCTCTTGCTTTCTCTAATTTGTGGTCACTAAGAACATCCTCTAGTCTTGGGTATGATAAACATTCTTATGGCTATTTCCTTTTGGTTCATGAGTAGCTAAGCTTATTTGTTAGGGTTATGGAAACCTTGTAGTATACTCTCTATTTCTATAGGTTTTTGAATTTATGATGTGTTGACTCACTTATATCATTACTCTCTTCATTATGATTGAACTCTCGTGGGTGCAAACATAGGGAATATGCCATTATAGCAATAACTTGTTCGATAGAAAAGTTAATGTTTGGAAAAGAGACTAGTGACAAGAAAATAGGGTTTCCAACCTCTATTTTGCACGTTAATGCCTCAATAGGATTGATGATTTGGAGAGTTCGTATGATAGGTTGTACACTTTAGATTCGAGAGAACTAAAGTGAATTAATCCTTGATGGTTGAGAAACACTTGGATTTAGAATTAAAATACATCTCTATATAAGTGCATGCATGTATAAATCCTTAATACTCATAGTTAATAAAGAAGTAAAAGCTACAAGGTGGACCTAACCCTAAATTGTCATTCTCTTTAATCAAATATTAATACACATATTGCTTCATTGTTATATTGTAACTATCACTTTAGATGTAAACCAAAACCCCCTATTCAGGAACCTCTGATCAACAGTCAAGTAACAACTACAATACTTAGTAACACAGTATTCCCTGTGGGATTCGACACCCAACCTAGTTGGGTTCTATATTTGACAGCGACCGCTTACACTCTCGTAAGAGAGTTGTAATTTGGGCGTATCAAATTTTGGTGCCGTTTCCGAGGAATACGGTTGTCAACTATGGTTGTGATTGTTAATTGACCATTTGGTCAAAGATTCCCAAAATTTTACTTTTTATTTTTTGTTTGTTGTTTTTACTTTTTTCAGGTTGAGTGGATTACATGCCAAATGCGCGAAGATCGGGTAAACCATTATTACCTATAAATCCTGAACCACATCTCATTGGCAGAATGGATGCGGAATGAGACCCGATAAGGATAGCTGCTCAATAGGAGCAGGCTAGATTAGCTGCTTTTATAGCTGCGCACGTAAATCAGTAGAATGCTGATAACCCAGGTTGGGTACCCAATCCGGATGATGAAGACCTGGGTGATGATGAGCTATTAAATCTAAGGCGTGCAGAGGATTTGGCTACACCTATGAATAGAAATGTCAATAGAGATCGCCATGCTAGAATGAGACCCAAACATAAAGTTGTGCAGTTTGCTTTTGATGATGATAATGATGACTTGGATAGGGATGGTTCCACAGGGGCTATTATTCCTCCACCTTTAGTACCCACAGCCAAGTTCAAATATGCATCTAATTAATTTTATCTCAATATGCAAATCATTTGACAATCCAGGGGTTGGACATAATACGATCCGGCTGTGCTTATTCCCATTGTCTCTATCTGAAGAGGCAACTCTATGGTTAAACAGGATAACTCCTGACTCTATTACCAATTGGAGGCAACTGAAAGACGCTTTCCTAGAAAGATTTTTTTCTCCATCCAAGAGGGCACAATTGAGAGATGAGATAAGCAATTTTAGACAGCTTCTAACTGAAGCTCTTCACGAGACTTGGGAGAGGTTCAAGAAGAAGCTTATGCGGTGCCCAAATCATCAGATGACCAATGTCCACTTGATGGAGATATTATATAGGGCTTTGAACTCGGTGACTAAGCCAGTGGTAGATAATGCTGCGGGTGGGTCATTCATGAACCTTACTTTTCTTGAGGCATCTGACATGCTGGATCGTATGACAAAGTAGAGTAGAGCTTGGTATACCAGGGACTCTGAGGTAGCAAGCTCTACTATATCTATTGGCATGATGGCAGAACAGAGGCGAAGAAAAGAGGAATATGACTAGGATATGGCTCACATGAAAACATAGATGGACCTTCTTACTAAGCATTTATTATCATGAAAGACAGAAAAGGTCAAAGTTGTTATATCACAGGGAAGAGCTGACTACGATTCTGAGGAGGAAGAAAATTAATTGAATAATCAGGGGGGTTTCCAAGGCAGTGGCCAAGGAAACCAAGGTCGGAACTATTATGAAAAATTTGGATACAAGGACCGAGACCAAGGGAATTGGAAGAATAAGAATGACAAGAGTGGTTTGTATATCCCTCCTGGAAATTATGAAGCTGATGCACCTAGCTCTAGGAAGATGTCCATAGAGGACATGATGGCCAAGCTGTTAAAAGGAGTGGAGGCAACCAATACGGGAGTAGCTGAGGTAAGAAATATTTGTCCTCAATAAATCAATTGGTTGACTCGCATTCCACTTTAATAAAATAGTTAGAACAGCAAATGAGTCAACTATCAGCGGCATTCAATCAAAGGAAAGTTGGCACTTTACCAAGTGACAATGTGCAAAATCCAAGGAAAGATTGATCATGTTTGGCCATTACTACCAGGAGTGGTAAGGTGTTTGAAAATCTATCCAAGGGTAAGTTTGTGGTTGATAGTATGGAGGAGAATATTGTTGAAGTAGATTGTGATGATTCTGTAGAAGTTGAAAATCAGGATGAGATCATTAATGTTACTACACAAAGCTGTCAGCAGTCTAAAAAGATTGATAATGGGAAGCACAATAAAAAGAAAGTGGTGGAGAAAACTCTTCCAAAACCACCACCCCTTTTTCCTCAGAGACTGAAGAAGAAGGCCGATGATACTAAGTTTAGTATATTCATGACCATGCTGAAGCAGCTGACTATAAATATGCCTTTGGTGAAGGTACTGGAGCAGATGCCAGGGTATGCCAAATTCATGAAGGACCTTTTGACAAAGAAAAGGGTAGCAAGCTATGAACCGGTAGATAATTTCCATCATTATAGTGCGATTGCCATAAGGTCCTTAGTATAGAAGAAGGCAGATTCGGGTGCTTTCACTATTCCTTGCACGGTTGGATCTTTAGATTTTTCTAAGGCTTTGTATGTTTGGGGGCTAGCATTTATTTGATGCCGCTAGGCATTTATAAACAGTTGGGGTTGGGAGATCCTACACCAACTAACATGCGGCTTGTAATGGCAGATAGGTCGTAAAATGGCCTATTGGGATTCTGTACGATGTATTAGTGAAGGTGGCTACCTTTATTTTTCCTGCAGATTTTGTTATTTTGGATTGCGAGGTGGATTTTGAGGTGCCCATAATCTTGGGTTGACCTTTCCTCACAACCAAAAGTGTGCTTATTTATTTGCAAGCAAATGAGCTTTTATTTCGGATAAATGACGAAGTGGTATGTTTCAATGTATACAAATCAATAAAGCAGCCCAAGGATATAAATATATTCTCTATAGTTGATGTTTATTATAAGGATAAGCAGGAATTATCTTTGGAGAAGCAGCTTACTGTTGAGTCATTGGCTACTGTGCTTATGAACTTTGATCGTAAGGATATTGATGAGTACAAAGAAACTATTTGTGCTTTGACAAGAATGGGGTCGTATTCTTATGCCCCCAAGAAGTTGGATCTTGACCTTAAGAATCGACCTTCACCACCGGCGAAGTCATCCATTAAAGAGCCACCGGTGTTAGACTTGAAAGAGCTACCCAGTCTTTTGTAGTGTGTGTTCTTAGGTAGTGGAAATACACTACTGGTTATTATTGCTGCTGATTTAGGTGAACAACAGGTAGAGGCTCTCATCTCTGTTCTTATGTGATACAAGAAAGCTATTGGTTGGACTATTGCAGATATCATTGGTATCCCTCCTGGCATATGTATGCACAAGATTCATCTAGAGAAAGATTGTGTACCCACTATTGAGCATCAGCGTCATCTAAATCCACCTATACAAGAGGTGATGAAGAAAGAAATTATCAAGTGTCTAGATGCAGGTGTGGTGTACCCAATCTTAGACAGTAAATGGGTGAGTCCTGTACAATGTGTGCCAAAGAAAGGGGGCATAATAGTTATGGCGAACGAGAAGAATAAGCTAATTCCACTCAGGCCTGTCACAGGGTGGAGGGTGTGTATGGATTACCAGAAGCTAAACTCGTGGACACTAAAGGACCATTTTCTAATGCCATTCATGGATCAAATGCTTGATTGATTGGTAGGAAAGGGATGGTACTGTTTCTTAGATGGTTATTTTGGATATAACCAAATTTGCATTGCTCCTGAAGATTAGGAGAAGACCACTTTTACATGCCCATATGGTACTTTTGCATTCAAACGAATGCCATTTGGGCTATGTAATACACCTACCACTTTTCAATGGTGCGTGATGTCCATTTTCTCAGATATGGTTGAAGACACCTTGGAGGTGTTTATGGATAACTTCTTGGTTGTAGATGAGTCATTTGAGTCATGCTTGGAAAATCTAAGTATGGCTTTCCAGCGATGTGTGGAATTCAATCTTGTACTAAATTGGGAGAAGTGCCATTTTATGGTTAAAAAAGGCATTGTTCTCAGGTATAAAATTTCTAAAAAAGGAATTGAAGTTGATCGAGCTAAGATTGAAGTTATTGAGAGACTAACACCTCCAATTTCTGTGAAGGGGGTTCATAGTTTTCTCGATCATGCTGGTTTTTATCGGAGGTTTATTAAAGACTTCTCCAAGATTACAAACCCATTATGCAAACTTTTAGAGAAGAAGGCAAAGTTTTACTATGGTGAAGATTGCTTGAAGGCGTTTAAATACCTCAAAGGGAAGCTAGTTGAAGCCCCTATTATTGTAGCACCCGATTAGTCTCTACTATTTAAAATTATGTATGATGTAAGCGGTGTAGCCTTGGGTGTTGTACTTGGTCAGAAAAGAGAAAATCTCTTTCATCCAATCTACTATGCGAGCAAGGCCTTGAATGGAGCACAGAAGAACTATACCATCACGGAATAGGAGCTTCTTGCAGTTGTTTATGCTTTCAAGAAGTTCTGTGCTTACTTGTTGGGAACCAAGGTAGTGGTTCATACAGATCATGCGGCTCTGAGATATCTAATGGCAAAGATGGATGTCAAGCCAAGGCTAATCAGGTGGGTGCCACTGTTTTAAGAATTCAATTTCGAGGTAAAAGATCGAAAAGGTTGTGAAAACCAAGTAGTTGATCATCTATCAAGACATGAGAGTGAGCACACAGTGCAGAACGACCTGGAGATTGATGATGCATTCCCCGATTAAGAGATTCTATCAATTGTAGTGGAAAACTTACCGTGGTATGCAGATTTCGCTAACTACTTGGTAAGCAAAGTGATTCCAATTTCATGCATGATGTGAAGCATTACTTCTGGGATAAGCAGTATCTTTTTCGACGATGTGCTAATGGTATTATTAGGCAGTGCATCCCAAAAGTAGAGGTTCTAGCATACTGGAAGCAACCTATGCTTCCCAAGTTGGAGGTCACCATGCAGCTGATCAGACGGCCAAGAAAGTACTGTAAAATGGCTATAATTGGCCTTCATTATTCAAGGATGCCTACGATTTCGTAAGAAGATGTGATCAGTGCCAGCGGTAAGGTTCTATCTCAAAGCACCATGAGATGCCCATGTCCAAAATGCTTGAAGTAGAGTTATTTGATGTCTGGGGTATTGACTTCATGGGCCTGTTTGTGAGCTCATTTAGGATGAAATATATCTTTGTTGTTGTGGATTACGTATCCAAATGGGTTGAAGCAGTCGCTCTAGCTAATAGTGAAGGTAAGAGTGTTGTGGTGTTTTTAAAGAGAAATATCTTCTCTCGTTTTTGGGTAACCCATACCATCATAGCGATGGAGGATCACATTTCAGCAATAAGCTATTCAGAGCCGTATTGGCAAAGTACAGGGCTAGGCAACATAAGGTAGCTACACCGTACCACCCATAAACTAGTAGGTAGGCGGATTTCTCAAACTAGGAAATCAAGCTGATCCTTGCTAAGACTGTGAATGTCAGAAAGAAAGATTGGTCCAGGAAGCTGGATGATGCCTTATGGGCATATAGGACCGCGTTCAAGACACCAATTGGCATGTCACCATACCAACTAGTTTATGGCAATGCTTGTCACTTGCCAATTGAGCTAGAACATAAAGCAATGTGGGCACTGAAGTAGCTTAACCTGAACTGGGATGATACAATAAATATGAGATTGGGACAACTGAATGAGATGGATGAATTTCATCTTAATGCATATGAAAGAGCAGATCTTTACAAGGAAAGGATAAAAAAGTACCATAATTGGAGGATTATCCAATGGAACTTTCAGAAAGGCGATTTGGTACTCCTTTTTAACTCCAGACTGAAGCTGTTTCCAAGTAAGTTGAAGTCTAAATGGTCTGGTCCATTTAGAATCAACAAAGTCTACTCATTTGGAGTAGTAGAGTTAGAAAATGATGATGGTAGTGTCTTTAAGGTGAATGGACAAAGAGTGAATCTATATATTGGTCCAACCGACTCTATAAAATGTATAACCACCATATATCTTGATGAAGTATGAGTAATTGAGATAATTGTGTCTTTCCACGATAATAAATCAAGCGCTACATGGGAGGCAACCCATGGTTTTACTAGGATTTTGTTTTTGGTAAATGAAAATTCAAAAAAAAGAGTCGAGCCACGACCAAAACTAAGGTGCTTGGTGGGAGGCAACCCATCCCTCTAATTATCTTGTTTGTTTGTTCTGAATAAGTGTAGGTACTGTAGGCATTAAGGAGACAATTGGTTTTAAACTTGGTGAGAAAA
This sequence comes from Capsicum annuum, assembly GCF_002878395.1. Lineage (NCBI taxonomy): Eukaryota > Viridiplantae > Streptophyta > Magnoliopsida > Solanales > Solanaceae > Capsicum > Capsicum annuum. The sequence continues at coordinate 152,726,534 of NC_061122.1, read as the reverse complement.
TCAACTACATCAAAGGTGATTAGTTTATTGATAACGTACACATTTTTGAGTGTAGCATTCGATTTCACTTAGAAATTGGGAAAGAAGACATGTAGCAACTGGTATGGGTGCATTGTGACTTCAAGGCATCACATAAGTGCATATAGGCGTCGCCTATTCCATCATCTATGATCACTACCTCACTTAAGTGATAAGTTAGGAGCCGCCTATACCATTGTCTATGCTCACTGCCTCACTTAGGCGATAGTTTAGGTATCGCATATGTCAACATAGGCGATAGCTTAGGCGCCGCTTATGTCAACATAGGCACTAGGTTAGGTGCCACCTATACCATTGCCTATGCTCACTTCTTTACTTAGGCAATACGTTAGGCGCCGCCTACTATGCTTAGGCGATTTCATGGGCGCTGCCTAACAGTGTAAGTTTTGCCTAATAATCAATTTTTGAATGGATAAAACCGACCCATGTGTCAACTTTTAAATACATTCTCTACTCTCAAATCACACTCCATTTTTCTTTGACCTAAGCACCACCCAAACCTCTTTTCCCTCTCCAAGCCCTTCTCTTTTTGCATCTAATCTTCCAGGCGCACCTTCATAGTTCATCAAGCATTTATCATCAAGTAACATGGCTCCAAAAGGATGACAGGAAAAGAAGAAAGTATCCACATCACAAAAAGGTCAAAAAAGGGCAAGAAAAAACCAGGCTAATTTATCCTCTCTTCTAGTGCCTCAATGCACTTTTGGGATCAAATAGGTTCTAGAGGAGAAAGGGAAGGAATGGTAAAGAGATAATAAAGTGAACAAATATGTATATGTGGAAGTGATGCAAAAGAAAAGTTTAGCAAAGAACTGCCCTCGCATTCTGGCAAAGATTATGGCACTAAAAAGCTTGACTTCATCTTTCGAGACATGGGTGAGTGTAATCTTGATTTGACTCGAGAGTTTTATGAAACTGGTCCCCAAGGACTATGGGAAATGAAGTAAAGATTCGAGGGCAGGTCTTGAAATTAAATGTTGATTTCTTCAACTCTTTCCTGGGTACTCCAAGTGTGGATCATTCACTACTCAAGGAGCTCTACAGCAAACCTCCCTACAGAGCCATCAAACATACGTTGTGTGGATCAAGGTCCCAGTGGACTCATCATAAGGATAATGGTCTTCACAATACTTACCCATATGCTTGTTTGAACAGATAAGCTCACATATGGTTAAGAATAGTCAATTCCTGCTTGATTCCTGGGACACAATACACTAAGGTCATGCGTGATCGAGTCTGTTAGGTATATGCTCTAATGATGAATATTCCCATCAATATTGGTGCAATTATACGCACGTGCGCAAAGCAAAGGTGCACAACAAGTCCCACTTCAATTTTGGCAACTTATTGACTGTAATTTTAAGGAAAGAGCATATTGAAGAGGAGCCAGCAGACCATAAGTTGCCACAAAACCCAAAGAAGGTGGATCTCACAAAAATCAAAAATCCAGAAACTAGTCAAGGCATCAACCTTACCACTGCTGAAAGACATGCTCAAGATGAGAGTTTTTTCTGCCATCTCTATGGCATCACTAGGTTCATTATTATGAATGGGGGTCGTATGCCTACTGATGCAGAGCTTTGGCAGCTTGACTATGACTACTCGCTTAGTGGTCATGCTCGGGCCATATGTAGAGTGGGGGTAAATTTTGAAGAACCTCTAGATGATGATGTGCCGATAGACGATGATCACTGATTGCTAGGCTCTAATATGGAGGACAACTCTGGTGATAAAAACTTCGATGATGATTCTGACACCAGGGGTATGACCCCGGATATAGAGGAAGAGTTCGACTAACCAGGTTTTTTGCTTATTTATTTACACTGAGGGCAGTATGTTCCTTCTTAGTATGGGGTGAGGGTACAAGTACGCCTTGATTGCCTTGTCTGCTATACTGCCTACTACTTACACACATTGTTTGTCTGCTATAGTTATTTTAGTCGTAGTTAGTCATGATTAGTCACTTTTCTCAATGATGGATGGATGACGATCGTATTAAGAGAGAATTAGTCAGATTATTGTATGAAATTATTCTTATAGACGGCATGGCATTATAATATGAGTTTTTACTAAATCACTACTGTTGAAACATTTAGGCTCTAAGTTGTGATTCATGCTGTGATAATTTATTGTGGTTTAATTCATTTATCTGTTACGTCAATAATCTATAATTCTCCTAATTAAGTTGACCATGTGCCATGTGTGTGTAAGGTTATTGTATATCATTTGTTGCGACTGATGCTAGAAATTGCCTAGTGTGTGTGTGAAGCGAAATAAAGATTATGGGTTTAGGAGATGATTTAGGCATTTCTTTGGCAGCCCTTATTTTTATCTTCTTTTTACCTGCCTTTGTACATTGTCCTAGTTGAACACCCATTGAGCCTTTAGCTTTTTTCTTTGGCAACCTCATATGTAGCCTAATCCATTTTTTTAAAGACCATAATTTGATCCAAAAGCTCCTAAGCGCTTTAAATTATAGAATCAAGTTGAGTTAAGAGTTTGGCAAAATAATAGGAAAAAGGTGAAAGTGATTCCCCAAAGTTTAGTTATTTGTACATGAAAATATTTTGATTGGGAGTGGCAAGGTGCTACACTAAAAGTGATGAATTTAGCCAAACATGTTATAATGAACCTGTTTTAGCCCTGGTTTTTTCTTGGAAATTGTGTACCTCGACTAAGGCAAATAGCCTAAGTTGAGGGTGGCTATCATAGGGATGCGTAACAAGAAATTAATGCAAAATAAAAAGAGTTGTATACTTCCACCATAGTGTTTTTGATTGAGTAATAAAATGGAGTGAAAATAAAAGAGGTTGGTAGATGAAAGGAAGGTATATTGGTTGTTAAAAGTTGGTCTAAATGGCATAATGCAGTGTATTAAAACGCTTAGGGAACATAGTCACTATTTTTGGCCAAAATAGTCCTACCCATCCCTTTAGCCTACATTACAACCCGTAAAAGACCTATTTGATCCTAACCTTAGCATTTTGATATTAGTGGAGCATTACACTAAGGGCAAGCATATGGTCATCAGTTGTAATCTAAGAATTCTTTGTGAGAGTGAGAGCAAGCCAGTTGATTCTTATACCCATATTTTTTAAGAACGCAAAATTATGAGTGATTATGGGTAACTTTCTTATGTGAGCGCACATGGTTGATGATTATTGGGTAGTTTTGTATGATTTCTTGGCTTAACTTGTGTATATGAATTAACCAACTTAATGAGTCTATGTTGGAGGGTGAGTTGTTTCTAGTAATGATCCATAAATCTACTCTTTGATAATAATTGATGTGTATGTCGTGTTGAAAATTTTGTGTTGCCCTTGTGAAGTTTAGCTAGGTATTTGCATGAATGTAGGATTTTGTTCGAGGACAAACAAAGCTTTAAGTGTGGGGTGGTGATGTTGGGCGTATCTATACGTCTAAACACCATAACTTACCCATGTTTTAGCTAAGTTTGAGGATAAATACATAATTTTTGCACTTTTAGTCTATTTTTAGTTAAGTGAGCTGACCTATGTGATTAGTATGCTTTTCAGGTACTAATGAGGGAGCTCACAACACTTTGGGGACCTGTGGATAGTAGAGGAAACTTCACATAAAAGGAAAGCGGCTTTTGGACTGAATGTGATACATGAGAACTTTTTCCTGGGCAAACTCAATATTTTTAAATAGTTGAGGACTTAGTAGCAATTTATTAGAGAAGGATGTTATTAAAAGACTTATGGCTGAATTTTTAGACAGTATCAATTTTATTTTTGATCAAGAAAAAGGCGGCTTAGCTTAAGGGGAAAGGGAGAAATGTTTTCTCCTCTTGCTTTCTCTAATTTGTGGTCACTAAGATTATCCTCTAGTCTTGGGTATGATGAACATTCTTATGGTTATTCCTGTTTGGTTCATGAGTAGCTAAGCTTATTTGTTAGGGTTATGGAAACCTTGTAGTATACTCTCTATTGCTATGGGTTTTTGAATTTATGATGTGTTGACTCACTAATATCATTACTCTCTTCGTTATGATTGAATTCTCATGGGTGCAAACATAGGGAATGTGCCATTATAGCAATAACTTGTTCGATAGAAAAGTTAATGTTTGGAAAAGAGAGTAGTGACAAGAAAATAGGGTTTCCAACCTCTATTTTACACGTTAATGCCTTAATAGGATTGATGATTTGGAGAGTTCATATGATAGGTTGTACACTTTGGATTCGAGAGAACTAAAGTGAATTAATCCTCGATGGTTGAGAAACACTTGGATTTAGAATTAGAATACATCTCTCTATAAGTGCATGCATGTATAAATCCTTAATACTCATAGTTAATAGAGAAGTAAAAGCTACAAGGTAGACCTAACCCTAACTTATCATTCTCTGTAATCAAATATTAATACACATATTGCTTCATTGTTATATTGTAACTATCACTTCAGATTTAAACCAAAACCCTCTATTCAGGAACCTCTGATCAACAGTTCAGTAACAACTACAATACTTAGTAACACAGTATTCCCTGTGGGATTTGACACCCAACCTAGTTCGGTTCTATATTTGACAGTGACCGCTTACATTCTCATAAGAGAGTTGTAATTTAGGCGTATCAATTATGCTAAGTTATTCATTCAGGATATAGTTAAGTTGCATGGAGCATCATTGTCCATCATTTTAGATTGAGGTATATAGTTCTCTTCTCACTTTTGGTGTTTGTTTCATAAAGGTTAGGGTACTCAGGTAAACCTTAGAACCTTTTTCCACTAACAAATGTATGGCCAAGCGGAGCGTGGCATTCATACTTTATAGGATATGTTAAGGCCCTGTATGATTAATTTTAAGGGAAGTTGGGTTCACTATTTTCCTCTTATTGAGTTTGCTTGTAACAATAGTTATTATTCTAGAATTCAAATGACTCATTTCAAGGCTTTTTATGGTAGAAGGTATAGGTATCCTATTGGATGGTTTGAGGTGGATGAGGCTAAGTTGTTTGGCCCTAACTTGGTTCACCAAGCCATAGAGAAGGTGAAGGTGATTGGAGAAAGACTTTAGATTTCTTAGAGTCACCAAAATTCTTTTGCGAATGTGAGATAGAGAGAGTTGGAGTTTAAAGTTACTGATTAGGTGCTCTTGAAGGTTTCTCCTATAAAAAGAGTCATGATATTTGGGAAGAAGGGTAAGATCAGTCTCTGTTACATTTGTCCATATTAAATTTTAAAGAGACATGGGAATGTCGCTTATGAGTTAGACTTTCCAACAAATTTGGCTTTTATTCAAGTGGAACTTGGGTGTCTAATTGTTATATGGACTGATTTGGCATAATTGAATTAGCTTGCAAGCATATTGGTATGCCGATATGATGTTAGAAATTGCCTTAGTAAGGATTCCTTGGTTAATGGTTGGGTTTATGTGCAAACTATTTTAATTTGGGCTTATATGGAATTGTGTAGCTCAGGGGACCAACACTGGAAACTACGTTTGCCAGCGTAGGGATCTATATGACCATGTGTCTGGATACACATATTTTAGAGGCTATTGCCTTTCTGTCTTTAGTCTTTCCTCAATTCGTACAACTAACATGCACTGGGGCCTTTCTAGTAGGGAGAGCTGGACCCATATAGGTCGTGGGTTCCTTTAGGACAGAGCGAGCTACATCATTCAAGCTAATGTTTTAAACTCTCATGTTCATGAACCTTGTCCCTATCCCGACATCCTATATATATGTGTATATATATATATATATAGAGAGAGAGAGAGAGAGTCCCTATCCCAACATCCTATATATGTATATATATATATATATATAAATGTTGTGCATGCAGTTTTTGAATGGTTTTTGGCAATGGAATTATTTTATACCTTTCCCATAAGTTACATCCCATTGTTTGCCCTACTGACCGTCCCTAGACGCTACATCATTTCATGATATAGGGTTCGAGGGATTTTATATTACCCTGTGTAGTATTAGGTGGTGTGGTACGTCTGTTGATCTACTATGAAGTGGTGAGCCTTCATCTTTCAGATGGCTTTGTTAGTTCATTGGTTTCCTTACTATCTTAGAAGTTTTGGATTCTTTTGTCATAGTCGGGGAATGTCCAACTCAGTTTTGTATTCTTGGTTTAGAGGCTTTTGTAGACAATAATTGGGTTGGTTGTTTGTTTGATTCTTAGAACTCTCATGTGGTTTATCTATCTTTTTCTTAATATATTTTGTTTGCTTCCGCTGTTTACATTTATGTACTCTTAAGGTAAGGATAAGGGGGTTGTCTCCAACACATGGTAGGTTTGAGATTACCTATCACGGCCAGGCCGGGGTTCGGGTCGTGACATAAAAGTAGGTCAAACCAATCACAAACCACTGCAATCTTGTCCGGATCGACCATACACTACAACAAACAGGCGATATAGTGTCGACATTTAGTGGAGACTAAGTTTATTGCTGCAAAAACGTCATATACAGTGGTGAAAAATATTGTCGTTACAATACATCATTTTTTAGCATCGACAAATTCTTGTCGCCACTATACCGAAAATTTTAGTTCCCACTGAAATAAAATTTTTGGCTCCATTTTTATAGTGGCAACAAGAATTAAGTTGTTGCTAAAAGTTTGTTTGTGGTGACATTGTCGCCCCTAAAGTTCATTAACTTTATTGTGGGACCCAGCTGACAAAGAAAACAGCTAATTAATTAAACATTGCAAGATAAAATAAAAGAAAATTCAACAAACAGATTAGGAAACATTACTTCTAAAGTTCTGGAACACATTCTATGTTTATGGCTTCCTCAAAATAATTGTCTCAATCTCAGCTTCACCTCTCTTTAAGAAGGTACAAATTAATCTGCAGCTCTATAAAGGTTAGGTTATCTGCATCTGTAAAGTTCATCTTCTTCAACCAAATTTAAAATTCATCGCTGCCCGATTTCATTTTTTCTCTAAACACCACCCAAATTGCGATTCTGAAGTTGTATGGCACCAAAATCTCGATTGTCGATTCCATTTTGCTCTAAACAGATTTGTTGGTTAAAGTTGGTCAAATCTATAGATTAAAGTTTGTTGGTCAAAGTTGCTCATCTCTTCAATTGAGTTTTGCTTGAAATTTTTAGTTTTCTCAAATAGGGTTCTCAAAATTTGTGCTCCATAAGGTATGTGCTCAAAATCCTTTTGGGTATTATGTTAACCCTTTAACAAATGAGCTTGAGCTTGGATTTTATTATGATTTTGAAGGTTAGGTGGTGTTCATTAGGGTTTTTTTCGGACTGGGTGTTGGTGATTTTCGTGATATTTGTTGTTTTTTGATGAAATTGATCAACCAAAGTCATACATTAATGGAGTTAAAAGGGCTTTTTTTCTCCTTACTTTCCTTTTGTGTATTGTTACTGCTAGTTTTGGGTTTTGTGTTGTTTCGTCAAATATTTTGGGTTCTGTGTTGTTTCATCAAATATTGTTACTGTAGTTCTTACTAAATTATATACATTACATTTGTGACTAGATTCTCTTTGTTTGACTATGGGTTTGGAGTTTGTTGTGATATTTACAGTACACTTCGAACTTGTATTTATTTTGCTTATTGCCATACTTGTATCTTTATTTAATTAATTGATTTGTTTTAATGATATAAAAGATAGGGATGAATAAAAGTTGGTTGAAGATCATGAACAGAGCTGACCCAAGATATAGAGATGGAATAAATAACTTTCTTAATTGGGCGTTCAATCAATCTGGGGTGAGCACTATTATTCGAAGTCCTTGTAAGGAGTGTAGAAACACGTGTTTAAGCTAAGAATTGATGTACTACTACATTTGTTGAATAATGGCTTTTGGGCTTCCTATAAAGTGTGGGATTATCATGGAGAAGTGTTGGATAGGGTTGAAAATTCTAATCCTCCAGGTAGTGAAGAAGTAGAAATTGATGGAATAGAAGAGAATGATGTTATTGAAATAATTCATGATGCTTGTGGATATACAAATATGCAGGATACCACAATTCTCGGGATGGCAATCAAGAGCCAAATGTGCATGCAACAAAGTTTTACGAATTATTAGAAGATGCACAGAACTTTATAAAATTGTCTTTTGTTGTTAAATTACTTCACTTGAAGTGCCTTAACCATTGAAGCAATCAATCTATGGATGAGTTGTTAAACTTCCTTAAATATGTTCTCCCTGAGGGGTCATTTGTACCCAAGTCTTTCTATGAAGCAAAGAAAGTTCTTTCTGATCTCGGCTTGGGATACATCAAAATTGATGCATCTAAGAATGATTGTATATTATATTAGCGCAATTTTGAGAATTTCCAATCATGTCCAAAGTGTGGTGAATCTCGATGGAAGGCAAAAGAACATAAAGGCAAGAAAGTAGCTCATAATGTACTGTGATATTTTCCCATCAAACCAAGGCTTCAAAGATTGTACATGGCAAAAAAGACGGCAAAAAAGATGAGGTGGCACAAAGAGGAAAATATTGATGATGGTGTCATGCGACATCCATCTAACACAATTGAATGGAAATTCTTTGATGTATGCCATCTTACCTTTTCAGCTGAGGTAAGAAATATTCGATTAGGTTTAGCAAGTGACGGGTTCCAGCCTAATGGGAATATGAGTTCCAATTATAGTATTTGGCCCGTCGTGCTAGCTACATATAATTTTCCACCATGGGATTGCATGGAAAGTTCATATTTCATGATGACACTTCTTATTCCAGGCCTTAAGTGTCCAGGTAATGATATTGATGTATACTTACAACCAATGATTGAAGAGCTGAATGAATTATAGAATGGGGTGAATACTTATGATGCACACTCAAAATTGAATTTTCTTATACGTGTTGATCTCATGTGGATGATTAATAACTTTCTTGCATATGGTAACCTTTCAGGATGGTCAACCAAAGGTAAGCTTGCATGCCCTTGTTGCCATAAAGATCACATTCTATTTCCTTACGTAATAAGTTGTGTTATATGGGTCATCATCGTTTTCTTCCTATAAACCATCCATGGCATAGAAATAGAGTTTATTTGATGGAAAAGTTGAAATTCGGGTCGCACCAATTCCTTTAACCGGTGTTGAAGCACTTGTGCAATTACATGATTTAGGCAATGTGACTTTTGGTAAAGGCCAAAAAAGAAAGCGTAATGTTTGTAATGATGCTTATAATTGGAGGAAGAAAAGTATATTTTTTGAATTATCTTATTGGGATGGTCATCACCTATGACATAACCTTGATCCAATGCACATAGAAAGAAATATGTCTGAAAGTTTTTTATCAACTATAATGAGTATGGTTGGAAAGACAAAGGACACATTGAAAAGTAGATATGATTTGGTGGACCTTGAAATTAGGAAAAGTTTGCATCCAATTGAGGATGGAGATAATATTTTGTTACTGGCAGCATGCTATACTTTGTCCCCTGAAGAAAAGTTGAAGTTATGCGAATTCTTAGCTAATTTGAAGGTTCCAAATTCCTTTTCATCAATTATTTCTTGGTGTGTTAACGTGCTTGAGAAAAATATACACGGATTGAAGTGTCATGATCATCATGTATTACTGCAAGATATTTTACCAGTAGCAATATGTGGTTTATTGCCTAAGGAAGTTTGTGAACCAATTATTGCCTTAGGCAAATTTTTCAAGAATCTGTAGTCTAAATGCCTGACAATTGAAGATATTGATATCCTAGAGGCTGAAATTCCTATCATATTGTGCAAACTTCAAATGGTTTTTCCTCCGGCGTTCTTTGATATCATGATTCATTTGCCAATTCACTTGGCAAGAGAGATAAAACTTGGTGGACAAGTTCAATATCAGAATATATACCCTTTTGAGAGGTATTATATCATTCAAAAATTTAAATGTCAATATATAGATAAAATGTCATATTCTATAATTACATGAATGAGATATCTTTATATAGGTATTTGTGAGAACTTAAAGCATATAATCGCAACAAAGGTCGTCCGGAAGGTTCAATTGCTGAAGGGTATTTGGCAGAGGAAAGCCTTATGTTTTGTTCACGATATTTAAAGAACATCTCAACTAATTAATAAATGAACTAGAAATGATGATGAATCTATGTCAAATGGTGAGATGTTTATCTTTAAACACTGTGGACAGACAAAAGGGGGTTCAGATGGAGGAAATAGGCTACCTCATATGAGTTCAATCAAGCATGTATTTATGTGCTTGAAAATTGTAAAGAGATTTCACAATACAGGGAGTAAGTCTATTAATAGTTCAAATATAATTTGTCATTAATATAATTCAGTTAATGTTAACTAACACAAATTGTAAGGAATACATAAGACAGATTGAAGTAGAAGGTTCAATGCATCTCATAGTGTGCATAACAATGAATTTATGGATTGGTTTCGTGCATGCGTATGTTTCTAATTAAAAGACTCACTAAATATTAGCATATTTCAATGTTCTTATACTAGTCATAATAGTGTTGCTTGTTTTTGTAGATATTTTTACTATCTTCACAAGGTCGTGCAAATGATGAGATCATAAGTCTAGTTGTTGGTCCAGAATCATTGGTACATCTATATTCAACATGTATGGTCGATGGATTTAGATTTCAAACAAAAGACCTTATGAGAAAAACACAGAACAGTGGAGTTCTTGTGAGAGGAGATGTTTCAGAATCTAATAAGGAGTTTTAAGGGGTATTGAAGGATATCTATGAGTTGTGTTATACTAGAAATAGAAAAGTTCATTTGTTCAAGTGTCATTGGTGGGATATGGCACACCTAGAAAGAGGATATAAGATTGACAAATATGGTTTTACAAGTGTGAATACTCAATGTGTGTTGAATACAAATAAGCCATTTATGTTGGCATCTCAGTCTGAACAAGTCTTCTACGTGAATAATTTAGTCAATAAAGATTGGCTTGTTGTTGTAAAGACTAATCCTCGTGACCTTTTTAATGTGCCTGAAGTTGAAAGAGAAGCATCATTGAATGACGAAGTTTATCAAAAAGATGAAGTTGAAGATATTTTGTATGGCAATAATCAAGGAACTGATATTGAGGTGTCTTTGCATTGGGATGATGTTGAAGCAGAAACCGTTTTACGAAGCAATGATCAAGTAAATGAGGAAGATGGTTTCATTAATGATGATACTGACATTTTAGACAATGAAGAAAGTCAAGAAGAGTTTCTTAATGATAATGATGGAGAAGACAATGATATATCCTGCTGAAGATTGAGAATAAAAGACAGAAGCGATGTTCTTCATATTTTTTGCTCTTATTAGGCTGGTATTTGTTTTGAGAAGTTATTATTAGGGTGACATGTGGTGTTTTATGTTCTTAATAGGCTGGCGTATTGTATTTTATGTTCTTATTACGGTACCTTGTATTTGGCATTGTTTTGCTTGCAACTTTTATTTGTAAATAAAATTAGTGTTTAAGTAGAATCAATAATTTTAAACAGTTCAACAAACTGTTTGATATTCTATAATTATTTGATTTAATGTTTCATTTTAATAATTCATAGTCTCCTCGACAGTAGATGTATATTTTGTCATCTTTAATTTTTGGTTCTGATACACTTTTCCTTTTTAACCTAATGTTATAGGAAATGAGAGGAGCTGGGAGAGGTAAAAGTGGAAGAACGTTGGTGCATCCATGAGGTTACTGTTAGTCTAGATTATCAAAAGTCATTCTTTAAAAACCCTGTCATTCTGAAAATCATCCATTTTTTTTGTAGTCACTTGTTTAGCAAAAAAAATTGAGAACATTTATTGGGACAGTAGTGTATTGGTATAATGTTCTCGACTTCTTTGGTAATACCTGCATTTTTGTTATACAACTTTCATACATGGTTTGCAGGCTGCATCATATATGCCTTCTTTCTGTATTGACATGTTTTCTTATCAAAACAAATACGAAGGAAAAAATTATATGTATCAGTTTTTGTTTGTCATAGAAAACAGGAATGTTGTTTGCCAATTATGATGTAGCTGCTTCCTGGAAATTGTACATTAGTTGGTGTTATACAGATAACTTTTGTTTATATTGCTCCAATGTGGTTAACTGGTATCGTCACTGTTGCAGATATACTAAAATTGTATTTTTCATCTGTGCTCTTGATGCTTTCAGCTTTAAAAATATTTTGTACTTTTCTTTTGGTGCACCTATGTAGTTTTTGTTTGTATGGACTATGCAATCTTGGAATTCTTTGATAAATGAACATAGGAGGCATCTGAAGCAGATCACTGCCTTAATCGGCAGATCATAGCTTTCGTGAGATATTTCTAGCTCCAATATGCTTAATCGGCAGATCACTGCCTTAGTTCATAATTCACCGAGTCAAAACTGGTATCTAGAATTTGTGATTAAATCAAAATAATTATACATTATCAAATTGATACATACTTTTAGTTTTGGTCCACTGCTTTCCAAGAGTTTTCTTGTCCTAATAGAGATTGTTGTGCAAGTAAAAAGTATAGATATCTCGTATTTTTTAAATGTATTTATTATGAATTTTGTGTTATATACATTTTCGAATTGATATGAGCTTAATCGGAAGATCATGTGCCTTAATCGACTAATCATGTGCCTTAATCGGCAGATCATGTGCTTAATCGGCAGATCACTGCCTTAATCGGCAGATCAGTGCCTTACTCGAGATTGAAGCTTATTCCTTTTCTATGTGAGCTACACAGTATTTAGCCAACTTAGCTATTCTTTTCTATCAATTCACCCTTTAATAGAAATACCAAACAATGTATATGGCAATGCAAAACCAGAAAGTTAAATATGACAGGGAATTACAGAAGTTGGAATGGTAGAAAATACCAAACAATCTCCAAGAATATACCTTATAAGTCTAATATTAGTATGGAAAGGTCTAATATGGTATATTCTTAGGGAGGTTGCGAATGACGTTGCTTTTCATGCCAATCTTATTGTGCATATTCTCCACGCCAGATTTATTCATGGCCTTTAACACCTTCAGCTCAACCTTGTGCTCCCTGGACTGCACAGTTGCAAGACCCATGCTTCGGTACCTTGCACCTAATGAAGCACTTATAGCCACATCATTGGTCCGTGTGGGCCTTAGTTTCTGTCAGTAGTATCGCAAATTCTCTTGATCCAAGAGTCCTAACAGATACTCCATCATTACGTCTTGTCGTTATAATGAGCTCAGATCCACAACTTCCAAGTTCCGCACTATTGCCTGTGTGATCCAATAAAACAATCTGTGTCCCAGTCTTATCCACAAACCTGCTTGTATGGTCATAAAACTCTTCTAATTTAGCTTCTTCATCATCATCGCCATCACCATAATGCACTCTGCAATGATTCTTTGCTTCCATATGCTTTCGAACTACTTCTAAACTACTGAAAGGTTGGCATCTGTAGTTGCAATACAGACACATGAAATCCCTTTTAATAGCCTCTCTCACTCTAGGAACTCTTGCAACCTTCCGTTTAAGATCGTATCCGTGCCTTAATCTTAATCGGCAGATCACTACCTTAATTGGCAGATCAGTGCCTTAATTGGTAGATCACTGCCTTAATCGGCAGATCACTTTCTTTGCCTTAATCTATCTTTCGTGAGATATTTCTAGCATGTTTTCATTTCAGAGGTATACTGTATGGTATATATTCTCATGACCCAGAGGTGTGTTTGATTATGAGATAGTGGTTTTCATGATCCAACCAGAGTAATTAACAATCTTCATGCTTTAAAACCATCTCCTTATCTACCTCTGTCAAACAGTCCAAACCTGAAAATGTCTGAAGAAAACCTCAGGGGCTCTATACCACAGGGTTAATATCTAAAGAAAAAGGGAATATTTTCATATACAGGGGATCTAAAGATAACATAGATGCATGATTATAGCTGCTTTAGCAGAACAGTAATTCCATGGTTTGTCTATCTTCTATTCTGTACCTATTTTTTTTTTCATTTGTTGCTTTCTCTATTTCTAGCTTTGACTATTTGCCTATTGTGTGGGACACACTCCACACTTGCCATTAGGCACATCAATGTTGTTGATGTATATGGAGCTGCATACTTCTCCTTTACCTTTGCCTGAATAATCCAAAAAAAAAATTGATCACAACGATTGATTAGAAAACACCTTCTTTACTTTTTTAAACTTCATGTCAAGTCAAAATATGACAAACAAATAAAAATAGAGGAAGTAATATTACCTGAATGATTAACCAAATGGCATAAGTGAGACTGGACATTATAAGTAGAAAAGGTCCTAAAAAGAAGTTGGAATGGGCAGAATTAACATCTTCATTTGTACTTTCAGCATATTTCCAGTGGAATCCCAGTTGGCCAATAACAACTTTGCCATGATATAATGACAATAGCATTGCACCTCCAACACATACTATTGTGCCCCAAAACTTCGCTTGCCCTGCTATTCTTTTTAAACCCAATTTTTCAACATTGCACACATAAATTAAAATTATTTACACCAATTTATTTACCCTGTTCCAGCTTGATTCTTTTTACATTTCAATTGTGGAGTAATTAATTACCCGAAAGGTACTGCTATAATAAACATGAACGCAGGGATTAGATTATCGGTGGCGGAAGTAATTGTTGGAGTTGAATTTGTTAACCCAATGACAATAGCAAGCATCTGATGCCTACCTAACAAGTTCAAGTCCCCAACTCATCTTCTATTCGGTTTTCACTTCCAAATATGCTACGCAAATAATACTTTCTGGATATCCAACACATACAGCAACAAACACCCTTTTGCAGACACCTGCACAACAACACACACAGAAATCAACTTCTTCTCAATCCATCATAACATCAATTAGATGAGGAGGCCATGTTGCATCTGCTTTTAAATAATAATATTTTTTCTTGGTTTGCAGTTTCCCTTATCAATATTAGGAAAGGAAGAGGGAAATACAAATCTAAAACTGTGGATTTTAAGATTAAACATGGAGGAAAAATCAAAATTATGATTCTAGATGACATAGATGACATTGATAGAGCTGTAGGTTCTGGAGCTAGAGACATTGTCAATTACTCTAGTTTGATCATGAGAACCACTATCTCATTTCGAGATGGAAATTGGCAGAAGATAGTTTTAAAGCATGGAGAAGCAATGTGGGTTAGGGTCAGGGTAATTTCTCTTAATATTATATGTCTTTTATATTTTATGTTTTATCTATATGCAGTTACAATGTCAAATAAATTGTTACATTTTATGCAGGATAAATTTGAAGTTCGAAATGGGCTGCCAGAGTATAAGTTGCAAGGCTTTGTGATAAGCACTATGCAAAGACTTTTTAGATCATGGAAAGCTCAACTACAAGTTATCTATTCTAGCTATGACAATGATAAAGATTGATTATCTCATCGACCTAAGGATGTTGAGTTGGATGACTTGAAGCACCTAGTGGAATATCTTGGCAGTGATGAATTCAAGGTAACTTAAGAAATAATTAGAATTTTACACATAATAATAACTATTTACTGATTGATTAGAGATTTGCTAATCTACTAAAGTGTAGGTCGTCAGCAAGAGAAATAAAAGAAATAGAGAAAAACAAATAACCAAACATTCGTGTGGTACAAGATCATTTGCAGAAGTAGAGGAATCTATGGTGAAAATACATTACATTTGTTTTCTTGTTATTACATATGCTTCTTTGATATGAATACAATTGTTTGCTTATATTTTTCCTTTTGTTATTACAGAGAAATCCTCTTACAGGAGTAAAGGAGACACAGATAAAATATGGAAGATCCAACATACACATAACATTGTTAATGGAGAACGTGTATGGTTGGATCCTTAATCCAAAGATATTCATGTACTTTTCTAAAACTACTGCCTTATTGCCTTTTCGATGTACTATCAGTTATGCTCAGTATATTATGTATGGAATTAAATATTAATGTATTATTATAGGGACAGCTTCATCAACTTATCGTTGAACAACAGTCAGAAGATATCGAGAATCCCATGACTAGCGATGAGATTTTATCTTTGGTTCTTGGGGTAAGATCAGGATATGTTCAGGGAAAAGGGCATGGGAAGAAGCCTCCTAAAAAGAGTCAAATGCAGCAAGCCAAACATAGAGGCCAGTGTTTCTTCGGCGGTAGAAAGTATTCATCAAGAGATGCAACTTGACATGGAAAGAAAGTTGCAAGAAGAGCGTGAACAAATGATAGTCGACTTGAAAAGAGATATGGATCAGGATTTGCAAAAGAAATTGGAAGAGGAACGTGAACACATGAAAGGAGAAGTAGAAACAGGTGTTTTCTAGTCCTGTGTTATGTATCTATCCGAACAGATTGTGACATATTTACCTATTATAGCTACTGACTTATAACGTAAGTAGTTCAGATGCATAGATGAGAGATGCATGTAACATAAAATAGTTTCACTATAATCTACCCATCAAAGCTAGAGAACGATATTCCCCACTACCTATCTGAAATTGTATGGCATTACTTGTACTAATTAGAATTGCTGGACATAATCTCGACAATTGAAACATTATATTATCACGGAATTTAAAGATCTGACATACTTCAGGAGATGAATGATTGACCGACTCATATTACATCTTATGCTTATGGTGAAAATTATTGTCACCATTTAGTTTCGTGAGAATACTTTTGATATTACCTTGACTTTATAAACATTATTGATTTTTGCTGGTATAGATAGCTGGTATATGATTCAGTTTCTTTAGATATTCTAAGGTGCCTGAAATCAGCAGATCACTGCCTTAATTTGAAGGAAAAGGGAAGACAATCGGCAGACCATATTTAATAATGGTAAACCCTTTAGTATCTCCTTATATTGATCTTAATTAAACATGTGATTGCTCTTCTGTACATAGGTTGTACTGAAAGTGAAACACCATATTTAATTTACAACATTACTTTCAAATCCTGCAATCTTATACCAAAATTGAATTTAGAGCGTTATTATTTTATTTTGTGTAAAATTCAATCTCTTATCAGAAATTCATAATTGCTTTTTTATGTATAGATTAGGCAAAAGTCTCTTAATTTGAAGCTTTTTCGTAAAAAAAAAAAAAAAAGAAGTGATTTGGTGTTTTTTAATGGCAGGGACATTTTTAAACAATGGGATGACCAAGGAGGAGCACGAAGGCATAGAATGCATTTTTGATTTTTGATCATATGTATGAATATGATAAAATTGAAGCACAATGTTGTTATTAACCTATATGCTTTTGACTTCTTATTAAGGGAAGTACTTATAATATTTGATCGGAGGATGATTTTGTAGAATACTATTGGATGCTTTTACTAGCTAATATTATCTAAAGTTCTTACGATTTGTTGTCAATTTTATCTAATATAGGCGCATATTAAATTTTATGTGGTTATACAATTGTAAGTTCTTTTCAGCAACAAGATGGGTTGCTACTAATAAAAAAGCTTTTACTGATGAATTAAAAATATGTGGTCACTATTCATATTGATTTTATGGCGACAAATTATAAAGGCACTATTAATGTAGATGTTTTAGTGGTGATAACAAAGTTGTCACAATTGATGGTTCTTTTGTGACGACAAGAAAGTGGTTATCGTTGATGGTTTTTTTGCGGCGACAAAAAGTAGTCACAATTGATGGTTCTTTTGCAGCGACAACAAAGTAGTCACAATTGATGGCTCTTTTGCAGCGACAACAAAGTGGTCACAATTGATGGTTTTTTTGTGGCGACACGAAAATGGTTACAATTGATGGTCCTTTTTGCAGCGACAATACAGTCGTCACAATTGATGCTTCTTTAGTGGCGACAGTAAAGTGGTCATAATAGATGAAGCTTTTGTGGCGACAGTGTCGCTGCTGATTCTATTATATCAGTGGCGACCTAGACCAAATGCGTTTTTTCAGAATAAATTTTGCAGCGCTTTTTATATCTTTTATGGCGATAGATTCCGTCACAAATACATATTTTTAGTGGTGACTTGTCTTTGTCGTCACAAATACCCTTTAGTTACAGAGGTATAACCAACAGCATAATTATTGCTGCTGAAAGTATTTAGTGGCGACTTTTGGTCCTTTTGCGGCGAGTTTTATTGCCGCTAAAAACCTGATTTCTTGTAGTGATAATACCATCTTTGGTAACCACATGACCCAAGAAAGAGATAGACTCCTACCAAAAATCACACTTAGAGAGCTTAGCATACAACTTCTCATCCCTCAATATCTAAAGCACAATCCTCAAATACTCCCCATGATCGGTTCCACTCTTGGAACTAACCTAGATATCATATATAAATGCAATAACAAAGAAGTCGAGATACGGTCGAAATACCTGGTTCATCAACTCTATGAAAGTGGCTGGGGCATTGGTCAACCAAAGGACATGACCAAGAACTATTAATGACCGTACCAAGTCCGAAAAGATGTCTTCAGAATATCTAAAGCTCTAATCCTCAACTGGTGATACCAAAAATTCAAATTAATCTTCAAAACACTGAAACACCCTGAAGTTGGTCAAACAAATCATCAGTACTAAGAAAAGGATACTTATTCGTTAAATTGTTCAAATGACGATAATCAATACACATATGCATAGACCCATTCTTTTTATTTTCAAATAACACAGAAACGCCCTAAGGTGATACTCTCGGTCAAATAAATCCCTTATCCAAAAACTCTTGTAACTAATTCTTTAAATCCTTTAACTCTGCTGGGGCCATCCTATAAGGAGGAATATAAATAGGCTTGGTGCCCGACTAAACATCAATAGCAAAGTCAATGTCACTATCCAAAGGCATACCGGACAAATTCATAGGGAAAACATCCACAAATTCATGGACAACATGAATAGAATCCAAAGAAGGAGGTGAAACAACACTAGTATCATGAATATGATCCAAATAAGACAAACACCCTCTCTCAACTAAGCGACGAGCCTAAATAAATGATATAACCCTCTTGGGACCTGAATGAAGCACACCCTTCCAAGCTATTCTCGGCACACTCAGCAACGCTAAGGTCACAGTCTTAGGTTAACAATCTAGGACAGCATGATAAGGAGCTAACCAATCCATGCCTAAGATGACATAAAAATCTACCATATCTAATACAATCAGATCTACCCAGGTCTTGCGCCTAGAAAAATCCATAACACAAGATCGGTACACCTGATCCACTAGTAAAGAGTCTCCTCCTACTAGGTAGATACACAGATAGACACATCAAGAGGCTCACAAGCCGAATTGAAACCCAAAGAAAAATATGCAGTCACATAGGAGTAAGTCAATCTTAATAAAAAAACTATTGATACAGATCTAAAACAAACGGGGACTATACCTATGATATCAACATCCGAAGCCTTTGCCTCTAGCCTTACAGGTATAGCATAACACAGACCATATCCAACACCTAACTAGGTAGTCCCTCGATCACTACCACAGGAACCACTACCTCTGCCTCTATCACCCCTAGTAACCTCTACCTTTCATTGTCAATATTGGAGTAGCTCTAAAAAGACAATGGGGATAGTCCATGGCCAAATAGCCAATCTCAGCACACACATAACAAATCCTACAGCCTGGCTCAATGGAAGGAGATATGGATGAACTAGGATGACCACCTAAAGCTACTGAACTAGAAGTCCTACCACTTACAAGGCTGCCTGCACTTGCCTACCATGAAACCCACAGAAACCTTTAGAATTTCTTCCTCGAAAGATGTGACCTCTGAACTTACCCTGATGGTACACCCTCTTAGTGCCTCCCTGAGATGCTCAAAATATAACCTCAGTCATATTAGCTTGATCCATAATACTCTAAAATGGTGCTTCTTACACTACCATTTGAGCCATATCAAGTTGAAGAGAAACATCTAACCCCTTCATGAAATTTTATATCTTCTCAGACTCAATGGAAATACTGGCATAAGAATATCTAGACAAGGCACATAATCATGCCTTATACTCTACAATAGTCATGGATCCCTACTCCAAGCAATCAAACTCATCTCTTATCTAATCCCTCAAACTAAAAGGCACAAACCTATCTAAAAAGGTCTTTGTAAACTGATCCTAAGTCATCTCTAGGGAACCAAGAATGCAAAGGCATGCTCACCTACAACACCATTAAACCTAAAAGAAACCAAATGAGTGAATCTTTCAAACCTCTTTTGATCCTCAAAAGATATAATTATACTCAAAATAATTGAAGACATAGTAAATCTAGCTGGCTGAGAACCTACCGAGGAGGAAACATAGAAAAAGGTATGCCCTATAACTCTGATATGCTTAACCCAAGGCTCAGGAGAGAGTCCCTTAATACTATCTCTAGATGGGGAGGATCCTTATTCCTGTCATCTACCTCTAGACTGTCCACAACTCATAACTTTCCCTTTAAACTGAGCTACCTCCTCAAGTAATGGATCTATATCTCTAGCCTTGCTGGATCTAGTCCTTACCATCTGTACAGAAAAAATGAATTATGACTTAAAATACAAGGTATGAAATATCCGTATGATATAGAATAAAATAAGAAAAGTTTTCAAAAGACATCTTATAGCCTCTCAAAGATAGATTCAGATGTCTATGTACTGATCCGTGAAACTCTACTAGACACCCTGTTCTTACATTGATGAGACCAATAAAAACCTAGCTGCTCTGATACCAATTTTTCATAACTCAAAAACCAAGGGTTATGTTGCACTTGTCGCAGCAAGAAGTAATCCTACCACCAACCTAATATAAAAGGAAAATTAATACTAGAAACCTAAGGCAAAGATTCTAGAGAAAATCCAAACCACATAAGCATGATATTAGCAGAAATACAATCAAGATACCAACCTAAATTCCAAAACCTCATGTCACAGTGTAACAACCACTTCTACAACTCAAAGTCAATACATACATAAGATATCCAAAAGATAACAAACTATATCTCTGAGTACAATAATACAAAGTATAGATAAAAGGGGTGGTGACCGACTCAGGATGCATAGATCAATTGCTAGCTTAAATAGCTCTAAATGTCGCTTGAATCAGCTATTCATGCATTACACTTGTACCTAGATCTACACCGAAAGGGCGCAGTAGGGATGATTATGGTCCACTCGTACTTAGTAGGTATCATAGGCTGACTGAGTAAAGTAGGAAATAAAGAATATAAACACAAAAGTATGGGCACATCACCTGGAATAAAAAAATATCCCAAATGGTAGCCCACACCATCTCCACTAATGGTTCTACTAGATACACATATAACAAATATAAGTAGGGTAAAAAAGAAAAAGATATACACGTACACCAAGTACAAGTACAAAAAATAGAAAAAATAGCATATATTAAGTAAAAAAACAACAACACAATCATACAATAAGAACAATAAATACAATGCAATGAAAATATGATGATGTGATACATAAGGTCATCACATAACCTCCTTATACACCTACCAATTTATGCTTCCAAGGTAGGACCCATGGCGGGTTCATCAACTCATATACAATCAATATCTAATACCGTTATTTATAACTCCTCTCTGACACATACATTAATAGAGGTTTTTCAAAGATATCACATTTTCTGTCAGAAAAAGCTAGTATTTCCAGTATTTTGATGATGGTACCAATATTTTATGAATGAATATGATAAGAAAATGTAATTCTCATAACCAACAAAAATGAGAATATCCAATATCCATCCAATAGACCAACCCTGTGAGCCAAAAATCCACTCAGATCAACCAACCATCCATGATCCAATATAATCCATAAACCATCAAGTGAAACATGTGAGAAAATATCATTGATTCCATATAATACAAAAATCTAGGGTTTTTCCCACCAAAAAGAGTGCAATCATGCATATATATATCAATACCAGACAAACAACATCATACAAGACTCCATATGATCACACATAGCAAATAATGTCTCAAAACCACAAAATATTATCCACATAGGCCCTATATGGGAACAAACATTATCTAAATACATTTTCATGATAAAACTCTTACCCATAACATGATTTTACATTATTATTACCTACATAACATAGTCTAAAGAAAGTTAAGTCATAACATAATTTCAAAACTAGAACAAATAAGCCTTTAGCACTACACTTTCACCTTATGCACGGACTCAAAATAAGCTAAAACACACGAATTTTGAATCTACACATAAAAAAAAACCAATGATACCCATATTGTATACTTCTAAATTAGGGTCAAAATAGACCCCTAAAATGGATATTCAAAAAAAAAAGGTTAGAATGGGAATTTTTGTCTAAAAATAAATTTTCCAAAATTAATAGAACTCATAGGAGAAAACCCAAGTAAAAATAAGGTGAAATTGGGGTTTTGAATTAAAGAAATGCTAATTTTGGCTTTTTGGACCAAAATCCCCAAATTCAATGTTTAGATCTAAGTTTAAACAAGATTTAAAGGAAAAAATTGAAAAAAAGTAGTTAAAATAGAAGTTTAGAGCTTACCCAAGCTTGAAAATTGAGGAATTTCCTAAAAACCATAAAACTCAAAACTCTATGTCTTAAAAATGATGAAGAAAATAAGAAAAAAATATTATATAACTAGGTGGCAGGTGTCCCTAAAGTGGTCAAGTGGCCGCTTTAGTGGTCAGTGCTAAAGCGGTCAAGTATTGCTTTAGCTATATCATCTAATGCGTGACACTCTACTAAAGCGAACAAGTGCTGCTTTAGCACCCTCCGCTGCTAAATCAAACAAGGGACGCTAAAATACCCTTTCCCAGCTGGCAGCCGACCACTAAAGCGATCAAGTGGTGTTTTAGCGCCTACTACTAAAGCAGCAGCACCAGCTAAGTGGTGCACAAACTATGGAGACTTAGAAAATTTCGAGTCTCTATGGACCCCTCAAGATTCATTCAGAATCCTGAGAACTCAAACATCTTAGGAAAAAAGATAAGTCTTTTATTTAAGTAAAACATCAACGATTAGATACTACGAACTCAATGGCGGTATTAGAATTTTAAAAAAAATATTATTTTCATAGAATTGACCCCTGAGGCCTAATTTCACAACTTTCGAAATACAGGATCGAAATAAGATATTAAAGGCGTAAAAGCACACCAATCGTGTTACTAACCTTAAATTATTGTTTTGGATATACTAGAACAACAAATTTTTCCATTGATGCACAAATCAAAATATTGACCGAAGTCCACTAATAAGCCTTTACGACCATCAAATATCATAATTTTGCATAAATCACACCGAAATGCATTGGGAACTATGTCAATCATCCTCATAACCCAGAAATACCATAATGCAACCACGGGAGGCGTAAAATGGTCAAATCACATAAATATAAATATTTCACACAAATCACTAAAAAATAGGTCATTACACTTCGTACATCTTTCTCAGTCATATAACCATGGAGCTTAAAAGGATTCATCTGAGTGAAGTCCTGAAAACTAGCTGCTACTGTTATACTAAAACGATTACTTGGGGATACAACCTGCTGATTTGACTGAGTGGTCAAGACCTGAGCTAACCCGTGAAAACAACCCTGAACTCAGCATGAGATACTTGTCTATTTAAAGGGTCTGTAAGGGTTTGTTATCATTTCTCTTTTCGTTGGCTCTTCTAAAAGTCATTTTTTGAAAACACGTAGAGCATGAGTTAGAAGAAGTTTTTAATAGAGTTCCCACTCTATTGCCTGATATGAACATGAAAGAAATAAAAATTTTTCTTAAATGTTTCATAGCCTCTCATTGATAAGTGTGACGCACTTTACGCTCATAAACAAAACTCTACTTAATGTGCTTTTAGATAAACCATGACACTTTAAAACTGATACTTCATTAACAAGTATGTCACAACCCAAGGCTATTCCCTAGTCATAACACGATGGTTAGAGTAACAAATGACCCCAAACTAATCCATGACCTGGCACAACGTTAAGAATAATGTATAAAATTAAATAACATTGTCTGGAGCTAAAATCTAAATTATACATGAAATGAAAATCAAATGTTAATGTTTAAAATAAAATAGAAATCACTGAACATAACATAAAACTGAATGACTACTATCTGTCTAAAAGCCTCTACTAAGATAAGTCACTAGGACAAGCCCCTAACTAACTCTTACTGTCTAAAACTAAAATTAAAATTTAGTAAACAAATAAAATACTGATAACTAGTCCTTGAATGATGAGGACTCACCAAAATACAACTACTAAAATGATGTTGGATCAAGATAACTGCAATCAGAATGTTGAATATTCGAACCTATAATACAGTACAAAGGAAAGTATACGGCTAGTACTTTGAATGCACTGAGCATGAGAGATATGCACTATACTAAATTAGATGAACAAGCTGAAATTGACATGATAACTTGAACATAGGACCAAAATATTTAAATTGATGCTATAACCAAGTACTAAACATATGATACTATAAAATATTGAATAAACTGAATACAAGGTTAGGAGAGGTTTGAGACAAAACTGTGAGAGTTTTTTGTAACCAAAATTGACACTGTGAGCAACATGATATCTAACCTATAAATCAAGTTGGGAGGTTGTTCTGTACCTGTAACACCACAAATCTAGTACCCAAAATGCTACACGGTGCTCATGACCCCGAAGGACCACAAGCTAACCCATGACTAATATTTGTACCTGAATACTGCATAACGTCATGTAAAATTCAAAAATAATAGATTGAAACATGCCATAAAGTACAAAATAGATAAAACATAATATCTGAGAGTACGGTATATCAATACCAAAATATGAACTAAAATAAACTGCCTGAACATACTGTAGTCTGAAAAGCCTCTAACTGACTAACTATCTGAATAAGGAATTGATAGGACATATCCCCAACTAACTCTATCTACTAAAAGATAAACTAAAATAATAAAATAAATAATAATATCATCCTCGAATGATGAGGACTCACTGCTAAAATTTGGAGTGATACTAATGCTCTGGAACTCGTACTTCTGGACCTATGGTGTAAAACACCATAGCATAAATATGTCAGTACGATTGAATGTACTAGTACGTATGTGAGGTAGGCTGAGTGCAGAGGGTTCAAATACATGAACAATGCTAACTAATTCTATAACATGAACATAAGAATACATACATGAATAAATGACTGTAACTAAAATCATGATGATACTGACTACTGAGTCTGAATACTAATAACATGAGTTCCTGATAACTGATACTGATGGATTGTATCTGACAGTCTAGGTTCTGATAGAACTAGCTGTGTTTTGTACTGTTCTGAGTTGACTGTATCTGATAGTCCTGAATTCTGTAGAACTATTCAAGTTCTATTACTGAGATTGAGACTGAAACTATAACAGTGGGAAGTAATCATCTAACCGACATGCCCCAAATAAAATACTACAGCTGATTGGGGGTCCAATCTGTAACCCCAATTAGAAGGGTGTCAATGCTGCACCACCGATAAGGACAAGCTATGAGTGACCCTCAATTGGCAGGTATTCAAATGAGAATAATGGGAACCCTCAACTGGCAGGTAATCCCCCTCATCAACCCTCAACTGGTAGGTTAGATGTCTCAACCAACGCTGTCTACGTAGTTTAATAATGCAAGGATTGCTTCTAAGAATCACACCCTCTACTAGAAAGTAAGTTCCCATCCTTGGGTTCACTTAGTGCTAAATCCTACTCCCATTTGAGTAGACACTGAACATGATTAACTAAGCTGAACTGGACTGAGTTAACTGAGTTTCGTTGACTGAAGGAATACTACTGAGATTACTGAATTACTGAGCTTTCCTGAGTCACATAACTAACTAAGTTCTATTGACCATGGCTTGACTGAGAGTATCGTGAAAACATGACACTGGCTCTAGGCACACAACTAAGTTGTTGGGTACAAGTAACCCCAGGACTCAATAGAAGGAAACTGATAAGGCATGACGTTCTTGAATACATGACCAATATCAACAATCCATAATATAATAAGTTGGGGATTTCATGAAGCACATGGTTATCATAATCTTGTATATGGTAGGAATGCATATAATAAGTATCATAATTTTATACTCTACCATCATGAGCATTCCAACAAACATCTACGTTGCACATCAATTGCGTGGGAGTTATTTGAAGATAAGGGTAAGACATGCATTTATCATATGGATTACAATTGAGCTGTAATACCCAATTTCTATCCTCTTAAGCATTTTTTCAAACACCTTACATACACAACTTAGGGAATAGGTGTAATAATCAAATTACACATTATGAAAAACTCCATTCATGGATTTTAACTTACATGCTAACGTAGTTTCATGAAAAATACGTAAAGATTTCCAACTTGGGAATCATACAACAAGATAAACATGGCTATTAGAAAATCCTCAACATAAATATCATGATTTATAATTTGAAATAGAGTTCTTGAGCTTTATGGATGGAAGGAATCCATAAATTAACACTATGCATACCTTGGATGGAAAATTCTTGAAAAAAATGGTGAAATTCTTTAAATTTAATCCTCAATTGTAAACCCTATGCTTGTTCTTGATGGATTTGAGGGAGAAACCACTATAATTTTGGTGAAATAAGGTTGAATTATGTGTTTGTGTCTTATATAGGGGTGGGAACTTGACCCTTTTCCCTTGAAGATGTGGTCATTTAATTACAAAAATTGGGTGCGGACACTACAAGTGACGCGGCACGTTGACGGCTTCAATGCAATACTCGACGTATCGCGCTATGATCGCATTGAGAATTAGAAGTTTTGGCTCTGGCAGCCAACAATAATATTGACCAAAGCAATTGGCAACGTGGCGCGCCAAGATTGCATTGGTCCACTATTTTGGGACTTTGAACATGATCTAAATGTGTTCCAAAATATCCAAAACTTGTCCGAAAACACCTATTGACCTTCTGATCACGAATTAAAGAAAATACAGGCTATTAAAGGACATTAAGATGGCGAGATGATATTGCCAACTTTTGAAGGCCAAAATAGGCTAAGTCTAGGAACTTGGTTAGTATTTTTTAAGTCTGGGATCCCTGGAAAAGCTTAAAGGAATGAATTAAGCTCAGAAGTTTTGCGGGGTCTTACAATATCTCCCCCTTGAGAAAATTTATCCTTAAATGAGACTGACTTAGAGAGGAGAAGAGATAAACTGATGTACATACTGAACATGAGCATCTAAAATATGTTTCCAGGACTGACATAACTAATAACTGAATACACCATACTGAGCATGCATATTTGATGTATGTGTAACTGATTCATGAATGCATGATTGAGTGTTCTGATAAACTGAGTTTCTCACTATAAAAATGCATATCTAATGCATGATTATATGACTGAACTGATACATGAATGGATGACTGAATATGCAATAGTATTTAATACCAAGTTTATGATGGAATTTTGAACATGAATTGGATACCAAGTTGTAACTAAAATTTGAATATGAAACTTAAAAGATTAAAGAAAACTATTACCTTGAGCTATATCTGAGTTAGCGTAGAAAAGGTGAGGGTACTTGGTTCACATGTCTACTTCTGCTTCCCAAGTTGCTCCCTCAATGGACTGATTCCTCTAAAGAACTTTGACTAGAGGGACTTTTTTGTTCCTCAGTCTACGAGTCTAATAGTCAAAATTTCAACTAAAATCTCTTCATAAGAGAGGCCATTCTGAACATCTATGCTCTAAATAGGGACTACAACTGCTGGGTCACTTATGCACTTGTTGAGCAAAGAGTCATGGAAGACTGGATGAACTGAGGCTAGATTTGAAGGTAATTCGAGCTCATAAGCTACCTTGTCGAAGTGACTGAGAATTTTAAAGGGACTAACATATCGGGGACCGAGCTTTTTCTTCTTGTCGAACCGCTTCACTCCCTTCATAGGAGAGATCTTTAGATAAACATAATCACCAATCTCAAACTCGAGATCCTTTCTATGCACATCTGCATAAGACTTCTATCGGCTCTGGGCAGCCCAAAATTTTTCTCTGATCAACTAGATTTTTTCTAAGGCATCGAATACTAAGTCAAGCCCTAGGACTGTGGCCTCACTAACTTTAAACCAACCGATTGGAGATCTACATCTCCTATCATAGAGAGCTTTGAATGGAGCCATCCTAATACTAGAATGATAGTTGTTGTTGTATGCAAACTCAATCAAAGGCAAGTGGTCATCCCAACTACCCTTGAAATCAATTGCACACGCCCATAACATATCTTCTAAAGTCTGAATGGTCCTTTTTGCTTGAACAACTATCTGAGGATGGAAGGTTGTACTGAGATGAACTTGGGTACCAAGACCTTTTTGGAATACTTTATAGAAATAAAAGGTGAAATGGCTCCCTTTGTCTGAGATAATAGATAATGGAACACAGTGCAATCTGACCAACTCTCTAATGTAGAGTTTGGCGTAATCCTTGGCCGAATAAGAGGTATGGACTGGAAGAAAATGAGCTAATTTGGTCATCCTATCTACAATGACCCAAACTAAATCATGTTGATGATGAGTACGAGGAAAACCCATCACGAAGTCCATGTTCACTTCTTCCCACTTCCAAGTAAGAGTGTTGAACTCCTGCATGGACCCACTAGGTTTTTAATGCTCTATCTTAATCTGCTGACATGTAGAGCACTTAGCCACAAACTCTACAATATATCTCTTCATCCCACTCCACTAATAGATCTACTGCAAGTCGCGGTACATCTTAGTGGCCCATTGATGAATAGAGTAGCGCGCACCATGCACATATGCAAAAATTCATTATCTCAAGTCATCTACACCTGGAACATAGAGACGACCCTGACAATGCAAAATACCATCTCCTCCTTGGCAGAAAACCTCTACTTTCTGATCCTTGACTAACTCTTTCAACTTGACAAGACAGGGATCTCTATCCTGATTTTCTTTCACCTCGGAAACTAGAGTGATTCTAAACTACTCTGAACCCATATATTACACCTTTGCTAAATCAACTAGGCAGATACCTAGTCGGGCAAGCTAATGAATTTCCTGAGCTAACTTCTTCTTACTGCTTTCAACATGAGCAACACTACCCATAGACAGTCTATTAAGAGTGTCGACCACTACATTGGCCTTGCCCAAATGATAAAAGACACTTGTGTCGTAATCTTTCAAGAAATCTAACCACCTTCTCTGACAAAGATTTATATATTTCTGAGAAAAGACATACTAAAGGCTCTTATGATCTGTGAACACATCGACATGCACCCCATACCAGTAATGCCTCCAAATCTATAAGGAAAATACTATGGATGCTAACTCAAGATCTTGAGTCGAATAATTCTTTTCATGGGAGTCGTCTAGAGGCATAGGCTATGACCTTACCATGCTGCATGAGGACACAACCCAAACCTACCTGGAGGCATCACAATACACCACAAAACCATCTGAACCATCTGGAAAAGCTAAGATTGGAGTTGAGGTGACTCAAGTCTTCAACTCCTAAAAACTCTTCTCGCAAGATTCTGACAACTGAAACTTAACTTTTTTCTGAGTCAATCTGGACATAGGGGATGTAATAGAAGAGAATCCCCCAACAAACCATCTGTAATAGCTAGTAAAACCCAAGAAACTCTTGATACCTGATGGAAAGACAAGTTTGGGCCAGTGTCTTACTGCACCGGTCTTTTGAGGATCAACCCTAATGCCATCACCAGAAATGATATGACCAAGGAATGCTACTGAGCTTAGCCAAAATTTGCACTTACTAAATTTGGCAAACAACTAATGATCTATGAGAGTCTGAAGCATGATTTTGAGATGGTCTGCATGATCACGCTCACTGCGAGAATAGACAAGGATATCATCTATGAAGAATATGATGAATATGTTTGAATCATTCTGGTACTCAAAATGCTACACAGTGCTCATGACCCTGAAGGACCATAAGCTAACCCATGACTGATATCTGTACTTGAATACTGTATAACATTATTTAAAATACAGAAATAATAGACTGAAACATGTCATAAGGTTCAAAACAGATAGAACATAATATCTGAGAGTATGATATATCAATACCAAAACATGAACTAAAATAAACTGTCTGAACATACTATAGTCTGAATAAGGAGTTGATGAGACATGTCCCCAACTAACTCTATCTACTGAAAGCTAAACTGAAATAATAAAATAAATAATAATATCATTCTTGAATGATGACGACTTACAGCTAAATTTGGTTGCTGAAATTTAGAGTGCTACTAATGCTTTGGAACTTATGCTTCTGGACCTATGGTATAAAACACCATAGTATAAATGCATCAGTAAGATTGAATGTACTGGTATACATGAGAGGTAGGCTGAATGCAGAGGGTTCAAATACATGAACAATGCTAACTAACTATATAACGTGAACGTGAGAAAACATACGTGAATAAATGACTGTAACTGAATTCGTGATGATACTGAATACTGAGTCTGAATACTAATAACATGAGCTTCTAATAACTGCTACTGAGGGACTGTATTTGACATTCTAGGTTCTGATAAAACTAGTCGAGTTTCGTGCTATTCTAAGTTGACTATATCTGACAGTCCTAAATTCTGTAGAACTATTTGAGTTCTATTACTGAAACTGAGACTAAAATTGTAACTTTGGGAAGTAGTTATCTAATCCACATACCCCAAATAAAAATATATAGCTGAGTTAGGGTCTAATCTATAACCCCAATTAGAAGGGTGTCAATACCGTACCACTAGTAAGGATAAGATATGAGTGACCCTCAACTGGCAGGTACTCAAATAAGAATAGTGGGAACCCTCAACTGGAAGGTAAGCCATCTCATGAACACTCAACTGGCAGGTTAGATGTCTCAACCTATGCTATCTATGTAGTTCTATAATGCAAGGATTGCTTCTAAGAATCATACCCTCTACTAGCAGGTGAGTTCCCATCCTTAGGTTCACTCGGTGCTAAATCCTACACCCATCAAAATAGATAATGAACATGATTAACTGAGCTAAACTAGATTGAGTTAACTGAGTTCTGTTGACTGACGAAACACTACTGAGATTACTGAATTATTGTGCTTTTCTAAGTCACATGACTGACTGAGATCTATTAACCATGGCTTGACTGAGAGTATCATAAAAGCATGATACTGGCTCTAGGCACACAACTAAGTTGTTAGGTACAAGTACCCCCAGGACTCAATAGAAGAAAACTGACAAGGCATGGCATTCTTGAATACATGACCAACATCAACAATTCATAATATAATAAGTTGGGGATTTCATGAAGCACATGGTTATCATAAACTTGTAATGGTAGGAATGCATTTAATAAGTATCATAATTTCATACTCTAACATCATGAGCATTCCAACAAATATCTACATTGCGCATCTATAGCATGGAAGTCATTTGAAGATAAGGATAAGACATGCATTTATCATAGGAGTTACATTAAGGTATAATACACAATTTCTATCCTCTTAGGAATTTTATCAAAATTCTTACATGCACAACTTAGGGCATAGGTATAATCATCAAATTACACATTATGAACAACTTCATTCATAGATTTCAACTTGTATGCTAATGTAGTTTCATGAAAAACATGTAAAGATTTCCAACTTGGGAATCATACAATAAGATAAAAATGATTACAAAATAACCCTCAACATAAACATCATGATTTATAATTTGAAATAGGGTTCTTGAGCTTTTTGGATGAAAGGAATCCATAACTCAATACTATGCATACCTTGGATGGAAGATTCTTGAAAATAAATGATAAAATTCTTGAAATTTGATCCTCAATTGGAAACCCTAAACTTGTTCTTGATGGATTTGAGAGAGAAACCACTATAATTTAGGTGAAATAGGGTTGAATTACGTGTTTATGTCTTATAAAGGGGTGGGAACTTGACCCTTTTACCCTTGAGAATGTGGTCACTTAATGACTAAAACTGGGTGCCGATGCTACAAGCAATGCAGCGCGTTGATTGTTGCAGCGTGAAACTCAACGCGTCACACCATGATCGCGTCGAGCCTCAAAAGTTTTGGATCAGGTAGCCTGCACAAATATTGACCAACGTGATTGGCGATACGGTGTGCCAAGATCGCATTGGTCCACTCTTTTAGTACTCTGAACATGATCTAAATGTGTTCCAAAAAATCCAAAACTTTTCTGAAAATACCTATTGACCTTCTTGATCATGAATTAATGAAAATATGAGCCATTAAAGGAAATTAAGATGGCGAGATGAGATTGCCAACTTTCAAAGGCCAAAATAGGCTAAGTTTGGGAACTTGGTCAGAATTTTCTAAGTCTGGGACCCCTTGACAAGCTTAAAGGACTGAATTAAGCTCAAAAGTTTCACGGGGTCTTACAGTACCTTTCCAAGGGTATGAACCATGATTGATGTGAATTCACTCACAAGCCCATTAAGGAAAAGAGAGATACTTTTAATTAACGAAGACCTTTTTTCACCTATGGTGGCACATAATTAGGATTTGAATTATCTATGCCCTTGTCCTCATGGTGCTAAGTACTACTCCCAACTAAAGGCAAACTGATATACAGAAATGCTCAACAATAATGAGATTCTCAAATTAAAAGGTAAGTGCTTTATCTAAAAGCATTCTAAATTATGAAATCTGAATGACTTGATACTCAACTAAAAATACATGATATCCTAGATCATCGAGATTTCATAACTCTCCATCTCAGTAGAGTGCAACTATAAATAGAAATTTTGTATACTGATCATAATATGAAATTTGATAACTCAAACCTTAAATCAATAATTTATCATTATAATGGATTTTATAGACATGAGAATGTAAAGAGGCTAAAATTTATGAGAAAAGATATATTCATGGTTTAGTCAAAGCATGAAACTGAAAACTAAATTAATTCAAACTTTTAATGGAAAACCCTAAGCTTGAATGGTGAACTAAACTTGAGAAATTTGAGCTAACTTTGGGATTCAATGGGTTAAAGAAATCCATTGATGAAATCCTGCATACTTGAAGGTTAAAATCTTGGTGAAATCTTTGATTTAAAGTCGAAATTTGAAAAACTCTAATTCTTGATTGGAAAAGAAAAATTATCTCCCTCTCTGTACATGGCTAAATATCGATTGAATTTCTATGTTACGAGGGGATTGAGGGAATTTTTGGGTTTATTATTCTGCCTTAGGATAACTTAAATGATGTATTTTTAGTGTTAAGAAGGTGGAAAAAGACCAAAAAATACTTTGCAAATGTTCTAACGGTGCATAATAGTTAAGTCTGATGGTTCAGGTGATGAACCATCAAAACCTTGACTAATCGTCACTCTATACCATCACAAACTGACAAAATTTTGGTCTTATTAGTTAAGACTGACAACTTGCCTTGATGGGTCATCACTGATTCGACGGTTTATCACTCGAGCCATCACATTATGGCAGAAAGACATCCTCTAGTAAACAGAATATAATCTTTTACTCTTGTATTGGATTAATTAACAATTGGCTACTTGGAAAGAAGACTCAAAATCGTTCATTTGGTGGATCTTGAGACCCAAAACTCTTTATTATGCTAGGAGTTATGATCATTTGAAAGTGACTATAGAAAGATTCTTCACAAGAACTCAATCAGTAAGGAAGGTCTCAACTTGGCTATGAGCTAGGAGTTATTTGTAGAATTAGTACATGTCTAAATTACTTCTCATACTACCAAAACAAGATGTTTTATTGCTCATGTACTTGAAGATGATTCTAATCTTACCTTAATTTACAAGATACATCAAGTAAGTCATTTTTATTAGGATGTCGCTCTGCAATCTACACAATCAGGACCACTAATACAACACCCATAAAACGTATAAATGTATACAAGGATAATTAGAGAGAGTCTTAATTCACATCTACTATTCAAATCTACAAATTATTCCTCCACCCATAGAGATCGAACAATCATTATACTATTTGTCGTATGTGATTTTATGGAGTACAAATTAATAAGTGAAAGTTCGTACCATTGGAGGATTTATGACAAGTGCTTCATTAGACTTTAGCTCTTTGTGATTTTCCATGAAATCTATTATATACCTAAAGAATAATTGTAATCATATATAGACAATGTAATTATTCATAGAAGGATGTTTGGATGAACCCCTCGATCCTACTTGACTCTGTCCTTACTATTTATCCTTCATACACTATTCGTTGAAGGATGTTCGGATGAACCCCTAGACCTTACCTGGATCTTCCCTTGCTGCTTATCCTCCTTACCACTTTTCACGCCCTTCTAATGCATTTAAAGATGAGTAACAAAATAGTTTCTCCTAGCCACTCTATAACTATTTGTGGCACAGCATTTGAGGCCAAATAAACTTGTGCACTTCAATTTGGTTTGTACCAAATCGGAAAAGCAAAAAAACATATAATTACAACATGAAACTAAAATAAATAGAGTAATAGACAGAAGAAAAAAGAAAAATCTCACCAAAATCCAACACCAAAGATTCATAGAGAAAGTGAAACTTAACAACAAAAATTTTGAAAGGAAATCCAAAGTACAGGATTGCGTGTATAAGGCATAAAAAAATGGTAACTCTCGCGTTAACCAATTAGAAATTAGGTTTTTTCTCCCTCTTAAATAAGAAATGTGACTTTTTTGTTTTGTTTTTTTCATGATTTTGTTGTTTTTGTTTTATTTTTTTTCTGAAAACACTCCTAAATATAAAAAGTTTTTCAAGAAAAAGCATACCAAAATTAATTCTCTTTATATTTTTGTATTACCACAAATTTTAGAATTCTTTAAGTTTTAAAGATTAATAGTGAAAGAAAAATCGTTAAAGATAATTTTGTCTATTGTAGATTCTTTTAATAAAAGCTAAAAAGTTCAAATAATTTTTCTTTCTACGAGGAAACCAAAAGTACAAGATCGTGTGTATAAGGCATAAAATAATGGCAACTCTCGCTATAACCAATTAGACATTAGTTTTTTCTCACTCTTAATTAAGAAACGTAACTTTTAATTAGACACTAGATTTTAAAAAAAGTTTTTGAAAAGACTCCCAAGTATAAAAGGAGTGTTTCAAGTAAAGCATACCAAAATTAATTATCTTTATAGGTTTCTGTTATTATATATTTTAGCATTCTTTAATTTTTAAACATTAATAATGAAAGACAAATAGTGAAAAGATGATTTTATCTATTACGGAGTATTTTAAGAAAGGAAAAAAATTTCAGACAACTTGTATAAGGCTCTTCATGCTATTAATATAGTATAGATATAGGTCCCGCTCTCTTTTTTTTCCCTCCTACGTGAGTTAGTAGGCGTTTAGACATGCAATTTCATCTTGTGATTCTAAATCATGAGATCAAATCAACGTTTGGACATGTGATTTAATCTCATGATTTTAAATCATGAGATGAAATCCCAAATCCTCTAGAATACTTGATTTGAGAATCCATATCATGATTTCACCTTTTTCAAATACAAAAATTAATCTACAAGTTTATTTTGTAAAAAAAAATTCTTTTCATCTTAAATTTTCCAAAAAAACTCATGAATGACATGAAGAGTTTGTACATATAATGTGAAAGAATTATATTAAAGAATAACTGGTTGTTATTATTATTAAATAATGGATCTTTATAACATTATATATTGCAAATTAAAGTTTGCAACAACAAACATTTATTTATCAAAAGAATATAGAGATATGCAAATTATTAATACAGTGTCTTAACATATTACTATATCATATTTATAACTATAGGCTGCTTATTTGATAACATTATATAAGAATTTTAAAAGATGTGATAATTTTCACATCTTGTGAAATTTTTATGTTTATGAGATAACATATTATAGACAGTAAAATTTGAGTCATGAAAATAATATCTGAGACAAGAAAATATCGCAACAATCATATTAGCTGATTTTAAATAGTGAGTATCACAATCTCTATGAATCCTTTGAATCGCCCTTTCAAGTATAAATTCAAGAGCCTTTGAGCTTGATCTTGAATTTGATGAATTTGAACGTGACTTTAAAACTTGAGGAATTTGATCTTGACTAGAGAATTTTGATTCAAGAGCCTTTGAGTTTGATCTTGAATCTTTGTCTTGATCTTGAGTTGTGTATGAACTTGATTGCTTGATTTGTAGCTTGTAGAGAAATTTGTAGCGTTTGATTCATGAACTCTCATTGGCTTCTTGTTAGAATTTTGGTCTTTTTCTTTCTAAATTATGAGACTCCTATTTATAGTTGTGTAATAAATAAGATGTGATGAAGAAAGACTTCTTTTAACAACTCAAATTTAAGGGACATGACCATATTTAATTGGTCGGAATATGTCACTTGTACACATGTCATATATTTATTGGCCTGTGATTTTACTAGGCTCCTGCATTATTTGTACATCTGTCATGATCCTATTGGCTCATTCGCTTGGATTAGCATGCCATGTTATTTTATACGCGATACTAACTTGAGTTTTTAGAATAAGATGTCATCTTAGGCTTAGAAAAATGTACTAATCATTTGTAGCCCAAATCAATGGACTAGTCTGAGGAAGTTGAACCTTTAGTTAAACCCATATATATTGGACTTAAAAAATTAATTCAATTATATTAATCCGTAATATTTATTTAGACTAGATATAAAATTTATATGACTACACATACAAATTAAAAAGTTTAAATTGCATGTTCAAATAAAACTTTAACTTAATCTCAAATGGTTACATATCCTGTGGCCAAATTGCCTTACTCTTTTCAGCCTCTCTCATGTCACTCTTTGTTCTTTGTAAATGTTTCAGTCCACCATTTGTTTAGCATTTCATTCTTTCTCTATTTGTATTTTCTTTCTTTCTTTCCATTTTTCCTCCTCCCTACTTTGTGAATAGATCTATGTTTAAGCTCTTCAATTCGAATAAATAAGAATTATTAGATGAATATTTCATAAATTCCTATCTTAAAGAGAAAATGCCTTTAAATCTAAAATTGAAAGGTCCAATAGCAAATTGATAGACTTTTTGTGGTTTTTTTATTTGCATGTAATATGATTATGATGTTAAAAAAAGAATTTTTACATAGATGAATTCTTTTAGGTGAATTATTACTCATTATAATACTATTTTCATTTTATTACAGATTATAGCTTACTTTTATCTTTAATAGCTTCTTCTTCACTCACACTTTCCTCTTCTTTGTTCTGTCTTCTCCACCTCTATTGCCTACCACTGGAGCTCCATCACATTCATTCATGACGAAGCGTTATCTCCGGTAGCCACCATGCCAGAAAAACTCTACCTTTAGCCACAAACAATAGACAACTATTACCTTTTCTCCACATCAATGTTCTTGTTTTCAATGGAAACAAGCTCTTCGATGATATTTCTTAATCATTAACTAATTTATCCTGATTGTATATACTTTATTTGAAAGATAGTCAATTCATTGATGAAATTTCACTGTTGAATCAAGCTAGTTTGAGATTCTTTAATGTGTCAAATAATCAATTTTCCAACAAAATTCTGAACATTCTGGCGATTTCACAGTTCAATGAATCATCTTTCGCCGAACATGTGACAAACTCTAATTATAGAGACAAGTTGAATAAGAATTAGAAATCAGAATCTTGAATTATGCATTTGAATAACTATGGTAGCAAGTAATCAGAAAGTTGAACCATAAATCTCTATTGAAGAGTTGAAGCTTTGAAAAGTTGTATTAAAATGAGATTAAACATAAAAGATCTTGTAATACAACTCGAATTTTATATTATATATGGTTATGAATTCGATAATTGTTATTTTCTAACAAATGTAACATATTTCCAACAATATAAATTAATTTAAATTATAATGGAATGTTTGAAATTCACATATAAAACTGATAGCACAATTGTATTAAATATGTGTTAGTTAAAGATATTCAACACGTATATTGAAATACATCTATGCCATGTATAATATTAAATTCAAAATGTGTTTATAATTGATGTTTATTTTCTCTCTTATTAATGATGTTAAAAATGTATTATTTCTTAATTTCAAACATTTAAATACTATTCAAATTAATTTATATATTATGTGATAAAATTATGTTAAAAATGTATTATATATGTATTGAGCTATTTTTTATAGAAGAAAGTTAGGCTATTAGGTGTAAGAATAAAATGTACTATAATTGATAATAAAACTATATATTTATGTCATTTATGTAAATCACCCATTAAAAAATAAAAGCGTACTAGTGGTTGAACGGAAGATTTTATTTTGTGAGTCACATAACCAACATTGCTTATGTGAGTCTAGTTTATTATTTGACAGGTCTACTCATGAGTTTTATATACTTTATAAAAATATAAAATATAAAAGATAATATTAAAATTACATTTTTCCTTATTAGGATACTTAGATAAAAGGAAAGTTCAAATTTTCAAAGATCTCCAAATCAACTTTCATTTTTGTGTGAGAAGTGCTTTTTCCTGCAAGGCTATTGCTTCATTACTGAAAGAAATATTTGTTGTAGAGATTAAAAGAATTGAGTTTAGAAATATATTTTTACTTTTGAATTGAAACTATTGTTATTGGTAATATTTATAATTTTTTTCAATGATTGAATAAATTGCTCTATTGAACTAAATTTCTCGTGTTTATCTTATGCATAATTTTTCGTTGAGAGTTCAATCCAAAAATAGGTGTGAAAGATAGTTATAATGTCATCAATCTTATTAAAAGAATTTATATTTATACAAACCAACGAATTGACTATAATTATCCTCATATTGGTTTTTAAAATTTTTCGTGTTTTGATCATTTTGTTCTTTTCCATGGTTGTTGTAGCTTTGTTTTGAGTTGTAGGGATGGACACGGTCTCCGACATTCAAAAGTGCTTTATTTGAGTTTGTAGTTTGGGATATCCTTTAAGGGATTAGTTTGACTTCGGTTAGTATTTTATGATCTTAGCATTAGATGGTGATTATGACAGTTTTGTTAGATTCGAATTGTCGAAATTCGGGTTAGTAACAGGGTTGGTTCGACTACGAAACCCTTATTTTGTATATTGACCCTCCATTCAAAAACTAGTTAAAATAACCTATAAGAGGTCCTGGGGGTTAATTTGTTGTAAATAAACTTTCTCATATACATGAATATTCTATTGGGTCCGTGATCACGCTTAACTTACTCCATATTTTTTGGGCAAGGCGGTCATTGTCAAATATAATAACCCAACATGAGTTGATATCGAATCCTCGTGGAGTGAATCTAGTATTCAAATCTTATGGTTGTTGAAAGTATCTAATTATATACTCGCAGTGTAAACAAAATGAAACACATAAATTAAAATTGGGGGGAGGGAGGTGGTTTGAAAGGTTGTTTTAGTGAAATCTAATCAAACTACCAAGTAAAAACAACAAATCTAGATAATCTTCCAATAGGAGAATGGTATTGGGATTATATCTTCCTAGCGACAAATAATGCATGGGTCCATGATAATCAAAAGAAAAACCTAGTTAATGATTAATAGGTGCGTTAGGTTAGGGGTTTTGATGCTTGTTTTTCAACCAACCACTAAAAATATCACCCTTGGACCCTTTCAGATACTTCATGGGTGTGGAAAGAAAATCCACCTGAAAACTCAATTGGGCATCCCTATTTCTAGGAGGAAGCCCAAGACATAGCAAATTCACAATCCATTTCTATTTCTAAGATAATGAAAAGGAATAAGCTAACATCTAATTATTGTCCACCAATACCTTGCCATCCACATCGCTCTTTCAAGAATAATGTAAGACTTGAGAAAATTGGGGATTTTATATACAAATCCCAATTTTTCCATCAAGTATTTGTGAAGCCCACTATCTTAGCTAAGATTGCACACAAACAATCAAAAATCCACTCACATTTGCACCCTATTCAAACATAATCCTAAGATAGAATATTTAACTACTCATGAAAATAGGAAGAAGAACATTACCCAAATTTACATTCATTTTCTTCATTAAAAGTAAAGCAAGAGTAATCCCAAATTTCCAAGATCCAATTACAACTAAAATATCCTTTTGAAAGATTAAATAAAATTGTTCCTCATACACTAATTTGAAGTTTTCTCTCTATGTAAACTTCAAAGGTAGTTGGAAGATGATGTCAAAGTGAAAGCGTTTTCCCTTTTGAGAGATTGAAACCAACTGTGAGAAATTACAAATCTATCCCAGGGATGATTTCCGCCTCATAGCGATGTGCATTGATCGCGATCGCGGCTCCGATGATCACAAAAAATCCACCGCGATCTCCATCTTTGACTAATTTGGACTGGCCACGATCACGATCCTCAGACCGTGATTGCGGTACTTTAGGGATAGTTTCTTATTTTCACCTTTTGCATTATTTCTTCCCTTTTTAATTTCTTTTCAGCTTACTTCACTTCTTTTATTTCCATCACCTGTATGCCTACAAAACATGGGAATTAGTGCATGCAAATGACAAATTTATATCATTAACACCTTTTAATCATAGTAGTGTGTATATATTTGGATGTATATGAGTGGTAAATTTACCACGCATCAATACCCCCAACTTAAACCTTTGCTTGTCCTCAAGCAACACTACTTCTTACTCAATGAGACTATACAAAATTTAAGCCCATTTCTATGACCAAATGATCATAATGACTTTAAACTTGATTACTACCAACAAGTAGCTCTCAAGCATGTGTAAAGCTATTCTCATGACTCCCTTCACATGAAACACTATTTCAAAGATGAAAAGTACATTAAAAAACCATAATAAAACTATAACTACCTCTCTAGAAGTGACTCTTTATCAATAACAACTCCACTGTACTCATTTTACCTCAATATTTTGAAGATGACAATTTTACCCGTCTTAATTTGTTTACATGCCTCCTCACGAGAAAAAAATCCCACACACTATTTTATCTAATATACAACAAGGGATTTAAGTGCAAACACTCACTCTCTCAATGCTAACAAGTACCATATCATATGCTTTCCTTTATTTTCAATTGCCACTATAATGAATACACTTAGTTGGAGATATCGAAGGACTTTTTCAAGCATGTATCCTCGGTTCGAGAAAAGGTCTTATATCATTTAGGAACAAAGTGACTACACCCTCCTTAAACTTATATATCACACTATTAGACCCAACTTTTGACCATGGACCACTTTATTTATTTCCAAAATTCACATATGCCTTTGACAACATTTTCTTTTTGACTATTTCCTTTTCAATCCATGCTATTCCTTCTTTTGATGATTTCTCATTTTTTCATTTTTTTTACTTTCTCTCATTTCTTAGATTTTTAGATATCTACTTACAATATCCTGGCCTAAAGTCATTTCTTCCAAACTTATCACCAAGTTAGGCATTTTGCCTCAAGTTTCATTTTCCAAGTTCAAAGATGGTAAGGTTCAAAAGAGGGATAAACTTTAAATGGTTTGAGGTTTGTAATATTGTTTCCAAAAAAAGGCTTAAAGGCTCAAAATGGGTAACTAAGTATACTAATCTATGTACGGGTAGGCTATTTAGGCTAAAGTGGGTTCCTAAGGGGCAAGTTCTAGATGATACAAGTATACATGAGAGATACACAATTACGCTCACCGTACATGGCATGAAAACTTTTCAAGGAGGCTCAATTGTATCCTACTACAGATAAAAATGAGTATTCATATTCTACAAACTGAAGACTTTGGAGTCAAAAAAAGTGGTAAAATATTGTTATAAAATTATTCATATCCATGCCCTTGATTTTCATAAATTTTTGGACAGATAAAGGTGTTTGCTTCGCATTTACACCACACAAAATTTGCTATTAATGGTATTAAACCAAACCTTTGTCTAATATTTCGGTTCTTATGAGGGCAAACCATATGGCTACTCAGGCTTCACCATAGGTATAAGGGTGATCCCAAAATTTCAATGCTACGGGTACTTAGACTTCCCCTGCATCTATGACATAAAACCCAATCGCGATAATTTTTGCTTAAGAATGTCGTCACTCAATCCATCATTGGGAAATGCTCGTCCAAAATCAATAAAGAGGAACACACCAATATCTATGCTTAGGATAAGACTTTTAGATTATAATGCCCGAACATGACAAATGTAACCTCACCCCCAACATAAGAAGTTGAAGTTCCCTCACTACAGTATGTAAAAGAAGTACAAGGGTTAAAAATGTCTCCCTTAAGAATCAACAGCACTTGTTCTGGACTATTGCGATTATGATAGGATTACCACGATCATGGTAATTGAGGCCAATTTTCCCCTATTTTACTTTATTTTTATGGGCAGCTGCCAACTCTCCAATATTTATTTTCCCCTATGTTTTGTACTTCCAACTTGTGTCTAAGCACCTACAAAACATCGAAAATACAATAAGTGTGTAAAGTATGGGTTTCCTTTTATCAAGCGCCTAATTTAACGTTACGGCATGACTCTTCTTTATCAATATTTAGGATCTTTCAAATGTGCCAACTCTACCTTGGTCGCCTCAGGGCCTCCTACATTGTAGTGTTTCACCATTTGCCCGTTTGCTACAAACCTCTTTTTCCCATGATCTTCTAATTCGATAGCACCACTAGGGTAAACACTTGAAAGCACAAAGGGACCCAACCACTTAGAATGAAGCTATCCCGTAAAAATCTTCAAATAAGAGTTATAAAGAAGTACACCATTGCCTACATAAAATTCCTGCCTTAGTATTTTAGCATCATGACATTTCTTCATTTTCTCCTTAAACAACGTGAAACTTTCACAGGCCTTGAGTAGGAAATCCTCCAACTTATGAAATTTATTGACCCTTGACTTGGAAGCTTCTTCCCAATTAAAGTTTAACTTCATCAAAGCCCACATGGATTTATGGTCAAGCTTGATAAGCAAATGACAAGCCTTCCCAAACATCAATTGGTATGGATACTTACCAATTAGGGTTTTGTAGGCTGTCCTATATGACCAAAGCACCTCATCAAGATGCGTTGCAAAATTAGTTCAGCCTACATTCATGGTCTTCTTGAGTATATCTTAGATTTCTCGATTAGAAACTTTGATGTGAACACTTGTTTTGGGGGTGATATGGGGTAGCAACCTTGTGCTTCACCCTATATTTTTCAAGAAGGGCCCCAAATACCTGATTGCAAACGTGTGAGCCTCCTTCACTAATTATGGCACATGGCATTTCGGACCGTGTAAAAATGTATTTCTTTAAGAATAAAGTGACTTTTTTTCTCTCATTGTTTGGAAGTGCCACTACTTCTACCCATTTGGAAACATAATCAATCGCCCCTAATGTGTACTTTTTACCAAAGGAGATCACAAAAGGGTCCATAAAATCAGTTCTCCATACGTTAAAAAGTTCAACTTCAAGATTCAGTTTTAGGGAAATTTTACGTCTTCTCAAGATGGCACCTTGCATTTGACATTGATGACATTCTTTTACCCACTCTATGTCATCCCCATGAATTGTGGGTCAATAATAACCACATTGAAGAATTTTGGCGGCGATTCAAATTCCCCCATGGTTACCGCTGAAAGGTAAGGAGTGACATGCTTTATGGATATCTATTATTCAACTTCTATAACATAACACCTAATCACACCATCCGCACACTCTCGAAATAGGAAGGGTTCATCCCAAAAATATATTTTTACATCATAGAAGAACCGTTTTCTTTGATGATAGCTAATCCCTCTGGGTAGTACACTACTCTCAACGTAATTAGCATAGTCGTTATATCATGGTGAGACATTCCCCGAGACTGACATGACTAGCTCATTGGAAAAATCATCATCAATCTCAATCTCACAATGCTTTTTATGATTATTCTCAAGATTCGAAAGATGGTCGGCAACTTGGTTTTCATAAACCTTTTGGTTCTTTAACTAAAAATCATATTCTTGCAAATGCAAGATAATCTAATTAGATGTGGCTTATCTTCTCTCTTGGCTATGAGGTATTTAAGGGTGATATGATCTATTTGCACCAATGCTTTCATTCCTAACAAGTAGATGCAAAATTTCTCAAAAGCATATACCACCACAAAAAATTCTTTCTCGATAACGGTGTAGTTACATTGAGCATTATTCAAGGTCTTGCTCACATAATAGATAGGATGAAATAGATTTTCCTTCCTTTAACTCAACACTGCTCCGAATGTAATTCCGCATGAATCACACATCACTTCAAATGGAGATGACCAATTTAGAGACACAATATTGGGAGCCAATATAAGAAACTCCTACTTCAAGCAGCATCATCAAAATTGAATTTTTCCGCTTTTTCAAGGAGTTTGCACATTGGATGAGCTATTTTGGAGAAATCCATAATAAATCGCTAATAAAACCCCACATGCCTAAGGAAACTCC
Organism: Capsicum annuum; assembly: GCF_002878395.1. Lineage (NCBI taxonomy): Eukaryota > Viridiplantae > Streptophyta > Magnoliopsida > Solanales > Solanaceae > Capsicum > Capsicum annuum. Next base: position 152,682,190 of record NC_061122.1, on the reverse strand, counting down.
AAACATTCTTTATGGAAGTGAAGGGGGAAGAAAACTTGGAAATTACCTCAACCTTGCTTAATCAACTTGTATACCCTTTTCTAAGATTTTGTAACCAAAAATAATACCATCCTTAACCATGAAATGACATTTTTTCCAATTGAGGACAAGGTTGGTTTCCACACATCTCTCAAGTGCCTTGATTCGATGCTCAAGGCATGACACAAATGAGTTACCCATCATAGAGAATTTGTCTATGAAAACTTCAATCGACTCCTCAATCATATCCATAAAGATTGATAACATACACCATTGGAATGTTTTCAGTGTGTTGCACAAACAAAAGGACATCCACTTGAATGCAAATGTTCCATAGGGGAAAGTGAATTTTGTCTTCTCTTGGTCTTTCGAGGCAATACAAAATTGATTGTACTCCGAATAACCATCTAAAAAGCAATACCACTCTCCACATGGCTAACCTATCTAGCATTTGGTCCATAAAGGGTATGGGGAAATAGTCTTTTTTGATCCAAGAATTCAACTTGTTATAGTCCATGCACACCCTTCACCCCATGATCGGTCGAATAGGAACAAGGTCATTCTTTTTATTCACAACTACCGTAATTCCACCTTTCTTTGGAACATATTGCACCGGGTTTACCCAAGTGTTATTGGAGATTAGATAAATCACTCCCGCATGAAGCCATTTTATAATTTATTTCTTCACCACCTCTTACATGGATTGATTTAACCTCCTTTGGTGTTGCATACTTGGTATATGATCTTATTCTAGTTTGATATTTTGGGAATAAATGTCGAGGGCTATGCCTATGATATCCATAAATTTCTATCTGATGGCTCAAATGAATTTTTAACAACCAACTTCAAAGCCTTTACTTAGTAGGGCACGAGATCACTTGAAATGATGATAGGAAAAGTGTATCCATCACCCAAGAATACTTATTGTAGGTGAGGCGGCAATGGCTTCAATTCTATTTGTGATGGCTCAAAAATGGATGGCTTTGTGGATGGATTCTCACAGTTTTTAAGATCACAGTCCAACTTTACTAGGTTCTTGGTATAAGATCCAAGTCTTGTTAAAGATGGAACCAATCATCGAATGCTTCAAATTTATGTCTTTAACTATTCCAAAAGACTCCTTCCAATGGGTCATCCACCAAACTAACATCAACATAATTCGTCACCTCACCGTCGAAGGCATTGATCACCGAAATTACTTAAAAGTCCATTTGTTGTTTCATGGATTTGCATACATTAAAATAAACATCTTTATAATTTAGGAAAAACTTCATCTTGCTGCACTCTACATCTACCAATACACTCCTAGTGGCTAAAGATGGCCTTCTAAGAATAATAGGAATTTCATGGTCCAAAGCAAAATTAAGAATCTCAAAGTTGGCCAGAAAGTTGAACCGGCCGACTTTAACTAGCTCATCATGAAGTATTTCCATAGGTTTCTTGATGGTCCAATCAAACATCAGAATCTCATCATGGTAGGTTGCAGTTTCCCCAATCCTAGCTTATAAAATATGACATATGACATTAAATTTTCACTTGCCTTGAGGTCACACAAGGCCTTGGCAAACTTGAACCTTTCGATGGTGCACGAGATTGTGAAAGCACTGAGGTCTTTCTTCTTTTTAGCCATCATGATTGATATAATTACACTAAAATGATGAGTTATTTCTATTGTTTCATCCTTCACAAGCCAATTTTTGGAGATCAACTCCTTCATAAACTTAGCATACCCGAGCATCTCTTGCAAGGCTTCTATCAAAGAAATGTTGATTGAAAGGTTTCTCTATTTATCAAGAAACTTGTTAAACTTAGTATTTTCTCCTCTTTTCTTAAACTATTAAGGGAAAAGGGGAGGAAATGTGATTGGTGGCGTGGAGACAATTTGGCATTCTTTCATCTTTAGTTTTGAAGGATAATCTCATTTGGCTTTAACTCATCATCATTCGGCCTATTTTTCTTGACATTGGTTTCCTCATCATTTTCTCTTTCACCGGGATTATCACAAATCTCCACGCCTTTACCAAGAGTTTTTCCACTTTGACTGACAATAGCATTTGTTACCATACCACTTGGAATCTCTTCATTTTGTGTTTTCATGAGGTGCACCAATATTTTCTTTAGTTTTTCCTTTAATTTTTGGATGGCGGTTGAATATGACTCAACTTTTTGGTGTAGATTGGAGAAATAGTTTCTCATTTTCTTTACTATCTTGTCGGTCCCCTTGACTCCTACCAAGATTCGATCTAAAATATCTTTATTTATGCATTGCTCTTTTTTGTATTAAGACATGCCTCAATTCTTATTTTTCTAACCTTGATTCCCACCTTGCCTTTGAGAGGTAACGTGGAAACCCTTCAAATAATTTGGCAAAAAACTCATCTTCTCATCAAGTATTTCTTCTTTTGCATCTTCACATGACCTAGTATCCCTTACATCTATAACATTGACTCTTTGAATGGAGGTTCCTAACACATGTTTAGTAAGAAGTTCAAGGTGTGACATCACCTTGATAATATTTGTGATATCTAATCAAACTACCAAGTAAAAACAATAATTACAAATAATATTCCAAGAGGAGAATAGTTTTAGGATTATGTTTTCCTAGGGGAAAAGAATGCATGGGTCCATGACAATCAAAAGCACAACCTAGTTAATGATTTTATGGGTAGGCTAGGTTAGGGGTTTTGATGCTAGTTTTTCAACCAACCACCTAAAATATCACCCTTATACCATTTTAGATACCTTATTGGTGTGGCAACAAAATCCACCTGAAACCTCAATTAGGCATCCTAATCTTTAGAAGGATGCCCAAGACATAGCAAATTCGGAATCCATCTATATTTCTAAGATAATTTAAAGGAATAAGATAACATCTAATTATTGTCAACCAACACCTTTCCATACACATCCTTCTTTCAAGGATGATGTGAAACTTGGGGAAATTGGGGCTTTCATCCACAAATACTAACTTGTCCATAAAGTATTTGTGAAACCCACCATCATTAGCTAAAATTGCATACAAACAATCAAAAATCCACACACGTTTGCACCCTATATAAACATAATTCCAAGATAGAATATTTAGCTACTCATGAAAATAGGAAGAAGATCATTACCCAAATTTACATTCATTTCCTCCATTGAAAATAAAGGAAGAGTAATCCCAAATATCCAAGCTCCAGTTACAACTAAAAATATCCTTTTGGAAGATTAAACACAGTTATTCCTTACATACTAATTAGAAGTTTTCTCTCTATGTGAACTTTAAAAGTAGTTGGAAGATAATGCCAAAGTGAAAGGGTTTTTCTATTGAGAGATTTGAACCATCTGTAAGAAATAACAAATCTGTCCCTAGGCTGATTTTTGCCTTATCGCGATCGCTGGTGCATTGATTACAATTGTGAAAAACTCATCACGAACACCATCTTTGACTAATTTTTACTAGCCGCAATCGCGACCCTTAGACCGCGATCATGGTAACCTAGGTTCAGTTCCTGATGTCTTACTTTTGCACTTTTTCTTTCCTTTTTGATCTCTTTTCAGCTCACTCCACTTTTTTTCTTTCCATCACCTGTATGCCTACAAAACATGGGAATTAGTTTATGCAAATGACAAATTTGTCTCATTAACACCTTTTAATCATAGTAGGGTATATAGATTTAGATGTATATGAGTGGTAAATTCACTACTCATTGGTTCGAAACACTTTTTATGATTGATTACACTATTAGTTCATGTTTATATGATTCTGGATGAGTTTCCAGGGTCAAAAATAAGTTTTTGAACTTCTAGGCCCTAAGTTGCTGGTATTATGGCTTAAGCGACCTCTTGGCGGCTTAAGTGATCATTTCACGCCTTACGCGACCATTGTTGATATTTTTTATATTTTTTCCTCACATTTTCAGCCTTTAATCTATGCTTAAAACCTCCATTTTCACTTATGGGAGCTTAAATTAAGTAGGAGATAGTTGATTTGAAGTGTCGTCTGGGTTGGAGAAGTTGAGGTGACCCTTTTTCCGATTTTATTCCCTAAATTTTAACCCTTATCCTCTATTAAGTTCTTGATTTTTCCTCTAATTTTCTTTAGATCTTGGGGATGACATGGACCCCAATTGAGATTTCGTTGGTATTCAAATTTTAAGCACATATTTCTTGTCCTTCAAGGGACCATGAAACGAATTCAATTTTGAAATTTTCCATAGGCCCATTTTGATCTAATTTTTGGACAGAGTTTTATATCAAAATATGATTATTGTTGGACTTATTTTGAATTGTAGATGTCATATTTGAGTAGATTGAATGCGTTTGGTGTTGATTCAAGGTTGTTGAGTTTTTGGTTGAGGCTTTGGATGGTGTTTGGACTTGCAGATCTTCATCTAAGTCAAGTTAAGATGTACCTTGACTTTTACCAAAGTGTTTATGTGTTGTATCCTTGTTTACTTGTAATTTTTGACATAAGTCAAATATAATACTTTAAGTATACTCAAAATAAAAAAAACTTACACAATTTATTCCTAAACACTTCAGGGACCGTGCTAACCATTCATCCTTTAACAAAAAGAGAAGAAAGTACATGAATCAACAAAAACTATGGGTATCTATTCTGTATATCTTACTCAACCACCCACATAGCCTCTTCAGTAGGTACTATATCCACCAAACTTTCACAGAATTAATATCCTTAGATCTCAACTTTCTACTCTACCTATTCAATATTGCAATAGGCTCTTCTTTACAGGAAAATCATGATCGAAAAATCTCAAAAGAACCAATCAATCTCAAATTAAGCCTCATTTATTTACCTAAACCTCGTCACACCCTTCAGGGTTGATAACTTTAATAAAACCAATATACTAAGCATAAATTCCACAATTCATCAATCATTGTAACTCTTCATCCTACTCTTAGAAACTAGAGGACTCTATTGAATTAATCTCACTCGATCCATCAAGTCTCTCAACAAGTTGTTGCCCTAAGGCCCAACCTTGAATAAATCAAACCACCTTAAGGGGGATCTATACCCCCTAGCATACAAAGCCTCAATAGGCACCATATAAATGTTAGAATGATAGCTATAATTGTAGGTAAACTTTGCTGAGTGCAAAAACTGATCCCAATGACCACCAAAATCCATAACACATGATTGAAACATGTCCTCTAACGCCCGAATAGTCTGATCTAACTATTCATCCATCTAGGGGTGAAATGTCGTGCTTATATCAAGTTGAGTACCCAATTCACTCTTAATATAACTCCTAAAATTAGAAGATAAACTAAGTGCCTCTATTAGAAATAATAGAGATAAGTACACCATGAAATTGAATAATCTCTTGAATATAGATCTTAAGCAATGTCTCCATATTATAATGAACCTTTAATAGCTACAAAGTGTGACTAATTTAGTAAACCTATCCATAATCACACAACTATAATAAAAATTCTCTAAGTTCAAGGGTAGACCAACCACAAAGTCCATTGTGATCTGCTCTTATTTCTACTCTGGGATAGGTATCCTCTGCATCATACCACCTAGTTGTTGATGCTCATACTTCACTTGTTGTTAATTCAAGCACTTGGTCATAAATTTTACAACATTTTTCTTCTTTAGACAATTTTAATAATGTCACTTCAAGTCATGGTACATTTTAGTTGCTCCCGAATAAATGAAATACTTCAAACAATGAGCCTCTTCTAAGATTAGTCTAATCTGACCACTAAGTTCTGGCGCACAAACACTACTACTGATCCTTAAAACTTGTTCAAGACCAAGAGATGTCATCTTCACCTCATGACTTAACACTTTATCATAAATCACTCTCACTTCTTATCATCAAACTGTCGAGTTTGAATATGCTCCATCAATGAGGATCTATTATCAACATATGCCAAAATATGCCTAAATGCTAAAATATCAAGTGAAACCAACTATTTATCCAAAGACTAAACATCTAAAGGTAAAGGTTGCTTCTTTATAAAATGATAAGCCAAACTCTCCGTACTCACCTTTTTCTGGCTCAAGGAATATACTATCATACTAGCCTTGCCCGAATGATAAAGAATAGTGAGATCATAATCTTTAATTAACTTTAACCACATATGATGTATCATATTAAGATCTCGCTGAGTAAAAAAGTACTAAAGGCTACAATGATTAAAGGAAATCTTTTAGTAAACCTCATGCAAGTAGTAATGCTATAATTTCAACACAACCACAAACGCAGTAAACTCTAAATCATTAGTAGGGTAATTTTTCTCATGCACCTTCAACTATCTAAAAGTAGAGGCTATCACCTCACCTTTATACATCAAAACACTACTCAATCCAACTTTGAAAGTATCACAAAGTATAGTGAAATCCATGCCCTTCTCAAGTAAAGTCAATATAGGAGCTGAAGTCAACAACTCCTTAGCTTTTGAAAGCTATGCTGACAATCATCCAATTGTTGGAAAATAATCTTTTTGAGTTAGCTTAGTCAAAAGATCTCCAATGAAAGAGAAGCCTACACATCAATAATATCCCACAAACCTAATTATACTGAAAATCTCTGTAGGAGAAATAGGTTTAGTCAAATCACTCACCACTGCCACCTTGGCTAGATCGACCTTGATATTATCCTTGATGACTGTATGACATATAAATGAAATAGATTCCAACCAATACTCATACTTGGAGGACTTAGCATACAACTTATCATCTCTCAATTTCTAAAGTACGCGTCTCAAATGCCTCGCATGCTCAGCCATAATCTTAGAATAAATTAAGATATCATTAATGAACATAATAACAAAAGAATAAAGTTAAGATCAAAATACTCTATTCATCAACTATATAAATGATGCCGGGGCATTAGTTATCCCAAAAGAAATAACCAAGAACTCATAGTGGACATATCACATCTTCAAAGCTATTTTCGAAGCTCTAATCCTCAACTAATGGTAACCAGATCTCAAGTCATTCTTAGAAAACACTAAGGCACCTTGAGGCTGATGAAACAATCATCAATGAAAGTAAGGAGATAATTTCCCTTGATAGTCACTTTATTAATTTTCGATAATAAATACATATGTTCTTGTATCCATCTTTTTTCTTCAAAAAAAAGATAGTTGCACCCTAGAGAGATGTATTTGGTCTAGTAAAACCCTTACTCAACAAATCCTATAATTTCTCTTTCAATTCCTTCAACTCTGTTGGATACATACTATAAGGAGGGACAAAAACGATCTTAGTACCTTGATACATATAAATAGAAAAATTAATATCCCTATTCAAAGGAACACCAGGTAAGTTCATAAAAAACATGCCCATGAGCTCTATAGTGACTCTCACATAATCCAAGGGAGGTGGTGAATCAACATAGGTACACAAACTAAATAAGCAAGACACCTTTCCCTACCATGTGACTAGCATGGAGAAAAGATATAAACTTTTTTAGACATAAAATAAGAGAACCCTTCCACTCTAACCGCAATAAACTTTGAATAGCTAAGGTTACGATCTTGGAAAAACAAGCCAAAAATGCATGATTAAGAGAAAACTAATCCATACCCATTATGAAATCAAAGTCAATTATATCAAGTATGATCCAATCTACCTGTATCTCATGCTTTGACAAGGTTACTACACATGTTCGGTACTCCTAATTGATGTGCTAGATTTTTGTAGCACATTTATGACTTTTTAACTTGAAACAATTGTAAGTTCTTAAGTAATTATTAGTGTTTTTGATGGTATTTCTTAATATTTTATAGAAAAGTCAAGGATGGGAAGAAAAAATAGAAAAGATGAATAAAATAAGTAAAATATGGTACAAGTGAGTTGATATGAGTTTGACGGCATTTCTTGCAAGCTGTCAGAGATATGGTAAGCTACCAGAAAAAGGTGTCAGTAAGAACAGTGAAAAAGAGTTGCTGGATAAAGGTGACGACATTCTCAATATGTCATCCCAAGTGTGGTAAGCCTTCATAAAATGCCGTCAAGTAGGACAAAACATGGTGAAATAAGCTGAAGGTCTGACGATATTTGCTACAAGCTGTCACTCCTCTGGTAAGCCAATGGAGGAAATCATCAGCCTAAGGCAGATATTGAAGACAACTAGAGCAAATCTGATGCCATCTGTGATACGCCGTTAATCCTTGACGTGGCGTCAGCTACATCGTCACCTGTCTGAGAAAAATAATTATTTTGTTATTTTATTTCCATTGTTAGGCTGAAGTATTTAAGGCATAGTTAAGGGTTTTTCTAATTAATTTTGAATTTGTCTTAAATTAGGGTTATAAATAGTAACTTTTAGGGTTTCATTAAAGAGAAAAAAACCTCTCATTGAGGTTCCTAACATTCTTGTAAACATCTTCCATTTGAAGATTGATTGTGGGTATGATTTATTACTTATTATTGATTATGAATTCAATACATATGGTTAATCTTTGTATCATGAATAGCTAATTTTCTTTACTTGAGTTATGGGAACCTTGATGTGAATACTAATTTGGGTTGTGAATCTAATGTATGTCCATAAGAAATTGATGTTGTATAAACATTTTTTTATTTTAATGATCTTTCTTGGCTGCAACTTAATAGAGTCAGCACTACAAATATCACTTGTCTGAGAGAAAAGTGTTTGTTAGGTTACTTCGATGAAATAATCACTTGTTCGAGAGGAAAGTTCTTGTTGAGCAATGTAACGATCTCTCTTAGTTGCAACTTGAAAGGTTAGCCCAAGAACATCACTTGTTTGAGAGAAAAGTGCATGTGGGAAAAGAAAGAGTTTACATGGACTCAAAAGATTTTAATCTTTAGTTTAATAGCAAATACCATAACCGAATTTGCCTACATGAGAACATAGTTGAATAATAAGCACATCCTTTAAGTTTGATAGAATTAATGGATACACTACCTATTGAGGTCGAGGGACGAATGGGTAAATAATAGGATTCAACTCTTCTTGCATTGAAGTGTCAATTGGAACTCTAAAGTGATTTGCAGCCCAACCTATGTAAGCATCTTGGTAACCATAACTCTAGTGTCCCATAACATTGTTAAATCAAAGTGTTTATCAACTTTTGTTTAACCATTTAAAACCCCCAAATTTTATTTTTTTCAATCATTTGTTTGAATTTAACTTGTAGCTATAATTTCAAACTAGTTTAATCACCACTCACATTGTTCCCTATGGATTTGACCCTGACTTCAAAGTTGGATAAATATATTGACAACGACTGGCTTACACTAATTTGAGGTGTAAGTTGAGCGTTATAAAAAATGGCTCCGTTGTCAAGAAATAATTTAGCGTATTGAGTTGGTTTGGAATTTTTGCCTACTTGCTTGAATTCAAACTTGTAAATATTTATTTTTAGTTTTCTTTTATTTCTTGTGTTAGGTAGATTTTTATTCTAATTTACTTATTACTGTGGCATCTTAGAATGAACATGAGTTTGGTGGTTGGAAATCGTATCTTAATGATCCATGTCCATATTGTGATGGACCTCACTTTTGGCAAGATTATATAGATGCTCCTCAAAGAGAGATGTGTACACCATCTCCAGCCTACTGGGAGTATAATTGATTCTTTGTATGGTGGTCAGGATGGACATTGGAGTGATTACCTAAATGCCCCTCCCCCCTATTGTGTTAACCTAGGTTCTAGTTCTTCTTATGAGTATGATAGGTCTTATGGTCAAGAAAAGGAAGAATAAAGCACTGGAAAGAGTGACATTAAAGCTATGCTTTAACTAATAACGATCATACAGACATAATGAATGATACCATATGTGACATACGTTAATAGATTAGGGCATTTAATGAGGAAAGAGAAATGGTAGAAGAGATGGATATCGAGTTCAATCATCCAAAACATTTTTCTACATTGTGGTTAGATGATATCTTGTCTGTGGAATCATTTAACATAATGGATGAGTGTGAAGATAAGGATTAAGAACCCTATATCGATGTTGTGCTTGATGTTGAGCAGACCTTGGAGATTTCCCAACCAACCGAGCCAACCATGAGGGATGATGCCAAGATTGAGGGAATGGTTCTAGAGGTAAAAGAAGATGCCAAGCCAATCTCTTATGAAGAATCTAGCCCAATTCAAAGTAAAAATGTTGAGAAGATGAATAAAAGTGAGTGTGTATAGGATAGTGTAAATTTTGAAGTAGGATTTGTTGGGCCAAACTCGAAGCATTTTTCCATATTATTTTTAGATGATATCTTGTCTGTGGAATCATCTAAAATAGTGGAAGACTGTGAAGATGAGGAACAAGAATCCTATATTCTTTATTTTACACTTGATAAGCAACACAAAAACACACCTCACTTTAAAGCTGATTTGATTACCATGCATCATCCATCACTCAGCTTCTTAATCTTTGTTCCACATCCCTATGAGTGAGGCAAGAAGATGGACTCTAAGTTTGGGGTGAAGTTTATATCCTCAAGATAGAGGAAAAAGCTGAGTTGGGTCATGCCGTGACACTAAATTAGGCACTTCTTGGGAGGCAACCCGAGGTTTTTTTATTATTTGTATTTGTATTTGTATTGTGTGATTGACATTAGATTTTTGCACCCATGGTGCCATAGGTATGTTTATAACTCTCTTGTTTTAGATTGACGTGTTGGGAACACTGCATGATATTAATTTGAGGGTGGTGCTACTTGTGGGTGTGATGTCCTCCTAGGGTTTTTGTTGCCGTGCCTCTTTTCCCCGGAGTCTTGTTCCTAGTAGAGACGGCATGTTTAGGCATATTGTGTTTGTTTTGTGATATGTTGTGGTTAATTAGGACAAAAATAAGTATCTAGGATAGTTGACATATTTTTATTGATTTTTGAGATTGATAAACACCTCTTCATTGGTCTATTTTATAAATGTGTGATATATATTTATGTGTGACCACTGTGCATCTTGTTATGGCATTAGTGCTACTGATATGATATCCACTGCTAAACAATAGCGTGAACCGGATAGGTAGTAGCTTGTGATACACCTTTGTGCCATGTGTGTGTAAGATACTAATTAGTTCCCTTTGTGTGTTAAAACCAGAACTTGCTCGATTAGTCTTACTTTGGTTGAAATATAGGGGTTAGGAAAGGATCATAGGTCGTTGTTGATGCTAGTCCACTTTTAGCCTAAATGACCTTTCCTGTTATGCATGATATCTCTTGATCACTATTTTAAGCCTGAATTGACCATTTCTTTCTATGATACCTATCACCTTTCCATTTATATCATAATGAATCTGTTTTGGCCCTAGTTCTCCTTAGACACTATGCACCTTGACTTAGGCAAACAACCTAAGTTGAGGGTGGCTATCATAGGGGTGTGTGATGTAAAATGAGTATGAAGAATGGTAGAATAAAAGAAAAAGAATAAAAAGGAGGGTGCTGTGGAAAAAGAATAAGAAAATAATAGTTGTGAAAAACAAAATCAATAAGAAGAACTACACCTATCCTCAATGTATGTGATCAAGAGAAGAGAAGAATTGAGAAAAAGGTTAATAAGTGAGGCCCCAAAAGTTAAGGTATCACCAAGGAGGCTTAGTCACTCTAAAGTCCATTGAATATCATACTAGCCCTTAGCCTACATTACAAGCCGAAGAAAAGACCTATAGTGATCCTAACTTACCTGTCTGGACACCTTGGTAATGAAAATAAGGGCAAGAATATGGTATTTGACATGCATTGATTGGAATTTCTTTTTGAGAGTGAGTGTCTCTTAACCGTCCCCGTATTGATATGCTTGAGTTCATATATGAGTGAGGAGGGAATTTTTTGTTGTAAGGGCACATCGGTTGTATTACTAGCTGTTTACTTGTTTGGGTAGTGTAACTTGTACATAAGCATGGTTATTGTTGCTGAATTGATGCCATATCTTGATTCCTTTGGGTCACATTGTTAATCTTCATTGATATGCACAATTGGATTTATAAGTAATTGAACGTGGAGAGTGGCATGAGTTTTGAGCTAAACTGGATTATCAACTGTGATAGGTATCTTATGTGCCTCTTGGTTAAACATCGTAGTATGGTGTTATGTAGTTGCTTGAGGAAAAGCAATTGTTTTAAGTTGAGGGTGTTGATGTGTTAGATTTTTGTAGCACATTTAAGACTTTTTAAATTGAAATAATTGTAAGTTCTTAATTAATTATTGGTGTTTTTGATGTTATTTCTTAAGATTTTGTAGGAAAGTCAAGGATGGGAGGAAAACATAGGAAAGATGAACAAAATAAGTAAAATCTGGTACAAGTGAGCTGATATGAGTCTGACTGCATTTCTTGCAAGCTTCAGAGATGTGGTAAGCTACCAGAAAAAGGCGTCAGGAAGAACAGTGAAGAGGAGTTGCTGGATGAAGGTGACAACATACTCAATATGTCATCACAAATGTGGTAAGCCGTCAGAAGATGCGGTCAAGTGGGATAGAACATGGTGAAATAAGATAAAGGTCTGACGACATTTGCTACACGCCATCACTCCTATAGTAAGCCGTCGGAGGACATCATCAGCCTAAGGCAGATATTGAAGACAACTAGAGAAAATCTGATGCTATCTGTGATACGCCGTCAGATCCTTGACGCGGCATCATCTACATTGTCACCAGTCCGAGAAAAATAATTGTTTTGTTGTTTTATTTCGATAGTTAGGCTGAAGTAATTAAGGCATAGTTGAGGGCTTTTCTAATTAATTTCGAATTTGTCTTAAATCAGGGTTATAAATAGCAACTTTTAGGGTTTCATTGAAGATAAAAAATCTCTAATTCAGGGTTCCTAACATTCTTGTAAACATTTTTCATTTGAAGATTGATTGTGGGTATGATTTATTACTTATTCTTGATTATGAATTCAATACATATTGTTGATCTTTGTATCATGAATAGCTAATTTTCTTTACTTGAGTTATGGTAACCTTGATGTGAATACTAATTTGGGTTGTAAATCTAATGTATGTCCATAAGAAATTGATGTTGTATAAACCTTTCTTTATTTTAATGATCTTTCTTGGCTGCAAATTAATAGAGTCAGTACTACAAACATCACTTGTCTGAGAGGAAAGTGTTTGTTAGGTTACTTCAATGAAACAATCACTTACCCGAGAGGAAAGTGCTTGTCGAGCAATATAATGATCTCTCTTAGTTGCAACTTGAAAGGTGAGCCCAAGATTATCACTTTTCCGAGAGGAAAGTGTATGTGGGAAAAGAAAGAGTTTACATGGACTCAAATATTTTAATCTTTAGTTTACTGGCAAATGCCTTAATCGGATTTGCCTACATGAGAACATAGTTGAATACAAACACACATCCTTTAAGTTCGAGAGAATTAATGGATACACTACCTACTGAGGTCGAGAGACGAATAAATAAATAATAGGATTCAACTCTTCTTGCAATTGAAGTGTCAATTAGAACTCTAAAGTGATTTGCAACCCGACCTATGTAATCATCTTGGTAACCATAACTCTAGTATCTCAAAACATTGTTAAATCGAAGTGCTTATCAACTTTTGTTTAACCATTTAAAACCCCCAAATTTTATTTTTTTCTATCATTTGTTTGAATTTAACTTGTAGCTATAATTTCAAACTAGTTTAATCGCCACTCTCATTATTCCCTGTGGATTCAACCCCGACTCCAAAGTTAGGTAAATATATTGACGACGACCGCTATACACTAATTTAAGGTGTAAGTTGAGCGTTATCACTAATCCACCACAAGAAATCACCTATAGAGGTCGACATGAATGGGTACGATAAGGGACTCACACATAGCATCAATAGTAGTAGAAAAATATAAGAAAATATACACCTAGGGTCAAACAACACCAAAGAAGGATGCTGGAAAGCTAGGACGATACCTATAATAACAATATCAGAGGCCTCCACCTTAATACTCCTAGGAAAATCAAAGCGTTGATTGCATCTGTTATGGGTTAAGTAACTCCTCATTCACTACCACAGGCTATCTAAGCCCCAAATTTAGTAACTCTTAACAAGTATATGAGGCTTAGAACCTACAAATTTGGCTAAGTGTTGGAGACTTAGCTTCATTTTTGGCCTCTTAACTTTGTTGATTGCTTTAAAGTGACTTTCTCGATCCCAAGATTCTAGTTTTTGAGTTGATTCATGTTTCGGAGTGCAAGTAGCATATCTCAGGTGAGTTTCAAGTTTTTCAAATTAGGTTTCGACCATGTTTGGATTTTCAAAATAGCAGCTCACTGCGATTGGACTGCGTTGTGGTGAGCATAGCTATGGAGGGATCATCACATCATGATGAATATCAAATTGGCAATTGTCAGATTCCAGCAAGACATTGCAATTGCACCGCATCATGGTGGAAACCACGATGACAGCCTTGGCACATCATAGTGAAGGCCCAATCCGCATTCTAGTTACAAATTTTAAATTCCAAGGGCAGTCTTGTTATCTCCCTTACCCAAATCCATCCAAAACATAAAATTAAAACCCCAAAGGGCCATTACATGCCCAATTAGTCATAATTTCTCTCAATTGAAAGCTATTCTCTATTAAGAACAAACCTTAGCCCTTCAAGATTCAAGCTTAAGTTTTAAGAGAACCACCAAGAATTCTTCAATTAAGGTATGCTAGATGTTTATTCAAGGATCCTTTTCATCCATGGAGTCCAATAACCTAATTTCAAGATTAATTTTTGATATTTACATGTGTTCATGAATTTTATACATGAAATTTCATGAATTTCAATCTTATATCATGTTTACATGTGTTCGTATTGGAATTAGCCTTTGATCCATTTGAAGGATGATATTTTCATATTAGATCCTTAGCTAATGATTTTGGTATTGAAATTATGTTACAATCACATGTTTAGGACTATCTTCGTGCTTTAACTTTATGACTCCCCATGTGTCTAATGAGATGCCTCATAGATGAATCCTAAGCAATGATTATTTATGATGTTCTCTAAGTCATATTATGGTTTAAAATGTTCTCATGTGTTCTTATTGACATTGCTACCAAGTCTTGGGGGTTTTCATACCCAAAAACATAGTTGTTTACTTAGTCTTAGCATTGTCAGTATGTTTTCAGATATAGCATTGTCAGTTAAGTCAGTACATCATGTAAGTAAGCTTAGTTCAGTTCAGTTCAGTAGTTAAAGTCTATTCTGTTGGGGATAGGATTTAGCACCGAGCAAACCCAAGGATGAGGGCTCATTTTCTAGTTGAGGGTGTGACCTTTAGTAGCAATCCCTGCATTTTAGAACTATGTAGCTAGCATAGGTAGAGATGTTAACCTACCTGTTGAGGGTTGACACATATCTCCTTATGGCCCTGCCAATTGAGGGTGATGCTTCATCCTTCAAGAAAATACTTTAGTGGATCCACACAACTAGTGTTAGTACCATTGGCATGGTACTAACACCTTTTCCAACTGGGGTTACAGGTTGGAACCCAATTAGATCATTTTAAGGTGTGTGGGTTAGATGATATCTCCTACTGTCTCAGTCCAGCACTCAATTTTAGGTTTGCTTGACCATAGTATATAGATATCAGTTATCTAGTTATTAGTATTTTAGTGTCTCAGTTTATAGACTTTATCAGCATCATGTAATATGATTGGTCATCCAGTCTCAGTCTTTACAATGTTCATGCATTCTTTCTTAGTACTTAATACTATTCATTTAGTCAGTTATTACTTATGCACATGAACCCAAGTATAATGGCCTAACCCCATTTAGCATACCAGTATATTTAAAGTACTGACCACATACTCATTTCTTGTGCTATGGTGTATCAATTATAGGTTCAAACGCACAGGTTCCCAACCACACCTTGACCTCCCAGCGCATCAGGAGTTATAGCAGTGGTGAGTCCTCATGTTTCGAGGACTATTTATGTTTACTTCAGTTTAATAGTTATCTAGGTTAGTTGGGGACTTGTCCCATCAACTCCACAGTTTGTTAGTTAGAGTCTTTCAGACACTTTTAGTCAGTTATTCAGTTATTAGTTGTTATTGACAGGCTTTAGAGTATTGTTTTTAGACAGTTGTTTTCTATTTTACTATTCGGTATTATTTTTAATAGTTGAAACTATATGGTGTGTTTAGTTAAATTCCGTACACGTATATCCTTTATTTTTAGTTTGTTCAGTTCTCACAGCAGGTACCAGCTCATTGGTTACTTGTGGTCTCTCGAGACTGCAAGTACTGCATGGTATCTAGGGTGTACCCCCAAAGCATTACAAACTTAGTATCAGAGCTTAAGATTTTAAAGTATCCTAGGTAGTCTGAAATCCGCGTTAAGTAGAGTCTCGTGCATGGGTGTAAAGAATGCCACACTTATGGACATGAGGCTACAAGACATTTTAGGAAAAGTTTCCCATCTTTCAGTATTTATGTCCTGTGAATGAGTATGAGCTTGAGTTAAACTTTCTATCTAATTTAATCTTCCTTTTATTTACAGAACAAGCCTCCCATAAAGACTAACAAAAGAAGAGATGAGAATCAGTCTGCATCTCCGCCTATTCAGAAAGATCCCCTAAACGAGTATGTCTTCTATGCCGAATTCAGAGTTGTATTCACTACCTTAGATCACTCAATAGTAGCCTAGAATAATTAGTAGGATATCTTCCTAGCTATTCCAGTAGCTAATACAATTACAGCTAGGATTTAGGACTTAACCTGAATGAACCCTCCTCTATTTTTGGGATCTAAGTCTAATGAGGATCCACAAGAGTTCATTGACACGATTCAGAAGATAAATGGCACTATGGGCGTGACTTCTAGTGAGAGTAAAGAGTTGGATGCTTACCAGTTATAGGATATTGCTCACACCTGGTATAAGTAGTGAAAGGGAAATAGAGGGGTAGATGTAGGGCATGTTCAATAGGAAGAGTTTTCTACAACCTTTCTAGATGGGTTCTTTCCCTTGGAGTAAAGTGAAGAAAAGGTGTAACATTTCATTAATTTTAGGTAGGGAAACATGAGTGTGAAAGAGTATTCTCTAAAGTTTACTCGCCTAGCCAGGTATGCTCCTAATATAGTGTTTAATGATAGGTGTAGGATGAGTAAGTTTGTCTCTGGTGTAGCTGATAGCATGGTCAAGGAGTGTTATTAAGAAGATGGACTTCTCTAGGTTTATGTTCCATGATTAGTAGATTAAGAATTAGAAATGTAAGAAAACAGAGAGGGAGAATAAGAAAGCCAGAACAGGTAGCTTTAGTTTTGCTCAGCTAAGGTCAGAGGGTGGTAACCATTCTAAATTCCATTAGAAATCTTGAACCCCATCTTCATCTTTAGCTAGTGCACTAACACCGAATTTTAGAAATGATAATCGGGATTGGGTGCCAGACCATAAGCCCTAGAGAAGCGTGGACAGTCATCGCACAAATTCTCTAAGCCAGAAAAGCGGTAGAAACCATTAGTGTGTATATAGAGCTGGCAACGATGTATGCTTTGGGTGTGGAAAGCCATTCCATACAATTAGGGATTGCCCACAGAGGGTTACCAGGGTCAGTCCAGTCGTCCCTCAATTTTATCTGGTCGCACGACTGAGTAGAGTGCCACTTTTACTTCTACCTGTGGGCAGTGCCCAAATAGATTGTATGCACTTCAGTCCCGACAAGATCAGGAAAATTCTCCTAATCTAGTTATTAGTATGTTATAGGTCTTTTATTTATATGTTTATACTTTGTTAGATCTCGGAGCTTCTCTTTTGTTTGTAACTCCCTATATAACTATGAATTTTGTCGTTATTCATTAGACTTTTGCAGAGCCCTTCTTAGTGTCCACCCCTGTAGGTGTCTCTATTGTAGCCAGGCAGGTATATAGGAACTGTCTAGTCATAATATCATAGAAAGTCACTTTAGTTGATCTTGTAGAGTTAGAGATGATTGATTTCTATGTCATTCTTGGAATGGATTGGATCCACTCATGCTATTCTTCAATTTTTTTATAGAAATAGAGATTTTTGTTTTTAGTTTCCAAATAAACTAATTCTTGAATAAAAGGGTAGTACCTCAGCACTTAGGGGTCATCTTGTTTTGTACCTTAGAGCGATAAAAATAATATTTAAGGGGTGTGTCTACTATCTTGTTCGAGTTAAAGACTCCAGCTTAAAGACTCCTAGTCTTGAGTCAGTTTTAGTAGTGAGGAAATTCCCAGATGTGTTCCCTGAAGATCTTCTCAGAGTTCTTCCCGAAAGGGAAATTGACTTCAGAATAGATCTTTTTCTAGATACCCAACCTATCTCTATTCCTTTATACCGAATGGCTCCATCCAAACTTATAAATTGAAAGAACAGTTGAAAGACCTCTTAGATAAGGGATTCATTAGGCCCAGTGTTTCCCAGGGGGTGCCCCAGTCCTTTTCATGCAAAAAAAAATGGTTCTCCTAGAATGTGCATCAATTACCATCAGTTGAACAAAGTCACAATAAAGAATAAATATCCACTTCCCAAAATTGATGACTTGTTTGACCAACTTTATGGTGCCAGTTATTTCTCTAAGATAGACCTCATATACGGTTATCATATGCTTAGAGTCAGATAATGTGATATTTCGATAACAACTTTCAAAACTTGGTATAGTCACTTTGTATTCCTAATCATATTCTTTGGTCTAACGAATGTCCAAGTAGCTTTCATTGACTTGATGAATATAGTGTTCAAGCAATACTTGGACATGTTCATCATAGTCTTCATAGATGACATTTTTGTCTACTTCTATAATGAAAACGATCACGCAGACTGCCTCAGAATTGTATTACAGAGTCTTAGAGTCCATAAATTATTTTCCAAATTCAGTAAGTGCGAATATTGGCTAAGCTCAATATCCTTTGTTGGTCATATTATTTTCGGTAATGGTAGTAGATTTAACCCTCAAAAGATTAAAGCAGTGAAAAATTGGCCTAGACCCATTTCCCTATCAGATATCAGGAGTTTCTTGGGTTTGGCTGGCTATTACAGATGATTTGTTGAAGGGTTTTCATCTATTGCATCCCCCATATCCATATTGACTTAGAAGAAAATCAAATTTTTGTGGTTAGATTCCTATGAGAAGAGTTTTCAGGAGTTGATGACTCGACTCACCTCAACCTTAATTTTGACGTTGCTCGATGGTTCAGATGGGTTTGTTGTTTACTGTGATGCTTCCAGAGTTGGTTTGGGTTTTGTGTTGATGCAGAGAGGTAAGGTCATAGCCTACACCTAAAGATAGCTTAAACCCCATGAAAAGAATTATCCTACCCATGATCTTAAGTTAGCAACTGTTATTTTTGCCTCAAAAATTTAGAGTCATTATCTATATAGGGTGCATGTTGATATGTTGACGGATCACAAAAGTTTGCAGTATGTGTTTTTATATTTTCACGTAAAAAGTTAAATCTCCATTAGAGAAGGTGGGTAGAATTATTGAAAGACTATGATATGAGTGTTTTGTATCATTCAGGCAAGGCCAATGTAGTGGCATATGCCATTAGTAGATTGTCCATGGTTAGTGTTGCCCATGTTGAGAATTATAAGAAAAAGTTAGTTCAGGAGGTTCATTACCTTGCTAGGTTAGGTGTTCGGTTGGTTGATTCAACTAAGGGTAATGTATGTATTCTGAGTAGTTCATAATCTTAGTTGGTTGCCGAAGTGAAAAAAAATCAAGATAAAGAACCTAGCTTGGTCAAGTTGAAAGGGTCAGTCAGAGATCAGAAATTAGAGGTTTTCTCCCAAGGGGGAGATGGTGTGTTACATTGCCAGGGTAGACTGTATATGTCGTGGTAGATAATTTGAAATAGTGAATTCTTGTAGAAGCACATGTGCACGTTACTCTATTCTTCCAGGAGCCACTAAGATGTATCGTGATTTACAGGAAATCTATTGGTGGAGTGGCATGAAGGGAGATATTGAAAAGTTTGTAGTTAAGTGCTATATTTGTGAGCAAGTTAAGGTTGAGCACCAAAAACCTAGTTGCACTATGCAGGAATCTAGTATTACCACTTAGAAGTGGGAAGAGGTGAACATGGACTTTGTGACGGGTTTGCCCCGTACTAGTCGTCAACATGATTTGATCTGGGTCATTATGGATAGGATGACCAAATCAACGCATTTCTTGCAATTTCATAATTCTTATTCAGTCGAGGGCTATGCTTGCATGGAGTTTCATTGTCCATTATTTCTGATATAAGTACTTAGTCTATCTCTCACTTTTGGAAAACCTTCCAGAAGGGTCTTGGTACCCAATTTTGCTATAGTATATCCTTTCACCCTTAGACAAATGGTCAGGAAGAAAGGACCATTCAAAAGCTAGAGGACACGTTGAGAGCATGTGTTATCGATTTTAAGGGTAGTTGGGATGATCACTTGCCTTTGGTTGAGTTTGCCTAAAACAATAGCTATCATTCCATCATCCAGATGGCTCTGTTGGAGGCTCTATATGAGAGGATGTATAGATCTCTAATTTGTTGGTTTGAGGTAGGTGAGACTGCTTTGATAGGGCTTAATTTAGTATATGATGCATCGAAGAAAGTTCAGTTGATCAGAGAGAGGCTTAACATAGCCCAAAGTCGACAAAAATCTTATGCAGATGTGAGGAGAAAAGATCTCGAATTTGAGATTGGTAATTTTTTATATTTGAAAATCACTCCCATGTAGGAAGTGAAGATGTTCGGCAAAAAACAGAAGCTCAGTCCCCAGTATGTTGGCCCTTAGAGGATCTTGAGTCACTTTGGAAAGGTAGCTTATGAGCTTGATTTACCTGTAGGTTTAGCTTTTATACACCCAGTGGTTTATGTTTCTTTACTGAAGAAGTGTATTGGGGACCCAACTGTTGTAGTGCCCTTAGAAAGCATAGATGTTTAGGGCAGTCTCTCTTATGAGGAGTTTCCAGTAGAAATCCTCGATCGTCAAACTCGTAGACTAAGGAACAAAGAAGTTCCCCTAGTCAAATTTCTTTGGCTGAACCAGTCCATTGAGGGAGCCACTTGGGAAAAAGTAGCAGATATACAAACCAAGCACCCTCATCTTTTCTCTGCGAATTCAGACTTAGGTCGAGGTAATAGTTTCCCTTTGATTATCTCTATTCCATTCTCATTTGCAACTATGTAATTAATCTCATGTCATTTCATGCATTCAGGAATCAATTTAGTCATGTGTCATATTTCATCCACAACCATGTAATCATGTTTCAGTTATGCATGTTCAGTATGTAACCTCAGTCCCTCGGTATTCTTAGCTTAATCAGTCTTATTCGAGGATAAATGTTCCCAAGAGGGAGATATTATAATACCCCATAATTTTCTAAGTTCAGTTCAGACCATAGCTCATGTATAAGAGCCTTAGAACCTAAAAATTTGGCTAAGTGTTGGAGACTTAGTTTCATTTTTGTCCTCTTAACTTCGTTGATTTTTTAAAGTAGCATTCCCAACCCCGAGACATAAGTTTTTGAATTGATTCATATTTAGGGGTGTAAGTAGCATGTCTTGGGTGATTTTTGGTTCTTTAGATGAGGTTTGGACCATGTTTGGATTTTCAAAATAGCAGCTCATTGCGATTGGACCACATCACGGTGAGTATAGTGATGGAGAGGTCACCGCGTCGCGGTGAAGATCAAATCAACAATTGTTGATTCTAGTAAGTCACTATGATTGCACCGCATCATAGTGGAAATCGTGATGACAGCCTTGGCGCATCGTAGTGAAGGCCCAATCGTCATTCGAGTTATGAATTTTAAATTCCAAGGGTAGTCTTGTCATTTTTCCTCACCCAAATCCATCCAAAACCCAAAATTAAAACCCCAAAGGGCAATTATATGCCCCATTAGTCATAATTTCTCTGAATTGGAAGCTATTCTCTCTCAAGAACAAACCCTAGACCTTCAAGATTCAAGCTTAAGTTTTAAGAGAGCCACTAAGAATTCTTCAATTAAGGTATATTAGATGTTCATTCATGGATCCTTTTCATCCATGGAGTTCAAAAACCCAATTTCAAGTTTAATTTATGATATTTACATGTATTTATGAATTTTGTCCATGAACTTCCACGAATTTCAATCTTATATCATGTTTACATGTGATGTGTTCTTGCTGGAATGGGCCTTTGATCTATTTGAAAGATGATATTTTTATGTTAGATCCTTAACCCATGATTTTGGTATTGAAATTATGTTACAATAACATGTTTAGAACTATCTTCATGCTTTAACTTTATGATTCCCCACATGTTTGATGAGATGCCTCATAGATGAATCTTGAACAATGACTATTTATGATGTTCTCTCAGTCATATTATGGTTTCAAATGTCCACATGTGTTCTTATTGGCATTGCTATCATGTCCTGGAGGTTTTGAAAACTTAGCTGTTTACTTAGTCTTAGCATTTTTAGTATGTTTTCAGATATAGCATTGTCAATTTAGTCAGTACATCATGTCAGTAAGCTCAGTTTAGTTCAGTAATTTAAGTCAATTCAGTTGGGAGTAGGATTTAGCACTAAGCGAATCCAGGGGGCTCACCTGCTAGTTGAGGGTGTGACCTTTAGGAGCAATCCCTGCATTTTAAGACTACATATCCATCATAGGTTGAGATGTTAACCTGCTATTTGAGGGCTGACACATATCTCATTATGGCCCTGCTAGTTGAGGGTCACCCTTAGTCTTTTGGGATAATACTTTAGTGGATCCACATAGCCAATATTAGTACCTGCGGCATGGTACTGACACTCTTCCAACTGGGGTTTCAGGTTGGACCCCAATTAGCTCATTTTGGGGCATGTCAGTTAGATGATAGCTCCCACAGTCTTAGTCCAGTACTCAGTTTCAGGTTTGCTTGACCATAGCATACGAATATCAGTTATCTAGTTATCAGTATTTTAGTGTCTCAGTTTATAGACCCTATCAGCATCATGTATTATGACTGGTCATGCATTCCAGTCTTTATAGGATTCATGCATTCTTACTCAGTTCTTCATGCATTCTTACTCAGTTCTTCATGATATTTATTAAGTCAGTTATTACTCATGCACATGAACCCATGTATAATAACCTAACCCCATTTAGCATACCAGTACATTCAAAGTACTGATTGTATACTCATTTCTTAAGCTATGATGTATCATATCATAGGTTCGGATGCTCAGGTACCTAACCGCACCTAGAGCTCCCAGTGCATCAACAACAGTAGCAGTGGCGAGTCCTCATGTTCCGAGGACCATTTATGTTTACTTTAGTTCGGTAGTCGGTCGGGGTTAGTTGGGGACTTGTCCCATCAACTCCACAATCAGTCAGTTAGAGGCTTTCAAACACTTTTAGTAGTTATTCAGTTATTAGTTGTTATTAACTATCTTTATAGTATTTTTAGATAGTTGTTTTCCATATTACGATTCAGTATTACTTTCCGTATTTAAAACCTTATGGCATGTTCTGTTAAATTCCATATATATGTATCCTTTATTATTAGTTTGTTTAGTGGTCACAACAGATACCAGCTCATGGGTTAGCTTATGGTCTCTCGAGATCGTAAGCACCTTGTGGCATCCAGGTTGTACTCCCAGGGCATTAGAAGTAACTACTCCTTCACTACCACAAGCTCCCTGCTGCCCAACTCTAGTAACTCTAGATCAACCTCTACTAACCTATGTACCCTCTCTAACTGCTAACAATGGCGTCCGACAAAGCTGAAGCTGAAAACCCTACTGGGTAAGGACCTATCGCATGCCATAATACATGTCTAATTATACAACCTCATCATACCTAAAATATCCCTTACTATATGAATTATATCGTGAGGTTCTAGAAAAACCAGAACACTTTTTATAACCTCATAAACCCGAAAGAGACCATTAACTTGGACCTGCTCTCTGACTATTCAAAGCCTTAGGATCTATAAACCTACTAACAAAACTTTTGTAAAGTTGCATGAATCAGTTAATTATGGTGACCATAAGAATCTCTGCCTTAGAAATCCCTACCTTGAGATGAATAACCACTGAAACTGGTCTGTCAGTGCACCCTCTTAACACTAACACTCTGAATACCTTGGGGAATAGTCTTGATCAGCTTGACGTGATCCCCAATACTCTGGAAGGATCCATATGAAACCACCAACTAAGATAGCATTCACTGATAATAACTAGTTAGACACTTAACTAACTTTTTGATACTCTAAAACTCTGTGAATATACAAGTAGTGGAATACCTTAATAAGGCATGAAAATGAGCTTCATAACAGTAATAGTCATAAAACCCTGCACCAAATCACCAAACTCATCCTATATACTATAGGGCATAAAACACTCAAGGAAAATCACAAAAAATTGGGTCTAAGTCAAAGAAAGGGAACCCACTGGTCTACAACTGTCATAACATCTCTATGACTACTTAGAAATATCATTCTGCTATAAGCTAGTAATTAATACCATAGGACTAAAGTAAACCAAGGCTATTAAACATTTCCTAACAACCAATTAAGAAATCATAAGAATCCTCGCCAATAGCACCACTAAACTAGGGAGTAGAAAATCTCGTAATCTCTCAAAGCTCGTTTGATCATTAGCAGAAATCACAAAATTAGGAGCTACATAAAGAATAATAAGTCTGGCAAGAAACACCTTAATATGTTGGTCTATAATAACAGCTAGTTGTGCCTCAAAATTTTAAAAAATTTGAGTAGGAGCCTGTCCCAGGTTAAACACCCCTTCTCATTTGAGAATCATCTAGTGTACATAATAGAATACCTACCTCAGAGATGCTATCTAAATGGATTAAATGTTGGATTAGAATATCTTGCAACACTAGATTAGAAACAAAACCTTAAGGGGACTAGACTAGTCCTAAATTCTTTAACTGCTAAGCCACCTCAATATAATCAATCTCAAGCTCGAGAGAGGCTACTCTAGCTTGCCCTCTAGCTTGAGCTGCTTGTTATGCCCGACCCTTGACTTAGTCTTGGCTATGACCCCTGACTTATTCCCTGACTGGGACTCCTACATTGGTACTAGCTCAACATTCTCAACGACTTTTATTCAAGTCCTCACTATCTATGTAGAAAGAGTAGATTACAATTTTAAAATATCAGGAAAGAACAACATGCATAATAAGGAATTAGATTACAGAAGATTACCTAAAAGTATCTTATAGCCTCCCAAAGATAGATATGGACATCAATGTATCAATCCTTGGGACTCTATTAGATAATTTTGCACTTTTACTTATGAGATCAGTAAACTTAAAACTTTGATACCAATTTATCACGACCTAAAATTTAAGGTCATGATGGCACTTACCCTGACCCAACCTTAATTAGTAGGCCTAGTTCACAATAGATGTGAAAAAAATGAAAAGAAGATAAATGATAACCAAATATAAGACTTTAGGATTAAGTAAAGATAGTAAGAAAAACATCTAAAAAATAAAAATAGATACAACTCTAATCTCAAAATCTGGTGTAATAAATAAAAAGAATTCTTAAACCAATAGTGTACGAAAATACATAAAAATATATCTCTAATTGTAAAATAAAGACAACATAATGATAGAAATCTTAGAATATCCTCTAAATAAGGAGTCACCAGTACTCCAAAATACTCTCAAATCAACACGAACTCAGGATCCATGGGTTTCACTCAAATTGGGATCTGCACCAAAAGGGTACAAAAATTAGGAGTGAGTACAATCTACTTATACTCAGTAGGCATGATAGGCCGACCAAGCAAAGTCGAGAACTAGACATATAATGGAAACAATGTGCAACTCATCTACCTGTATACAAAAAGAATTCCCAATGCTGACTCAAGTTGTACAGGTCCTAATAATATAAATAATATAACTATAATAACTTTATAAGAATAAATATACAACATATATACATAAAAAGAAGACTAAATTACATGATGTCAAACACGTAAAAGAGAGTCACGTGATGTAATGCAATGATATTATAAAGATGCAATATCTAATGTCACCTTACACACACCTTAAAAGTATAAGCTTCCAGGAGAGGACCCATGAGGGATTCATGATCCATACACTATCAATCTCTCACCATTCAATTTTACCGGCACATCTCTTAATTAAAGCATTTTATAAAATATCTCATTTTAAAAATAAAATTGTGTTTCTCAGTGGCATCAGTTCCATGAATATGGATGAATGAATGAGGATGCATGCTCATTACCAATTCAATATCATTTAATGAATTAACTCATTCAGTATTATTTAATGAATTAACTCAATAATGATATAAATAATATCAAGTCACCACAAATCTCAATAGATCATGATAAAAGTCATTATATGGTAACAAAATAGAATATAGTTATATAAGATATCAATAATATCAATAATATCAATCCAAGATGCCACACAGACATCATAATAATAACAAAGGGAAAATAATGCCCAGACAAGATAAATTCCAGTACTACATAGGAATCTCAACAATAATAATCTCTCAAGTCAATAAATAGAATCTAGAAATTCCCCACATGTGCAACACAATAAAATATTAATCTCAAAATATGAATCTCACAATAAGATCCCCAACCCATAGAAACTTTACATGAATGGTAACTACACAATTAAATTTGAAAATTTTTAAACCATAGCCTACCTCAAAAGTAAAAACACGAGTATGAACCTGTCAATAAGAAGTTTTTCCTTTCCATGCAGCCTGAGAATGAAATCAATCTATCAAAAACATAATCTATGAGTCAGTAGGAGTCTAATAATACTTGTATTAGCCACTTTTACTTGGATACAAAAATACTTCAAAAACTAACCTCGAAATAAAGAGGATATAACTAAAAATTTTATTGAAGAATCAAATTACCCATACTAGGGGTTCTAAATATAAAAGCCCATCAAAAAATAATTTAAAACTGAGCTTAAAATGATTAAAAATCCATCTTCTCACTCTATCGGGTAAAACTCAAAATCCTAAGTTTAAAATCCAAATTAAGGTCTTTAAGAAATATAATTAGTTTTCAAAGATAGAAATTAAATTTAAAAGTTTACCCAAATGAGTTTGATGAAAAATCCTCTTTGAAATTGCCATTATCGAGGTCTCAAGGTCAAAAAATTATGAAAATTGAGTTTGAATTGCCAAATTAGGGTTGTTATAATATTCAATAAATAGTGACTCATGAGTATGGTCAAAAACTCATATTTCGAAAGTTACCGACCTAAACCTATCATGAACATGGCAACCTGATCATGAACGTGAAACACGAAGACCAAACCTGACCCCCAATTAGTCTTCACGAATATGGTCCCTCCATCGAATTTGTAAAGGAGAATAAGTTTCATATTTGAAAATGTAATAGCAGGGCCACAAACGTGAAGAAGCACTGAGGCCTATAGTAGCAGCCTTGCACCAACAATTGTTTCAAGCTATCGATTTCTCTGAATGGACCCTCAAAAGTCGTTTGGGGCCCCATAGAATTAAACCAATAATGCTAATAGGCTAATTTTGACATTTTCAACTTAATGAAACCATTGAATTTACAAAAAAAGATAGTTTTGAACAAGTTACCCCTGAGAATCGACTAAGGCTAAAATAACTAGTTTCTCATATAAATGCGTAAAACTCAAAATAAAGAGTCAATAGTTTTGAACAAGTTACCCCTGAGAATCGACTAAGGCTAAAATAACTAGTTTCTCATAGAAATACTTAAAACTCAAAATAAAGACTCAAAGCCCAAACTAACTATGCTACTAAACCAAAAATGAAATTATGGATCTAATGGAACTAATAAAATCACCACCTAATGTGAAGATCATATAACATTGACCAAAGTTAAATATAATATTTTAAAACTATGGAAAAACTCAAAATCAAATAAATTATTATCGAATGCTTTAGGGTTCATGCCAACTATCCCCAGAACTAGTAAATGATATAAAGCAATTATGGAAAGAAAAAAGTCAAAACACACAAAAAAAGTTAAAAATCACAATGAGGGTTGTTACACCTCAACACAAGTAAGAATTTTAACCGGTTTAGTAATATCAAGTAGCATAATACTATTATCTATCCACTGAATATCCCTAGACAAAGGTATCTCCTAATCCACCAATAAAGCAAGACTATCCATGCTCATCATGTTCCTACTCAAGGCACCTTTACTGTATTGGCCTTGTATGAATGATAAAAGTGTAACGACCTAAATTTTTAATAAAATATGTGAAATATGTGTTCTTGTGTAATTTGAATATTCTAACCCTCCTTATAGTTGTATTGTGATATTTCTGGGGTGTGGGGTGACTGGCATGAATACTAATGCATTTTGGTACCATTTGTGAGATATTATGGTTTTTGGAGGCTTTGAGACCCTTATTATCAAATTCTATGGTTATCTTTTGATCTATATGATAGATAGCCTAACACACTGTGCCAGCAGATTCAACACATTGATTTTAGGGTGATAACATATTTGGTCTAGTTTTAAGGCTTCTAAATCTCATTTTAACCCTCTATTTGAAATGTTGTGATTTTGGATTTCATGGGTCAACATAGTGAAATGATATTTTTTCAAAAATTTGATATTGTCATTGAGTCTGGAGCATTAAATTTGAAAGGGTATCATATTTTATATGCGTTCATGAGATTTTAAATGAATCTTGAGGGGTGGGTGGGTGCTCAAAATAATCCAAAATCCCTTGCTGGTTCACCTATGATCTTGAGATGGTAATCGCAATAGGGGCAGCAGACTTAGTGTCTCTATTATGAGCCACATCTACGATCACAATAGCTGAGTCAAATGAGGTACCGTGATCACAACTCATGGTCCGCGATCTTGGGTACTGGGTATAAATAACCATGTTTCATCATTTTAACCCTTTTTTAGACTTGGGGCATAGGGTTTTGTGGTTTTGAGAAACTTTCTCCATTTTTAAGCTTGGATAAGCTCCATTATACCTATTTCAACTAATTTCTTGTATATTCATCATTAGATTCTTGTTTTAATTCAAATTTCAATGTAGAAATTGGAGACTTTGGCCCCAAAGGCCCAAAAAATGTATTTCTTCATAGTAAACCTCAAATTCACTCCTTTTCACTTGAATAATATTCCTAATCATATAATTACTAATTTTTTCTCAATTTCATCTTCAAAATAACTTTGATTCTTGATTTTTAAAGGCATAAATATGCCCTTCAACTTGGTCTCAAATCACATCTATGGTCTATAACTTTGGGTATGCATAAGTAGGAACTTAAATTTGTATAAAGTTAACAAATAAACACATATATCGTATGTGGCATAATACATGTAGGAAATCATGTAGAATAAAAATTAGCCACTTAAGATGCCACATAGGATATATGTGTCTACTTGTTCAACTTGATACAAGTTTAAGTGTCTACTTGTGTACACCCAAAGTTGGAGGTTATAGATTTGATTTGAGACCAAGTTAAAGGGCATGTTTATGTATTGTGCTATTTTTAAATGGATTTTAAAGATTTTACCTGGTAAAGTTTAAAAATAGTTTTTCATTGATTTGGACCTCATTTTTAACTTATGTTTGATTGGGTTTTCAGATATAGAATCCTAAAACCATAGGAAACATACTTTTTAAATAAAGTTATAATTTTGCCCTTCTTTTTTAAAAGCCCATTTCGCGGGTCTGTTTTGACATTGATACAAAACTAGGAAATATGGGTGTTTTTGGATTTCTTTTGACACATAGATTCTATATTTTGTTGTTTTAGTTAATCTTAGATACAGTCGTGGGGAGTAGGGTTTTAGGATTGAAGTGTAGCGGACCAATTTTACTATTCGAGGTAGGTTATAGCTTAACTCTTTTAGACTAGACTAGGTAGTTAATTTGTATCTAACATGCATGTTACAGGGATGAGAACTAATTATAAAATTGTCTTTCTTAATGTGTTGTGCCCTATAGGGGACTATATATGATATAACTATTGGTGGTTAAGCCATTATGTTATATGTTTGGACGTGTGGGGTCTTATGTGATAATAATAGCCTTGTAGACATGTTGATAATTGTGTCTTATTGATGAAAAATGTGTGTTGTGGTACCATTCATGTATTGTGATGCATTCATACTTTATTGGCAAATGAAACATGTGGAAATTCATGGATGGTTGGAAATAATGAGAGGATATTTGGCTCACATGGTTGTGAAAATACTCATTGTGGTTGGTTGTAGAAATACTAATTTTGCTTGGTTGTGAGAATTACATCCTCATATCATACTCATTCATGAAATAATGGTACCATTTTGGAAATATTGTGAAACATTAGCAACTCCTTTTATAAAACCCTCCTCGAGGGATGTGATGAGGAGAAGATATTATGACATCTTATAAAACCTTGAGGGATGCATCAGGGAGGAGATATGGATATATGGATTGTATGTATTGATAGACCCCATATGGGTACTACATGAGGGATCCTTAACTCCGTAGGTATATATGGAGACTATGTGATGTTTTAAGAGGTTGTGTGACAACCTTGTGCATCATTTTCATCATCATTGTTATTGTTTTTATTTTATTATATTATGATATAATTGTACTAATGCGTTAACTTGCTACTTACCTAATTATTCTATCTTCTTATACGTGTACTTGATGATCTTATATGTATACTCTACTTTCTTGTCCTACTTATAAGTGGTCTATTTTATACATGTGATATTTTTTGGTATTTGTTCTAATATATATGATATATTAGAAATGTTAGTGGAAAAGGTATGGGCTACCATTATGGGACATCTTATGATTCAGGTGAAATGCCCTTAGTGTATGTTTTGTATGTCTTATTTTCTACTTTAATCGGTTGGCCTATGATACCTACTAAGTAAAATTGGACTATAGTCACTCCTATTGTACCATTCTAGTGTAGATTAAGGTATGGGTGAACGTCACATTGCTTGATTTAGGCGGTATTTAGAGCTTTCAAGATAGTGGGTGATTTTCTGGCTTTCAAATATCTCCTGCTACTTGTTCTTATAGACCATTCCTTAGTTTTATTTTAGAGACATAGGTTCTCTTATATTTTGGACATCTGGTATATTTCATTTGGATTCGAGTTGTATTAGATATGTTCTTACACTGTTGACATCAGGTTTTAGGAGTTATGACTGTATGGTTATTTGTATTTTTCTGCATTTATTATTGTTATATGGTTTAGATTCATACTAAAAGCCTTACCTTGGGGATATTATTATCTTTTCCCCCTTATGTATTAGTTTTGGTGATAGGCTTAGCTATCAAGGTTCGCTATGACAAGTGCCATCATGACCCTTGGATTTTAGGTCATGAAAAATTTATATCAAAGAATCCAGGTTTTATTGGTCTCAATGGATTAAGAACGTAATGTCTAATAGAGTCTCATGGATTAGTATGTTAATGTATGTATCTATCTTTGAGAGGCAATAGTATATCTTTAGGAAAAAATTCCCTTATTTTGTTCCTTGTTATGTGAATTTCTTTCATACCTGGTGTTCTGAGTTATGTTCCACTAGTTCTATGCAGATGGTGTTGACTAGGTCCTGCGATAGTAGAGATGTAGAACCTTCACCAAAAGGTGGAGCCTCAAGTCATGGATGGACTTGAGAGAGTTTACTAGCTTATGGATCAACCCTATCTAGGAAGAGTTAAGAAACTCTCCCCTGAGCCTCACATTGAGTATATTGGAGTTTTGGTCTTACTTCAGTTCCAATGAGTTCTTCTGCCTAGTCTTGGAGGGGTTATTAGTATATTTGCTAACCCATTTAGAGGGTTCTCCTTTGGTTATACCAGGTGTTTCTCTAGTTTTGAGTGTTGATCCTCCAGTTACACCTGCTTTGATTTTAGGTAATCCTCAAACCTCGAGTACTATTTATATTTCAGCACCGATATCTGAGTATGGTGTTTTAAGATTGAGAGTTCAACCTTCATCTATGTTACCTCCTCAGATGGGATCTCAACCTTAAAGATTTTTTATGCCTCCTTTTGTTGCAAGTATAATTATGTCTTTAGAGGATCAAAAGTGGTGTAAGAAATTTAATTATTTGAGTCCTTCTAAATTCAATGGTTTTATGGATAAGGTTGCCTATGAGTTCCTGATTAATTATTGAGAAAAGTTGAATATTTGTTTTCACTTGAGTTGTATGGGGTTGCTTATACTATTTATCAGTTGAGATATACTACTAGAGATTGGTGGAGGTTACTTGTTGGTTGTAGACCTCTTGATTCTCCTGAGATGACATTGGATCAGTTTGTTGATGCCTTTTACAGAGATTTGTGCCTTACAATTTGAGGGATTGAATGAGAGGTAAGTTTAATTGACTGGCCCATGGTTCTACGACTATCATAGAGTATGACACATGCTTCCATGCATTATCCAAATACTCTTACACTAGCATTTCCATCGATTTTGAGAAGATTAAAAAGTTTGTAAAGGGTTTGATTATCTCTTTTCAGTTGGCTACATCTCAGATAGTTGTATTTGTAACATTCTTTTAGAGTATAGTGGATCATGCTAAGATGACTGAGGGTATTTTGCAAGCATCTCAGCGAGGCTTCAAGAAGATGCATTATTTTGGTGAGTTAGAGGGAAGGATTCTCGAGGTAGAAATTTTAAAGGTTCTCATGGTATCATAGTAGAATAACGTAGATAGACTTGTAGAGTTCAAGTAGTAGGTCTTCTAGTCCAATAATTTAGGGTGTCCATTAGGGCCTAATTATACCTTCTCCTATTAATTTAGGGCATAAAGGTTGCTTTATGTATGATGAGACTATCTATGTGTCCAAGGACTGTCCCTACCATATGATTAGAGTTATTTCTATTTCTGTTGTGAGAGGTAGGGCTTCTATAAGAGGTACAAAGGTTGGAGATAGTGGAGCTCATGGTGGTGGTCGTAGGTCTACTCACTTGGTTAGTGGTAGTGGATAGTGCTATGTTATACCAGCCAGACTAGAGAAAAAGGCTTTTGATGTTATGATAATAGGTATCATCCCCATTTATTTCAAATCTATATCTATGTTATTTGACCCTGGATCAACTTTTTCCTATGTTTCTGCATATTTTTCTTTGGGTTTTGATTATGTTAGTAAGTTTCTTTCCATGCCTATTTATGTTTCTATCGAGTAGGAGATTCTATAGTGGTGTATTGCGTGTACTAATTTTGTATTGTTACTTTCTTTGGGTATGAGACTTGGGTAGATTTTCTTGTGTTAGATATGGTAGATTTTAATGTTATCTTGGGAATGGATTGGTTGGCTTCTTATCATGTTATCCTAGATTATTTTGCTAAGACTGTGACTTTAGCTTTGTTGGTTGCCGAGTTTATTCCGGTCCTAAGAGGATCATATCTTATGTTTGGGCTTATAGATTGGTTGAGAGAGGATATTTATCTTACTTGGCTCATATTCATGATACTAGTGTTGTTTCACCTTCTTTGGATTTTGTCCATATTGTTCGTAAGTTCATGGTTGTATTCTTTTTGGATTTGTCTGGTATGCCTCTAGATCATGGTATTGATTTTACTCTTAATGTTAAGATGGGCACCAAGCCCAGTTCCATTCCTCCTTCGACGAGGATGGCCCCAACTAAGTTGAAAGAATTAAAGGAATAGTTACAAGAGTTGTTGGATAAGGGATTTATCCAACCTAGACTATCACCTTGGGGTGCTCCTATTTTTTTATAAAGAAGAAGGATGGGTCTATGCTTATGTGTATTGATTATCAATAGTTGAATCAGGTGACAGTTAAGGACAAGTTACTCTTCCTAGTATTGTTAATTTATTTTACCAACTTCAGGGTGCCACAATGTTTTTAAAGATTTATTTATGGTTCTGGTATCACTAGTTGAGGATTAGAGCTTCAAATATTTTGAAGATAGCTTTTTGGACTTAATATGGTCATTATGAGTTCTTGGTCATGTCCTTTGGGTTTACCAATGCCCCAGTCACATTCATAGAGTTTATAAATTGGGTGTTTTAATTATATCTTAACTCCTTTGTTATTGTATTTATAAATAATATCTTGGTTTATTCTAAGAGTAAGGCTGAGCATGAGAAACTTTTGTGGATTGTGCTTCAGAGATTAAGGGATGAAAGTTGTATGAAAATTTCTCTAAGTGTGAGTTTTGGTTTGAGTCGGTTTCTTTCTTGGGTCATATA
This sequence comes from Capsicum annuum, assembly GCF_002878395.1. NCBI lineage: Eukaryota > Viridiplantae > Streptophyta > Magnoliopsida > Solanales > Solanaceae > Capsicum > Capsicum annuum. Next base: position 152,648,109 of record NC_061122.1, on the reverse strand, counting down.
GTAACTAAGGAGGGTATTATGGTTGATATAACCAAGATTACAATAGTTCGTGATTGGGCTAGATCTACTTCGGCCATCGAGATTCTGAGTTTTGGTGGTTATTATTGGTATTTTGTTGTGGGTTTCTCATCCATTATATATCCTTTAACTAAGTTGACTTATAATAAGATTTCCTAGTCTAACATGTGTGAGCTGAGCTTTTAAAAACTTAAGGATTTGTTGTCTTTAGCTCCTATCTTGACTTTACCTAAAGAGGTCACGGGTTTCATCGTCTTTTGTGATTCTTTAGTTATTAGGTTAGGAGCTATGCTTTTATAGGAAGGTGAGGTGATTTCTTATAAATCTCATCAGTTGAATCCCCATGAGAAGAATTAACCTACCCATGATTTGAAGTTGCACATAGTTGTTTTTGCTTTAAAGTTGTCGAGGCACTACTTGTATGAAGTTCGTTGTGAGATTTTATCAAATTATCATAACCTTCAATACTTTTTCACCCAGCGAGATGTTAATAGGAGGCAATGTCATTGGCTTGATTTACTTAAGGATTATGACTTGACTATTCTCTATCATTCAGGCAAGGCTAATATAGTTGCAGATGCCTTAAATTAAAAGTCGATTAGCATGGGTATCTTGGCAAATTTTTGATCCTGGAGAGCCCTTTGGCCTAAGAGGTTTAGTCTTTAGCTAACCAGATGGTTAGGCTAAATATTTTGACACTTGGGTGTGTTTTAGCATTTGTGGAGGCTAGGTCTTCTTTGATAGAGCAGATTCGAGCTCATCAATTTTATGTTGTTGGGTTGAGATCAATTTATGATAAGGTTTTTAGTAGCGAGGCTAAGGAATACTTACTTGATTCTGATGGTATTTTGAGGATTAGCGGTCAAGTTTGTGTACTGAGTATGGGTGATTAAATTATATTGATTTTGGAGGAGGTCCATTGTTCTAGGTATCCATCCATTCAGGAGTGACTAAGATGTATCGTGACTTGAGATAACATTATTGGAGGGGTGGTATACGGAAGGATGTAGCAGATTTTATAGCTCGTTGCCTTTATTGTCAGTAGGTAGAGGCTGGACAATATTAGACTTGGTGGATTGCTTCAGAGACTACCCACTTTCCAGTAGAAGTGGGAGAGAATCACTATAGATTTTGTTATAGGATTACCTCACACTTTTTATGGATCTAATAGTGTTTGGGTCATCATAGATCGAATGACCAAGTCTATGCATTTCCTTCTGGTGCAGGTCTTATTTAGTGCTGAGAGGCTAGATCGTATCTATATTCGCAAAGTTATGCGACATCATGGTGTGCTGGTGTCTATCATATATGATCAAGGCTGTGTGTTCACTTCTCACTTCTAAAAGACTTTTCAAGATGGGTTGGGTACTTGAGTTAACCTTAACACAATGTTTCACCCCTCGACTGATGGTCAGTCAAAGTCGACTATCTAGGTTTTGGAGGATATGCTCCGTGCTTGTGTGATAGATTTTGCTGGCCAGTAGGAGCAACATTTAGATTTAGCGAAGTTTGACCATAATAACAGCTACCTTTCCAGTATCGATATGGATTTTTTTGAGGCTTTGTATGATAGGCATTATCACTCTCCAATTGTTTTTTTATATTTCTGAGGTTAGACGTCGAGGTACGAACTTGCTTTATAAGTCCCTGGATAGAGTCTGGATCATTCAGGATAGGCTTCGAGCAGCTCAGCAAAAGGCAGAAATTCTATACTGATCATAGACTTTGTGCCTGGAGATTTGGTATTGGTGATCGTGTTTATCCTTCGAGTTTTACCCATGAATGGTGTGATAAGGTCTGGGATGAGAGGAAAGCTCATTCCTAGGTATATTGGTCCATTTGAGAATTTTTGAACAATTGGTAATGTGGCTTATGAGTTGGCTTTGCGTCTAGTCCTATAAACTGTTCATCCAATTTTTCATGTTTCCATGCTTCACCATTACATTCCGAATGAGTCTCATGCCATTCTTTGGGAGTCATTTCAGTTAGATGAGTGGTTGTCTTTCATTGATGTGTTATCTTTATTTTTGCTAGGGATGTTAGATGGTTGCATTCTAGAGTTATCCCTATTGTTAAGGTCCAGTGGCAACATCAACATGTAGATGAGGCCACTTGGGGAATCAAGTCTGATATGCGTGATTCTTCTTCCTAGCTCTTTTTTGATTCAGATATTTCTCTTGCCTTTTGTTTGAGGATGAACTAGATTTTTAGCGGTGGATGATGTAATGACCTAAAATTTTGATGAAATATGTTTAATATGTATTTTTGTGTGATTTGACTATTTTATCCCTAGCTGTAGTTGTATTGTGGTATTTCTGGAGTGTGGGGTCATTGGTATGGTTCCCGATGCATTTTTGTTGCATTTGTGCGATATTGTAACTTACCACAAAAATCACACAAAATAGAGTTTAGAGAGTAAGCAGAACTTACCACTAATTCAAAACATTCAAAGACCTCACCATTACCTCAGATACTCAGAGATAGAAAACCCACTACAAATGAAGAAAAAAAAAAAACCTAAACACACACAAAGTTTCATATCATTTGGAGCAAACTCACTGAAACAACAATAATAAGCACAAAAAACTAGATGGATTTTATGAAACAAAAAAAAGGGTGTAAAATGAAGGAAGGTGGAAATGGTGGTGTCTTTGCTTATTAACATCTTTTTGGTGCCTTTAACTGAATCTAAAATAAAGTCACAGGTATTTCTGCATTTTTAGTGAAATAGACCTGCAATACTGTTTGTTCACCATCGTTGTTACCACTCCACCACCAATTTTTTTGAGAGAGTGAAGATAGAAGAGAGGGTAGTAAGACCCTAGGTTAGAGAGAGAGAGAATTAGGAAAGCTGTGATATGTTTAGTTTATATTTTATAAAAATTATTAATAATTAATATAAATTTTTGACTGCTTCAATCAGGTAGAAACTTAATATATTTAATTATTTAATTTTTTCGACTACAGTAGTCGGTTATATATTTAATATATTTAATTATTTATTTTTTCTGACTACATGAGTCTGTTAGATATTTAATACAATTAAATTATGTATTTAAATTAATTATTTATAAAATTTTTGACTATAATAGTCGAGAATATTTTTATTATAGTTAATTATTTAATATTTTTGGCTTCATTAGTCGATTATATATTTGATACAGTTTAATTATATATTTAAATTAATTAATATAATTTAATTATATATTTAAATTAATTAATACAGTGTGAAAGGCTACCGTATAAATTATATTTTATATAATTATTTATTTAATAAACAAATATAATATTCCAACCACTACAGTCGGGTACAAATTAAATATAATTAATTATTTTAATATTTTTGACTATAGTAGTCGGATACATTTAATATATTTACAGAGTATCTTTTTTTTTTGTAACGTATTCAGTGATATATTTATTAAATTATTATAATTTTTGACTATAGTGGTCAGAAATGTAAATAATAATATATTTAATTAATTATTAATTTTCTGTATAAGGGTATGATTATATATTTAGTCATATATTTATTTAGTTATTAGTATTTCTTGCTACAATAGTCAGAATATATATTTCTCAGAATATACAGGCAAATATTCCGACTGTTGTAGTCACAAATAGTATCAGAAAAATACAACAAAAACAACAATAGACCCATTATATTCCCACAAAGTGAGGTCTAGGGAAGGTAAAATATACGCAGTCCATACCACTACCTCAGAGGAAGTAGAGAGGTTGTTCCCGATAGACCGTCGGCTCAAGATAGAGAATAATATACCGAGGTTGTAATGAGACATGAAACAGGATGTATAACATAACAGAGACAAGAGATAAGAAATAATAATCCTAAGTATCCGAGAAATAGGAAATAAAAAGAATATGAACAATACGGAATAGGGGAACAGAAAATGGATACCCATGTAATAGTAACATGTACTCACAGACCTAATACACCCACCATACCCAAAATCTCCTAACACCTAGCCACAACCTACATACTTATACTATCCATCTACCCTAATCCACGCCCTCCTCACCTTCCTATCTAGAGTCATGTCCTTAGTAATCTGAAGTAGCTCCATGTCATTTCTAATCACCTCCCTCTAATATTTGTTTGGCCCACCTCTACTCCTCTTGAAGACATCTAAAGCTAGCCTCTGACACCTCCGAACTGGGGCATCTGTGCCCCTCTTCATCACATGCCAAAACTATCTCAACCTTTCTTCTCGTATTTTGTTCTCTACTGAGGCCACTCTCATCTTTTCCCGAATAACGTCATTCCTAAATTTATACTCTCTATTAAGGCTACACATACAACACAACATTCTTATTTCCACCACCTTCAATCTATGAATATGAGAGTTCTTGACTGGCCAACACTCCACTCTATACAGCATGGCCGGATGGACTGCCACTCTATAGAATTTTCCTTTAAGCTTAAGAGGCACCTTCTTATCATACAACACTCCTGAGGTGAGCCTCTATTTCATCCAACCTGCTCTAATACATTTAGAGACATCTTTATCAATCTCTCCATTTCCCTAAATTATAGACCCTAGATACTTAAAACTACCCTTCTTACAAATATCCTAAGAATCCAACATCACCACCACACCGTCCTCCTAACTTGAGTCACTAAAATTGCATTCCAAATACTCTATCTTGGACCTACTTAACCAGAACCCCTTAGATTCAAGGGTTTGCCTCCAAACCTCCAATTTCTTATTCACTCCCCCCATCTCATTAATTATCACTACATCATCCACAAATAATATAAAACACGGCACCTCACCTTGAATACTCCGTGTTAACATGTCTATCACCAGCATAAAAAGGAATGGGCTAAGAGTCGATCCTTAATGCAAATGTATCTCGATTAGAAAATGCCCTAAGTCTCCTCCTGCCGTCCTCACCCGTATCTTTCCTCCATTGTACATATCCTTAATATCTCTAATATATGCCACCGGAACTCCTCTCACCTTTAAGAATCTCCAAAGAACCTCCCTAGGGACTTTGTTGTATGCTTTCTCCAGATCGATGAAAACCATGTACAAATCCCTCTATTTGTCCCTATACTGCTCCACCAATCTTTTCACCAGGTGTATTGCCTCTGTCGTCGAGTTACCAGGCATAAAACCAAACTAATTCTCCAAAATAGACTCTACCCTCCTCAATATCTACTCAATACCCCTCTCTTAAATCTTCATAGTGTGACTCAATAGCTTAATACCCCTATAGTTGTTGAAACTCTGAACTTCACATTTGTTTTTATATAATATAATCATCGTAGTCTATCTCTAAGCCTCAGGCATTCTCACAGTCTTAAAAATGGCGCTGAACAAATTCGTCACCCACCTTAAGCCTACCCCACTAGCATACTTCCAAAATTCATCAGAATATCGTCAGGCCCCCATCGCACTACCTTTCTGCATCCTACGAATATCCTCTCTTTCTGACTGAAGTAGTTAGAAATTTTCAACAATTTTTTTTCAATCAAAAAATAGCAAATTTCTGGTAATGACTTTTTGGGACAAAAGTTCCTTTAGTAGTGGATTTTGTAATGACAATTTAGGTCATTTTCTATAATTAAATCTATTTTTACTATTATAGCTTTTCAATAGTTTCCCCTAATCATTTATGACTTTCTGGGACTGACAATTCAATTACTTGGCAGTTCATTTGGTTTATAGGGCCAATTTCCTATTTGGAAGTCTTTGTTTGTTCCAAATGGTCATTGGATGAAAATTTGAGTAAAAAGACCTTGGATGAAAATTCTATATATGTCATCAGCTCCAAAATATCAATTATAGGCAAGGTAAACCCTTAGTTTTGGTCCTAATGCACCCGAGCTTATTTTGACTTATTGGTCAAAAAATTAGAAAATTGGAAGTTTGGCTGTGGAGCCCACATTTGGTTGAAATGACCTCAAATGGAAAATTTGAATTAACCAATATTTCTGGAACTTTGAATTCAGTATAGTAAAATAGACCATTTGCATATATCAGATTTTGAATGAATCTTGAGGCATTGTTAGAAATTTTTCCAAATTTATTGGTCCTAAAGCTTTTGTGATTGCATAAAAGACATCATGTTCACCCTATTGCTAATTACACATGGCTATTGCGATCACCCAACTACTATTTTTATCCATGGATTGTTATAACCATATTTGAGTACTGTTATGGATATAGAAGGACCCTTTAGGCCTTATTTTGGCCATTTTCTACTCATCTTTGACACCTAGAGACCCTAAAAGAGTGTGGTAACTTGAAATTGAGTTATTAGGTTGACTTGAGAGCTTGATTAACATATAATTTCACAAATATCTTTGAATTCAGCAAAATTCCTTCATATTCATGCTCGAATTCTTATTAATTTTGACTAAAGCGTCGAATCATGTAGGTCTTGATTTTATTATAACTTAGCATGGTTTTTACTCATTTTGTAGGGGTTTGATTCCACTAGCTTGATATTATGATGGGTTGATCTAGAAAATGTGTTTTTTCCATGATGGGGGCCCACATGGGGTTTTAGCTTTATTTTTTTAGATGAAGCACAATGGTGCAATAAGGGTAACGATATTCTTATATTGCTATGTCGAATGTGTTTTTGCTAATTGGACATCATAAAGAGGCTTATTGGAAGGTGAAAGTGAATATTTATGTGGATTGTTGAGCATTATTAGATTTGAGGTAGGTTAGGTGTATCCCTTATAAAATTAAGTTAGGTCATAGTAAAATTTTGATATCTTGTTAGATTAGGGTGGGTTTTAAGTGTTGGATTGTTGATGTGAAGGGCATAGGATTAGTTCAACCTTTTAGATTATTTGGACCCATATAGTAGAATGTTGAGATTTTTTTTGCCTCAAATCTTAATGAATTAGACCTAGTGTCTTATGTTTGACATGGGGAGTCTCTAAAATTACTCTAATTAGAGGGGAGTGACCACATCACTCATGCTTAGGGCAAGATTGACTATTCTAATAAAGTTGCTCTAGTCTCAAAGGGCTTAGTTATAGTGTTTGTATAGAACCTTTATCTTGAATATAGTGTGGCTTTCTTACCTAGAAGATTTTATTAGATACCTTAAGCCTAATTCAGGTAAAAATTTCCTAAAATGGAGCTTCAGGATTAGAGGAGGACTTTAACCCACCGTAGTCTATGACATGTTAGCCTTGGTGAACCATTACGGTTGCTAGACTTTCAGGTAGGTGTGTTGGGGTTAAAAAGAAAAATCTTGTTATATGACGATTATGTTGGAAAAGTTCCATTGATGATAAATGATAGATATTGGAGGTATAATATTCTTTGCATCCCCTTTAATTTATTTATTTTATCCCTTGTGGGGCTTGCTAAATTTACTTTAGCCCTCGTGGGACTTGTAATTTACTTTAGCCCTTAGGGGGTTAGTCCTTTATTAACGACAAAAATTTGCATATAGATCTGATATATTAATATTTATATATATTGATGCTCGCCAAGGCCGGAGGATACTATATCAATATTATAACTGGTTCGAGTATGGCTATTTATCATATTTATCGGTTCAAGTCCGGATATTGATAATTATTGGTTCAAGTCTGGCTAGTGATTTTATTTATAAGTTCACATCAAGATAATTATGCTTACGAGTTTAAGTTTGATATACCTACTTTAACATGATGAAGAACTTTTCATAATTGATGATATTAGAATATTAAACTAAAGGTGCTAGTTTGACTAAGTCAAATCATGAGGCAAATATTGTAAGTGTCATGGCATAAGTGTAATCTAATGTTAAAATGACTAGTTACTAAAGATGAGATAGTTATAAATGATGATATTTGTATAAGGGAAGATGATTTTGTTAGATAGCAAAAATTTTGGAAATATGGTCAAAGGACCATGAATGTTAGTTATAACGTCGAATGGTTGATTTGCTCTTTTCTTGGGTGTACTCTCTATTAGTATGGGATGCTATGATGAGTTCTTTACTTTATGCACCAATTATCATATGGGAGCCAATTTCATATTTTTAGTTTCCTGTGGTTGATTCTCTACATTATTTTATCGTTATTATTTTGGTTCATGTACTAATTATGCATAGTGATAATGGAGATGATTCAGGTTTGATTCTGTACCCTGACTTATCTATGTTTATCTTTTTCTATATAATATTTATCTTATGATTTAGCTTAGTCGGTCGATGATGCCTACTGAGCACTCATTTTTTGATACTCATACTACGCTTTTGTACCTTTTTAGTGCAGATCCAAGTTCTTGTTGACGTCGTTGACTCAAGTTCGTGCGTTGTTGATATTTTAGACCATTGTTATTATAGATATTAGATGCTCTTGTACTAACTATACCAGGTCGTGGGATTGGTATCTGTGTTATCTATTTATCTATATTTGAATATTATTAATTATAAATTGTGTTCATTAATTTTGGATTATTTTGGCATTTCTTACCAAATTAACCTATTATGTTAGCTCCGAGTTATGGTATTGGCTTACCTACTATAGGGATTTAGTAGGTGCCGTCATGACTTGTTAATTGGGTCATGACATATAACCCTTATAAAATATTTGTATACTATATTTTCTCTCCAGTACAACTCTTTAAGAAGAAATTACATCTTCAAGTATGATAAGTCTTTCTGTAATATTGTTCAATTACTTGTAAAAAGATTTTCTTCAAATAAATCTTCTTTCAACCTTACTATGTCATCCCTTTTTATCAGTTGTTTAAAAATATCCTTAGATTTTACTCTACTCCCGACAACATGAGTTGCCTTAGTACTCTTCATCATTATCTTAAGATCAATAAGAATATTTATTACCTCTTATGAAACCGAAGTGTTTTTCAACACACTTATAAAATCAGTCTGTTGGACCCAAAAGAATAGAAATTTGAAAGGCTTACTAAGTTAATTTGATAGGCCTCCATAAGTCAACAATAAAGAGGCATGATCTGACCCTATACTAGCCAAATACTCCATCTCCACATGACCATTTAAACTATGAAAGGCATGGTAAATCACCAATTTGTCTGGCCTTTTCAAAAAAAAAATTCACTATCTACATTATTATTCTACTACGTAAAAAGGATACCCTAGAAATTTATATCCAGTAAATCATAGAAATTTATAGAAAAGGCAAAGTCTTCAAATTCCCTAGGTTAAATAGGAAGACCTCCTATAATTTCCTCTTATGATATTATTACATTGAATTCACTCCTAATAACCAAGGTAAATAAATATTTTAAGAGATATTGTAAATATCCTCCTATATTTTTAATCTCTAAATTGCATCACATTTGGCATATATAATAGTTATGACTATTGAGTTGTCTATTTCTTGAAAAGTAATGTGCAAAGTTAATTATTTCTCAGTGTTTGAAATAACTCCCCCTTGAAGGTGCTACTTAATAAACACCCATATTCTTGCATTCTGGTTGTAATTGGAATAATGCCTACCGAACCTTTTCTTATATTTGTGTATTTTCCTTTCTACCTGAAATAGCTTCATCAAAGCCATGATTTAAAAATTATGAAATTTGTGCAGCATTTGAAATATGTAGAATGAATTTTTAGTCCTGATAGACCTCACATTCCAAAATAAAGCTTTTAGCTTCATTTGAAACTATTTTTCCCTGTCCTTCAAGGATTAATCCTTTTAGGCTTGGCAGTTTTTTTACGGCTCAACTAGTTTCCCATTTATGTTGAATGAAGAGAGGCATTCTTTTTTAAATTAAATACAGGCTAAATTCCCATTAATACACCAGTAAGTATTTAAAATTGCAAAGGACAAAGAGTCACCAAAGTCTAAAATCAAACTAAACAAAAATAATAAAAATAAATAAAATTGAGACAAAAAATAATTTTATAATTACAACCAATAAAAGAAAAGGTTTAGAAGCTCTACTAAATAAGAAACTCTAGATCTATGGCCACGTCTTAAAGTTCAGCTATAGTGCCTTGGAAGCTCCGGTCGGCAACACAACTATTAGACCTAAGTGATATATGACTGAAGTAGATTTAGGAATACACAATTTAGGAGATTGAATAACCATCAATTGGGGATCAAAAAATCTCACTAACAGCATGAATTCAATCTCGATAATGACTTCTTTAGCTCATAAATGGTAGCTCCAACAAATAGCTCTAAGGTACGATTAAAAAACTCCTCCTTTTTAGGATGAACAAATAACTGACAAATTTCTTATTTGTATCTTTTCCTATTAAAGAATGAGCTCCAAGGATCTAATACAATGACCAAAGGGTGAAGATCTATCTTCTACATCCTCTCTCTTCCTCTTCTAGTTATAGATTTTTAATGTTAACTTCATATTTACTATTATTCAATTTTTCATTATGTTTATGTTTATCTTTGCCTCTTGTTATAGATACTATTTACTCTTGTGTGTGCATTTACCCTTTAACTTTTACATTTTTATATACATAAATTTGGGATTTTTCATTTTTCTAACTGAATAATGCTATTATGATTTATCTGGAACCTCTTTTAGGATTTTGTACTCCAATTATTGGTTGTTTTCTTCTTTTAGATCTTCCATTTCAGTTCTTTTATCTATTCTCCATTTGTATACAGTGTACACTTATTTAGTTTATGTGTCACTAGTGCATGAAGAGTACTAAAAAGATTTTAAATTTTGCATGTATCAAGAACTTGAGGCTTGACCAATTTCCTGCATTTCTTTTCTTCATATATGTTATTCCCTGATTTTATAAGAAGGTAAGACCTTCTTTCTTACTTTCTAACATTTGTTATATCTACCACCTATACCTCTAAATTATTGATTCTTAGTGGTTGCTGATGAATGAACCTTGAGAGTTCACTAAGCAACTCCTTCCCAACTTTGTCCTTCCATAATTTTCCTCACCACCATGCTACTAGTTTCCTATTAATTGTTCATCGGATCATGTGCTTTTATGTTTCTATTCACATCTGACTTAGTATCCACATTTCTTGCTTGGAAGTCATTTTGGTAGGAAGAAAGGCTAGCTTTCTTCTAGTGGGTATCACTACATTTTTCCTCCTTTTTAGATCCGCTGATTTTACTATTTTACCATTTATATATTCTATTTCTTATCCCTGTTGTGTAATATTTGTATTATTTACTTCCTACTGGTATGTTAGCTAGTTGTGTAGGGTTAAGTTTTACCTTGTGGCATGCTTTGCCTGAACATTACCCCATATCTCTTATTTATCAACATCATATGCTAAGGCTTCAAAAGATTAAATAGTATTGACCCCATGTTTTTGTGGTGAATATGCTTTCTCCTCAGGTAGTTAGAGGGATTTCTCTCTATAATAAACCTTCTTCTTATAACATTTAACCTCTTTACCTTCCCTCTCCACCTTCAAGAAATTCTAAGTTACTTTTCTTTTTTAGGACTATCTTTTGTCGCCTATCCTTCCTTTAAGCCTTAGTATTTACCTAAGCATCTCAATTAAGGATAGAGAACATTAAATGTAATGACCCAAATGTCAATATAATGAAAAGGGGGTAAAATTTGCACTTAGACTTCCCTTAGATGATTTTTAAGAAATTCAGGGCTAGTCTAGGATTACAAGATTTTAGAGGGCTTCTTAATCAAATGGAATATGATAGTTAAATAATTATTGTTAGTGTTTTTAAATATGATAGCTAGCAGGAGAATGATTATAGATAGTCATAGCAATTTCTAGCAGCTGAAATAGAATTATTGAACTCAAATTATAAAGTTTAGTATGGAGGTGTTGGTTTGTACAGTTTTAATTCATGGTGTATGTAAGAAAATAAGAAAAATTGAGGAGAATTCACAAGTTCTATCTCAGACCGCTATTGTAGAAAAAGTAACCATTGCAGCAATCATAGGTACTATAGCAAGAAATCTAAAGTTAAAGGTGCTAACTGTTGTAGCAAAACTTTAACAACTACAATTGTAACTCTGTAGTAGTAATTAACTGCTGTAGTGGTAGAATGCATAATTTAACAGGTTTTAAACACCGTAAGACATTTTCATTCCCCAATTATTGGAAAAAATGCAATGTAGTTGTAAGATCCTTAATATTTCGATCATTTTATATTTGAACTTCCCGTGTTCATATTATGAATTTCTTAGTTGAATTATATTTAGGGATCAACATCATGTGTCTCCACGATATCAATGTACCACAGAGATTAGCCTCCATAATATTGGTGTAGCGCGGAGGATAGCCTCCATAATAATGGTGTGCAACGATAATGTGTAAATTTCATTAAGTTTTGTTTTGTCACTCAGGTTGAGGGGCTTTTGGGTTTTTTCACCCTTTCACGAATTATAAACATATAAGGACCTTTTTTGTTCAGTTTTCAAAGATCAAACTCTACTTTATTCATCTTTAACTCTCAAACCAAGAAAACCTAATAGTTTCATAGAGAATTTATTATCTGCGATCCCAACTTCAAATTAACTTCAATTTTTTGTATGTTTCAAGCATGATTCTCTGTCCTAAACTTTAATTTACATTATGGCATGAATTGAGTGGATATCATGTGATTTTAATTGTGGGTTTTTAAATTGGGTTGAGGGTTATTTGTTGGTACTCATTGAGTTACTTGTCCTATGCTTTGAATAGATTATTCTTTCTTTAAATATATATTTTTAGGACTAAATTTGTATATTATTAAAATGGTTGGAATGGGGGACAAAAGTTTCCCAAAATTGGATGAATTTTTTCTTGGAATTGCACTAACCTTAACCCACTTTGTGAATTGATTTTACTTATGAAAATTGTATGGTGTAACTTGCTTTTGAACTCAATATATTGCATTAATGGATAAAATGTATTTGGATAGCCTTGGTGGTTATGGTTTGAATTTTAATGGAACTTGAGAATTCAATATGGTTATGTGAATTTGTTTGACATGTTTAATTGAGCTTATAAGCATATTGGGATGATGATACCAAGTGGTAAATGCCACAATGAATGACTCCTATGTTAATGGTTGGAATTATGTGCTAAATGGTTTTAATTTGCGCGTAAAGAGGGTTGTGTACCTTGCCGTGAAGGTAGATATCCCATGGGGACAAATACGTGAAATCACATTTGCCGGCATGGGGGTATTTATGAATATGTGCATAGTTCACATATTACGTATATTTTTGGAATAGTTAGAGCATCAGTCTCTTTGGCCCTTCCTTGAATTTTCCTCAATTTCTTACACGTACTAGGCCCTTTCAATATTGGGAGATGAACCCATATATTTTGTAGGTTTCCTTAGGACAGATAGAGATACCCAGTATAGGTTAATCTTTTAAACTGTTATGCTTATTTTGGACATGGTATTATTTTATCTCTTTCTTTGAGTTACATGCTAGTGCTTATTCAACTAACCATCCTAGGATGCTACTTCATTTCATGATGAGGTTGAACCCCCAATAATTATAGGCTCTAAGGATGAGGAGAATTCTTAATGGTTTGTGGATGATATATAGAAGATTTTAAGAGTGATGCATGCTACTGATTTGGAAGGAGTAGAGTTTGTTGCATATCAGCTGAAAGATATAGTTTTTGAATGGTATGAGGAGTGGGAAAAGTTGAGAGGTGATGATACAAAGCTGACATTTTGGGATGATTTTTTAGGTGCCTTTCTTGATCATTTCTTTCACCTGGAACTGAAGAAAGCTAAGGATGAGGAGTTTGTGAATCTGAAGCAGGGTAAGATGAGTCTGAAAGAGTATACCTTGAAATTTCAGGAGTTGTTTCATTATGTTCTAGAGTTGGTGTCTAGCCACAGATCTAAAATGAGAAAATTTTCTTCTGGGTTATCCCGTAACTTAGTACTAGAAGTTAAGGCTAGAATATTGAATAATGATATGGAATCACTAGACTTAAGGTCTATATACATCAGGTAGAAGATGGAAAAAGAAACATCGAGATTTAGGAGAGAGATAGAACAAAAAGTTCAGGTATTCAGAGTAGAATAGAGGGAAAGATGGTAGAGAGTGGACAAAAAAGAAAAAATAGGGTAGTTCTTATTCTTTGGCTAGTGCTCCTTATCCTAAGGCATTGGGTAATCATCATTTTTAGGAGTGCAGTGGTCCTAAGTCATAGGGTACCCAGTCTCAGGATAGTGGAGCTTAGTCAACCCCACCTTATCCTTCTTATCATTTTTATAGGTAGCTTCCTCATGGTCATTGTGAGGAGGAAATAAATTGGTGTTATAATTGTGGTCAGTTGGGTCACATACAGCGAGACTGTCATTCCACCAAGGTTAACACTAGAGCTTATATAGTTGTAGTTACCATATCTTTGACTACTACGATAAAGAGCACTACTTTTTGTACAGGAATTGGCTGAAATCATCTCTATTAACTTGCTACTCATCAAAAGTCTGAGGTATCTCCTGATATTGTTACTTATATGTTACAACTATTTTCCTATGACAATAATTGTTTGCTTGAAATGGGTTCTACCTTTTCTTATGTGACACATTATGTGGCTATGTTTTTTGGCTTTGGTCCTGAAAGTATTTTCAACTCTTTTTCTATTTCAACTCTGGTGGGTGATTCTATAGTTTCTAGAAAAATTTGTGGGGTTTGGTTAGTTTTTATCTTTCATTTGGAGACATTGGTGGATTTCGTAGAGTTAGATATGGTGAACTTTGATGTTATCTTATGGATGGATTGGCTTCACTCGTGCTATGTTGTCTTGATTGTCGGACCCGAAGGGTCTATTTTAACTTTCCTAATGAACCATTATTAGAATGGGAGGGGAGTTCCTTAGTACCTAAAAAGAGGTTTATTTCTTGTCTTTTAGCTCAGAAATTAATTAATAAGTGTTGCCTTTATCATCTAGTTTGGGTTAAGTATTATGACTCTGAAAGTCCTTCCTTGTAATTTGTCCCTGTGGTTAATTAGTTTTCATAAGTGTTTCCCAATGATCTTCCTAGAATTCCTCCTGATAGGTAAATAGATTTTGGGATTGACCTTCTCCCAGACACTTATCCTATTTCCATTGCTCCTTATAGAATGGCTCCAACTGAATTAAAGAAGCTACATGAGTAGTTAAAAGATCTTCTTGATAAAGGGTTCATTCGTCGTAGTGTTTCTCCGTAGGATGATCTCGTACTTTTTATTAGATAGAAGGATGGGTCTCTTCAGATGTGTATAGACTATCATTAGCTAAATAATGTGACAGTGAAAAATAAGTACCCTCTTCCTAGGATTGATGATCTTTTTTATCAACTTTAGGGTGCTTGATGTTTCTCTATGATTGATTTTTGTTCGGCCTATTATCAGTTGAAAATTAAGGAGGTTGATATTCCCAAGACTAATTTTCGAACCCAACATGGTCACTATGAGTTTCTTGTTATGTCATTTAGGTTGACTAATGATTTTCTTGCTTTCATGGATCATATGAACTGGGTGTTCAAACAACTTTTGGATTTTCTTGTGATAGTTTTAATTGATGATATCTTGATGTACTCTAAGAGTGAGGAGGATCATGCCAATCATGTCTTAATTGTGTTGCAGACTCTTAAGGATCAGAAGTTGAATGAAAATTTTTCTAATTATGAGTTCTGGTTGAATATTGTGACTTTTATTGGGTATGTTGTTTCTAGTGAGGGGATCTAGGTGGATCCACATAAAGTTGAGGTATTTAAGAAATGGACTATACCTACGACTCCAATCGAGTTTAAGAGTTTCATTGGATTGGCAGGGTATTATAGTAGGTTTATGGAGGGTTTCCTTCTCTTGTTACACTGTCGATGAAGGTAACTTAGAAGATGGTTAAGCTTTTATTGTCCAATGCTTTTGATGGTAGGTTTGAGAATTTGAAGGATAACTTGACTTCTGTGCAATTTTTTACCCTTCACCATTGTAGTTATGGTATTTTTGTATTTTATGATACATCCGGTGTGGGATTGGGTTTTTTCTGATGCATCATGGTAAGGTTTTCGCTTATGCTTCCAAAAAGCTTAAGGTTCATAAGAGGAAATACTAGACTCATGACTTAGAGTTGGCGACTGTGGTGTTTGCTTTGAAGATTTAGCGCCATTATTTGACACGACCTGAACTGGGACATTGTCATAATAGGCATCTAAAGTCCAACTAGGACCGGGGACCACCCCCTTTACCCAACCCAACCCCCAGATATGCATACCCTGAGTCAGATGAATTCCAAATATATAACAAGATAGATTTTATTACAATTCCAGACTCTAGGATAGGTCCATGACTGTGACCAACTCAAACAAATCCAAACGTCAAATCTACAACCAATAACCAAAACCAAAACAAAACGATAAAGCAATCCTTACATCCCATAACAAATGAAATCCAATAAAAATAAATATAATCCAACACATATTGGGATGGAACAATCATAAGTACAGTAAAATGATATCATCCCCAATACCAATGCCATACTAAGGCTGACACCACTGCCGATAATGCCCATACTAACCCATAGTAATTTCACAAAGCCTCTAACCGAAAGTAAAATAATATTCGGTTTGAACATGCCCCAGCCACAACCATAACCAATTTCTATGAAATAACCAAAGTATGTAAAAACATCCATGACATGAAATAGAGCCTTCCAAAATATGGAAGCTCACCACTTCAATCCAAAAGTTAATCCTAAATCCAATTATTAAGCAGGAGGATTAGAATAGTTGGGTCCTATATCGTATAGGGATACAACCACCCAAAGATGGGTTGGCGGGTGAACGCTAGCATATACTCAAGATAAGGATAAAATAATGACAACCTATAAAACCAAGTAAACAAACCATATGCATTTACAACCATACATACATATATATTACCATGATGGGAAAGAAAACTGGGTTTAGTATTCCATTTAAAACCATTAACCTGGGCATGTGTATCTTAACCATCCTAGAACCACCTATGGGCTATATGGGTCCAGTGTAACCCACTGAATGTGCCTCAACACGTTTATCCATATAAACTGGAGATATCATAGGAGTAGGGGATTCCTGAGTACCCTTTGCTCTCCATTATACATATTTACAAGTTTACTTAGGGGATTCTTGTGTACCCATAAGTATCATATATGAGGTCGCCATGACCTATCCTCATGTCAGCAACATTAGTTTCTATTGTCCATCCATTGTACTTACACCTTTATGGTTAGCTATCACACCCCACTATTATTGCCCAATTAAAACCATTATCACACAACCAAACCACCATTATATTTATTATTGGCCAAGGCCATAAGTAGTGGTATCATCATACCGACTATAGCTTACAAGAAATGTCCTTAGCCAACTTTTTTATAGACGAAGGGATTACCATGTACCCATAATTTACATTATTAAGTTGACTTGAGGGAATCCTATGTACCTCACAAATGATCATTATTATGCTTTCTTGAGGGATTACCTTGTACCCTACAAGGCTTTCAATTAGACCAACCATAACTACAAAGACCTTACAATTTAACCATTACAAAACATTTAAACCCTTTATACTATTTAGGGTTCCATTACCAAGTTATACCATGCAATAGTTCAATGAATGTCCAACAATTTAACCAAATAAATTCTTATAAGCATTTTATCAAACATGTTTGGGGCATAGTATTTCCAAAGAAAAAACAAGTATCAATTAACTGTTCTCATACACCCAATTATTCAAACCACCATAATAATATGAAAACCATAAGTAAAAGACATGGGAAAACCATAACGAAATCCAAACATATAATTGGAAACCCAAAACCATACAACATTTATACCATGAAAAGAATTCTTACAACATGCCTTTAGTTGGAACTAACAATGAGGGAGGATTAACATGCCTCAGATTTAGAAGATGGTAGAGAGAAATCAACCTTGTAAGTCCCAATTTTCTCCTATTGATGAAACCCTAGCCTTTCTTAATCCAAGAGCCTTAGAGAGAATTCGAGAGTGTTTAAGAGACTTTGAGTGATTGGAAATAGGTTAATGAAGCCCTATAAAGGTGCTTTATGTTGTGGGGTCACAATAGGTTAAGAGGGAAAATGTCTAGATTACCACCAACTTAAATTATTTATGATTCCCATAGGATGGTATGACCACCCCATACAAATCGTACCCTACCATACGAGTGGTACCCACCATAAGTAACCTAGGCCTCTCCTTAGACCCCAAACTTTTAAACATATGATAACCCAAGCCAAACCCTATTCAACCATATGATTAGTAATATCAAATTGTACCCTAGGCAGAACCATGAGGGGTTGAACCTTATCCAACATGCGAGTTGGACTATACAACTCATACCCTATCTTCATGACTCATGGTGAGCCAGTCGTACTCATATCTAAGTTATGTTACTAAGTTTCAGATTAAGTGGAAAAAATCCAAAACAAAAACCCATAACCAACCATAAAACTTATGCCTACATAGTCGTACCCATTCTAGAAACTCAACACCCAACACCACCCCCACTAGACAACATACGATTGGGTCAACTGATTTGTACCCTATTATACGACTAGTACCCCAAATCGTATGATGTCCAAAATCTAAAAAATGGGAAATTTTTCTAACGGTAAAAACCCAGGGTGTTTCATAACTACATGGAGTGCATGTGGATATTTACTCAGATTAGAAGAGATTGTAGTATGTATTTACTTAGAAGAAATTGGATCTTACAAAAAGAAGGTGGCTCAAATTGCTTAACAATTACGACATGAGCTTGCACTACCATCTCGGTATATCTAATGTTATTACTGATGATCTTAGAAGGTTATCTATTTGAAGCTTATCTCATGTAGATGTGATGCAATGGGAGTTGGAGTTTAAAGTAAATGATTGCATATTCATGAATGTATCTCCTATGAAAAGAATCATGAGGTTTGGGAAGAAAGGGATGTTCAGTCCTTATTATGTTGGACCATATAAGATTATGAGGAGAATTGGAAACATTACTTATGAGTTGGATTTTCTTGGGCATTTGGGTTTCATTCATCCCGTGTTTCATGTGTCCATATTGTAAAGGTGTATGACTGATCTTTCCTTGATTATGTATTTTGAGGATGTTGGTGTTACATATTCCTTGTATTATGAGGAATTCCCGATTTAAATATTATATAGACAAGTTTATAGGTTTATGACAAAGGATGTAGCTTCGGTCAAGTTCTTTAGATAATTAAAAGGTTGAAGAAGTTATTTAGGATGTTGAGGAAGATATAAAGGCAAAGTATCCATTCTTGTTTCCTGAGTTGGATGAAACTGATTAAGGTACGAGTTTCATTTTCCTTTTTTCACTTTTCAAGTTTGTCATTTGTTTCTAGTATATCTTTCTATTCGCATGATAAAAGTGTCCTAACTCATCATTCAGGGATGAATAATCCTATGGGGGGATATTGAAAGACCCTTAAATTTTGTTAACTTTATTCTTAACCTTCCCATGTTTTCAATATCAATTTTGACTTGAGTTATGTTTAGGGATATTAAAAGGATATTTGGGTAAGTTTAAGAATTGTTGAAAAGGGTTCGGGGATATTTTGGAACTCTAAGGAAGTGTGCCTCTGTGATATTAGTGTGGCATGGAGTACAACATATGTGATAATTGCTTTCTAGAAAGTAATATTTATCTAATTTTGTTTATTTCACTTAGAGTGAGGGACTTTGGAGGGGAGGGTTACCCTTTCCATGACCTATAAACATAAAAGGGACCATTTTTCTTCAGTTTTCAAATAAAAACCCTACATTATTAATTTTTAACTCTCCAACCAAGAAAACATAAGGGTTTCATCAATAATTCATTATCCGAACTACCAACTTCAAATTGACTTAAATTTTTCATTATTCGAACTACCAACTTTAAATTGACTTTAATTTCTTGTGTATTTCACGCATGATCCTTTTTCCTAAAATTTAACTTTACAATGTGGCATTAATAAAATGTATTTTATGTGATTTAAATTATGGGTTTTGAAATTGGTTTTTGGGGTTTTGGTTGTTACTCATTGAATTAGGTGTCCCATGCTTTGAATTGATCATTCATACTTTAAATTTATATTTTAAGGGAAAAAATTCAATATTATTTAATTGATTGGAATAGGGGACAAAGGTTTCCCTAAATTGGATGAATTTTTCTTGGAATTGCATGAACCTCTACCCACTTTTTGAATGATTTTAACTATGGAAAATTGCATAGTTTAACTTGCATTTAAACTCAATGCATTGCATTATTGGATAAAATGGTTTTGGATAGCCTTGGTGGCCAGGGTTTGGATTTTAATGGAACTTAGGAGTGCAATGTGGTTAAGTGAATTGACTTGGCATGTTTAATTTAGCTGGCAAGATTATTAGTATGAAAATACCAAGTGGTAAATTTGTTAATGAATGAGTCTCGAATTAATGGTTGGAAGTATGAGAAAAATGGTTTTTAGTTTGGGCTTAAAAGGGGTTGAATATCTCACCTTTAAGGTGGAGGTCCTGGGGAGACCAATATTGGAAACCATGATTGCTGGCATGGGGGTATTTATGATTGTGTGTATAGTTCACACATTGTTTATATTTTTAGAATGTTTGGAGCCTCGGTGGCTATTGCCCTTCCTAAGATTTTCTTCAATTTGTGCAGCTAACACACAATATGACCCTTTCATCATGTGGAGATGAAACCATATTGCTCATGGGTTCCATTAGGATGGATAGAGGTACACATTCCATATTATTGATTTTAAAATCTTAGGATCATGACCTTTTTCCCTACCGCAACATCTTATATTGAATATATTCTTGTGTTTTTGAAATGACATTATTTATCATTTTCTCTGAGTTACATGCAAATGCTTATTCCACTGACCATCATAGGACTCGATATCATTTTATGATTTAGGATCTTAAGATATTTTTGTTGCTGTTGTGCAGCATTATGCGGAGTAGCACGTCTGTCGAGTTGTTTTGAAGTGGTGAACCTCCACCCTTTAAAAGGCATCACCATTTAATTATTCTTTCCTTATTGGTGCAATACTTTTTTATTCTTTTTGGTCATGGTTGGGGGCATGTCCCAACTTAGATATTATTATGGTTTAGAGGCTTTTGTGGACATATGTGTGTTGGTTGGTTATTGATTGACTCTTAGTTTTCATAGAGTTATCGATTCATCATTTATTACTATTTAATTGGCTTCCGCATTATTAGTTTTATTATTATTATTATTGTTATTTTGATGTTAGGTTAAGGGGGCGGTCTCCGGTTCATGGTGGACTTAAGATACCCATCACGGCCAGGCCCTTGTTCGATTCATGACAGGAGCTTTGTAGTTTTCGAAGGGTTTTTGAGGTTTTTAATCCTTACAAGTAAGTTATTACATTCTATACTTGAAGTTACTACTTATAACCTCATAAAATAAATAGAACCAAATTCTTGTAAAAAAATTGGAGTTCAACCCTGGTTTGTAGAAATTGATGAAAATAGTGGACATGTGTATAACTTTAGAGCAAACCACTTATAAAGCACATCTCGTACCAATGAAATCATCAAAATACCAAATGAGGCCATCTTAAATAAATGCTCACCAATGTCAATCCTTAACTTGGAATCACATAAAATCATCCAATACCCTCGGGAACTTAATCATACGTTTAAGTAGGCTAAATTTCACCCTCTAAATTTAGTGGAATCATCAAAAATTGAAAATTATCTTTCTAACTACAAACGCTGACTCAGGTCAACCCTATTAAGTTTCCATATTTCAAAACTCAAAAACTATTTTGAAACCCATTTGAGCAACTCGAGACTCAATAGAATAGTCCTAGTAACAAATAAATCACATTCCAAAACTAATGGCACTAACGAAATCCTAACAGGCGCTCCACTTCTATGGACATTGACTAAAGTTAACTATATCAACTTACCAACCTTTCAAAACAAAAAACACACACATAATACTCAACCAACCACCTTGAAAACTGTGTTACCCACTTCTTCAGATTGAAAATATCATAATACAACTACTAAGAGAGGAAAAATAGTTAAAATGCATCAAAATCTGAAAATTACAATGGGGTTATTACATCATATACTACTTGAACATATTTTTGTCATTGAATGGGTAAGAAAAGTACCAAGACTACCGAGCACCTGTACATACCCGTAGTAGTCCTCATACAGGTACTTCTAAGCAAAGTTACATCTATAATGAATTTTATTCTTCTACTGTAAAATCCACCTTTATATTAACTCTTATGAAAGCATCTCTAGTGTACAAACCTGAAACTTCTCCATATCTAATTAACATATATTTGAACTATCTTTAAATGTACTGACTGAGCGGATCATATGTCTTGAACCGATTTATGAGTCATGATGGCACCTACTTTATCCCCTAGTAGGTAAGCCAAACATTAAACCGGAGCTTGAAGCAATAGGAAAATTTGGTGGAAAATGGCATAAATACCAAAAATATGTAAGTAAAATCTTTCAATCAATAAATTAGGAAATAATAATAATAATAATAACAATATGGAAAATAAATATAAAAAGGATAACATCCCACATCTTAGAAGAGTCGGTACAACAACCACTAACAAAAGAATACGAATATTAAACTAGACTAATATACATCAATCTTGAAATAGAAAGACTAAGCAAAGGTTGAAGAAAGAGAAAAGGTCAACTCCAAGTCTAAGAACTCACCCCTTCTCCAAACTCTCGTCAGCATGGTCACAGTGTCAACGACGGCAACTAGTTCTCAGATCTGCAACTAAAAAGTACAATACTGTAGTATGAATACCAAAGTAGAAGGGTAATTAGTAGGCATCATCAATCAACTAAGATAAATCATAATATAATAATACTAATGATGCAAGATAAATAAGCTAGGTCAAGTAAAAGGGCAAACCTAAAATGATGCTTTGTATATTGTCAGTGAGTAAATAAATAATCTGAAATGATAATGACATAAAAGAGTGAATAACTATAACTACAAAATTATTCCCTTAAACCAGTAAGTGTAAAAAGTAAAGCCAAGATAGGGAATTGCTTTCGCAGAAAGGCAAGAAAATGCGCTCGAGCAGAAGGACTCACGCTCGATGATTCAGGAAAACTGAAGAGCAGTCCCAGTTGGCAGCGAACCCAGTCCCCAATAAGCTTGGAGGGTGTAATTCAAAAGAAGAAGTAATTGAAATATACTAAATAACCACATTTCGGAGCCATAATCGTGAATCCTTCCATACCATAAAGACCAAACTTAAATAGGTTCGATAACCTCCTTAAGTATTTACCAATGTTGAACTTGAACTGGAACTCTTATAATTAATTGCAAAATTTAAATCGGAGCTCATATAATGAACAATATCGTATTCAAACTGGTCTTAAGATCATGAATTGTCAGACTTGAAACAAGACTAGTATCAACTGGTAAGTACCAATCTTGTATAAGTATTATGCATCTTGCCTCCCTAAACTCTAAAATATGCATTTAAAAGGTATAACATGCCTAATAAGTCTACAAGGAACTAATGATAGTTTTGGCCTAAGCTAGGCCGAAAGGCTCGCTCCTAATCCCCAAAATCTATTCTTACATAAATTCTACTCAAACTAGGCTAAGGTATCTGGTTTCACTATTAGATATAGACTAAGATACATTTCAGTCCTAAGATATTAATTCTCCTCTAAGAATGAGTAACTAAGTCAATCATGCCTAATCTACGATTTCTAAATTGACTAAGAGATCCAAATTACACTAAATATACTTTCAAGACATAATTCCTAGACCATATCTATCATATTATCATAAATATTATACAAATTAGCCATCTCTATGAGAAAGATAAACCTAGCACAACTAGATGTTGAAAAAAGCCAGGTAAAATCTGCTAAATTAGTGATTTCCCCTACCAAGAGGGTTCTACTAGATGCCACACTATCAATAAAATAATCTACTCATCTATACGATATACCCATGTTGAATTTTTATACTCTGAGTCCAATATTACGTAAAAATCTTATATGGGTCTCACTTATGGAATTGCACCTTCAAAATTGACAATGTGTCCCTCGATGCCCAAGGAACATTTACAATCAAGAATGGGTAAATTCTCAGCTCAAATGAATCTAAAATAAACCCACCAATAATCTATGGATTTTCAAAAATTATCGAGAATTTAACCATGAAATAAATGGGAAATTACCAATAATTTGGAGAAAAAACAAGTAATCCAAGCACATAAACAACCTACAATTGTCTATTAATATTTCTCCCAAGTTTTAAAACTTTCTAGGGTTTTCCACTCTTGAACTTGTTTGAAAATGATAGAAAAATCGAGTAAATGGGGAATTTAATGGATCCCAGGTGTCATCAAAGCAGGCATTGGGCTGCTTTAGCGGTCAGTGCTATAGTGCCCAGGTTCTGCTAAAGTGGTACCATCCTATACCTTGCACACAGGTGAAGAGGACAAGCTAGTGCTAATCCAGCATATGCTTTAGCAGTCAGCTTGCTGCTAAAACAGCTCACTGGGTGTATCCAGGCCGCTAAAGTGGCCTCAATTAAAGCACCCAAAGGGCATCTTTAGTGGATTCACCAACTAATGACTTGGAATTTTTCCATGTCTCTACTGACCCCTAGGGATTCATTTAGAATCTCGTATACGCAAATGAACTATGCTAACCTATCAAATTTGATGTTTTGAACTAAATAATGCATTCAAAATTTCCATCCAGTCTTGTTTCAATGAAAAATGGGTCCCCACACCTAAGTGCCATTTTCCTTAATTTTTGGCCAGCACAGAATGAGTTCGTAAGACCTGGGTACAAAACTAAAGGTCCACCTAGCCTAAAATCGATATTTCGGAGCTGATGGAACTCTAAAATTGGCATGTGAAGACATTTGACTAATTTTTTTATCTAATAGAATATTTTAACCACTGAAGACTCCAAAAAAAGGAATTAAGTTTAAATATACAAATGAACTACTAGGTAACTATACTGTCAGCTCCAGCAAGTCATAAATGTCTTGGGCAGCAATAGGAAAACTCTAAACTAATATATAAGCGAAAATACAGAAATTGGTCTAAAAGGTCATTATAATATCCATTACTAAAATAACTTTCAACCATGAAATTAAAGGGTTATGATGTACCTGAAGCCTCGAACAGGTTAGGATACTATGCTGGCATTTTGCCCTAGATCTCCCAAGTAGCCTTCTCTATTGGGCGGTGTCTCTGCTAAACTTTAACTACTGGAATCTCTCTAGTGCGCATTCATTTGACAGCCCAGGATTTTCCACAAAGTTCAACCGCTCATCCAACTGAACCAAGTCCTATCAAAGAACTTGAGACTCATTGGGAATGTATCACTGCAACATAGAAACATAGAAACTAGATGGACTGTGGCAAAATCTAGGGTTAAGGCTAATTCATACATTACCTCCCCAACTGCACAAAGGATCTAAAAAGGTCTAATATACCTAAGACTGAGCTTTCCCTTCCTCTCAAACCTCATCACACCCTTCATGGGTATACTTAAAGGAATACCCAGTCAATAACTCCAAATCTCCTGGATTAAAGTCTACAATTAGCTCATGCCTTTTACCTACTCTAAGTTTCCCTCAGTCTATCCTAAATCACCATGACTCTATCCAATAACTCCTAAAGCAAGTCAGTGCCACGGTGTCTAATATCTAAGATCTAAAACCATACAATAAAAGCATGACATCATCTACCATTAAAATACTCAAATGGTACCATCTAAATAAATGAATAGTAGCTATTATTATATGTGAATTGTACCAAAGTTAAGTGTTGCTCACATTGACCTCCAAAATCCACAACACAGGCTTAGAGCATATCCTCAAGAATCTACATAGTCTGCTCCAAATAACCGTCAGTTGAGGGTGAAAAGTCATGCTAAGATCCACCTGAGTACCAAACTTCTATTGAAAAGATCTCCAAAATCTAGAAGTGAAAAGTGAGCCTGGTAAAAAATAATAGATTTAGAGACTCCATACAAATGGACTATCTCACAAACATAGATACGGGCTAACCTCTTGGTACTAAGGACATCTTAATAAGAATGAAATATGCCAATTTGGTCAAACAATCCACAATGACCCATATATTATTGGAACAATGAGAGGTTCAAGGAAATACACAAACAAAATCCATAGTGATCCACTCCCACTTCCACTCGAGAATGGGTAATCTCTGAATCAAGCCACCAAGTCTTTGTAATGCTTGATCTTCACCTACTAACAACATAGGTAACAAGATACAAAGTCCACCACATATATCTTCATGCCACTCCACCAATAATGTTGCATTAAAACTCTATACATCTTAGTTGTACCTGAGTAAATAAAATATCTAGAGATGTGAACCTCGCATAACTGAATCAAGTCTCCAACCCTCAGAACGCAAATGCATCTATAAAATCCCAGAATACTCTAAGAATTTATGGTAGCCCTCTTAGACTCACTACTAAACACCTGATCATGAATTATGTAAAGTCTCATGACTTTTTACTAATGATGCCAAATTTGCTCAAATAAGGTAGATCTCACCTCAATACTAACAAGGATCCTCCTGGGATTGGAAATATCAAGTTGCACCATCAAGTTGGATAAGGACTAGATATCCCATGACTACGGCCTCTGAGAAATAAAAACAGAAGCCAAGATATTCATACTCCTCGCCTTCCGTCATAAGGCGCCACCACCATGTTTGTTTTTCCCGAATTGTACAAAATAGAGATGTCATAATCCATAAGAAACTTCATCCATCTGCGCTGCCCAAAATTAAGCTCCCTCTGGGTTATAAGATATTAAAGACTATGATGATCCATGTAGATATCACTATGCATTCCATAAACATAATGCTTCCAAATCATAGGTGCAATAACTACGACTGCCAAATCTAAATCATGAGCTAGGTAGTTGCACTCATGCACTATCGGGTGCATTGATGCATAAGTAATAACTCAATCCTACTATATCAAAACACAACACAAATAAACACTGGAAGCATCATAATATACGGTGAATACCTCACCCTCAATAGGAAGATCCAATATAAGAGGTTAAGTGAGAAATACCTTGAGCCTTCAAATGATTAGCTCATTCTCCTCTGACCACCAGAAATAAACTTCTATTTGAATCAATCTGGTCATTACAGATGTAATAGTAGAAAAACCCTTAATGAATCACCTATAATAACCAACCAATCCAATGAAGATATGAACCTTAGATGTAAATGTAGGCCTTCCCTAATAAAAAATAGCCTTAATCTTCGTCAACTCAACAATTATCCCATCCTTAGACACCATATGTCTTATGAATGTCACCAACTTAAGAAAAAACACTCACTTAGAGAATTTGGACAAAACCCTGTGATCTCTCAATGTCTAAAGCACAATCATCAGATATTGCATATGCTTCTTCTTACTCCTCCAATGTACAAAGATGTCAGTAATGAACATAATCATAAAGGAATCCAAATAAACCATAAACATGTGCTTCATCAAATCTATGAATGTTGTTGGGGCATTGGTCAACCCAAAAGACATCACCAGGAACTCATAATGACTATAACGGGTCCTAGAGGTTATTATTGGGATGTCATCAGTTTGAATTCTCAACTAAAGGTAACCGAACCTCAAGTCAATCTTAAACAACACTACTTCTCCCTGAAGTTGGTCAAATAAATCATTAATACAAGGCATAGGATAACAATTCTTCACTATCACTTTATTAAGCTACTTATAGTCAATAAACATATAGAAGGAACCATCCATCTTCAGGACAAAAGTAGGAGCACCCCAAGAAGACACACTTGGTCTAAGGAAACCATTACCCAAAAAATCCTAAAGTTGAGAATTCATCTATTAAAACTTGGCAGGAGCTATACGGTAAGGTGCCATAGAATTAGGTTAGGTCTCTATCTCAAGTTCAATAATAAAATCAATATTGCACTTAGGAGAAAGACCATGTAGATCAGTAGAGAAAACATTAGAAAACTCAAGAATTATAAAAACAGAGTCAAACGATGGATTCTCCATACTAATGTCATGAATATAAGCAAGGTAACACTCATAACCCCTCAAAATATGTCTCATATCCCTAACTTAAGAAATAATCACTATCGGTTTGTAGCTAATAGATCTCTGCCACATAACCATGGTATGTTGGGCATGTCTAAGGTAAACAGTCTTGGCAAAGTAATCTAAGACTGTATATAGGGGGATAACTAACCCATTCGCAGAATAACATCAAAATCCACCATGTCTGATACAATAAGATTAGCTTAATTATCAAACTCTCAAACAGTATTTATAAACCCAATCCTTTATTTAAAAAACACCCATGAGAGTAGATACACATAATGACACAAATAAAGAATTCCAATATAGCTCTAACAAATGGGAATAATAAGAAGATACATAAGAATAAGTGTATCTTAGATCAAATAAAGCCAAAGCTGACAGATGGCATTAAACTTTTACCTGTAATAACATCATCTAAAGATTCAATCTCAGGTCTAGTGTCATGACCAAACTTCTAAGGTCATGATGGCGCCTACTATAACCATTAGTAAGCAAGCCAACCCATAGTCTAGAACTACTAGTAACAGACTACAAAGAGAAATGAAGGAAAAAATCTTGAGTAAATGTAGTAAAAGACTAAAATGCATAAGATAGTCCAAAACCTTAAGAAATCAGTACAAGAGCTTTTACTGTTAACAAAAATATAAATTAAGTACTAAATGAATATACAGATACAACCATCTCTAAATACAACATAGAGATCAATCTAGTCTATAAGAGGGAGGAAAGTAATTCTCCAAATGCCAAAAGTTTATATTATGTCTCCACACCATAGCTTCTCCACACAACATACACAACAAAGGAGATAACCCGTACTATGATCGCTAGGCTGCCAAAGTGTAGTATGAATACCAAACACATGGTACTCAATATGTAACTTTTAATTGAGCTTCAAAGATAATGAAAATATACATACATGCAAGCAAAAATAGAGACTACACCCAAATATCTATCAACTACAAGGTAAATCTAATGAGAAACTAACATAGTAAGGCTAAGGAGGTATAGAGGATGAACTATCCTCTCCATGGACTTAGGAACCTCAACACTATACCATATACCACTGTCTAATATACAAAAATTGAGTGAAAAGAGAATACATAATAGTATACAAGGTTAAGAAATAAATAAATAAATAATTATATATATATATATATATATCTACAACCTAAGTAAATAAAGGAAGAAAGAGATATATGATAATACAATAGCTACATATAGATAGGTATATATATGTATAAATAGGGTCAAGTAAAGGTATATCCTAAATCATCATACTAGACTTCTAAGGCCTTATAATCATAATGCCTAAACAATGGATAGTCATGAAACATAATATAACTATAAAAGAAGGGGATTAGAACCATACCTCAAATCTCAATACCATATCATTAACCAAGCTTTCATAAACTAGCCATAACTATGATCATAATAATAATAACAATTGCATTGACAATGCAAATAATCGGCTGATCCGGGCAAATAAAACCTAATCGAGCCTTTTATAGACCACCACCGACATAGGCTTAGAAGGTTTAGTAAACAAACAACACACCAAAAGCCATAATCAATACCTATACCTATGAAACCCCTAAAATGCTGATAGATATAAGTGCATACTAGTGATAAGCAATACATATACAAGAAGGAATGCCAAGAAATAATCCATAGTAACATAACCGATTGAATACCATGAATAACTCATTATATATACATCCTCCAGCTTAATTTCTTGCAAAGGTAGGACCTACGATCACCTTCTTTCTCCAGTACAACAACTCATAGACATAAAGGTCCCTAAGGGGTTTGACAATACCTATATACACCAACCTGGTCCTATGCTAGGATTTCCAATTATCATTCTTAATAATATCATCAATATTACCTGTTCAGTATTAGAGATATATATGTATATATAAATGCATGAACTCGAATTGTTCCTACAAAAGTGTAAACCCATAAATCCATTCCTTGAGGTAAACTCTGAGACTAAATCATCATAAAGGTATGAAAATGGCCGAGAATCTCTCATGAATGAAGTAAATAGTAGTAACAAAATCATTGACCAGAATATGCCTCAGTATAATCTTTAAAACATTATTTTCAGTCTCAAACACCCATATTTCTTTCATTTTCCTATGATGAAGAAATCCATTTTAAGGTGAAAACTGAGATTTAATCATTATTAAAAAAATTGTAGTAAAAACACATTTAGTTGGAGTCATACTATTTATAGATTTTAGAAATCATGAATGCATCGAATCTATGCATGCTATCACCATTATTCAAATAATAATAATATAAGCATCAACACATCTATAGACTACGGCCACATCCTTTACAAGGATAAACCATCCCCCATAATATCATAATTCGAGAAAAATCATCATAATCCACCAAGTATCATACTGAAGGTTCATTATCCTAAACTATACTTAATATGATAACAACCTATGATAATAAGATCCTAGAAGCATCATACATATTTCACTTATAAGGGCAATTTACCTATCTAATCCGCAAACTTCAATATTCTAGACTAGGTCACAGTATTCTAACCACACTTACTATTAAAATTTTCATTTCACCTGCAATATATAAAATGCTCTATATCACGAATAAGAGTAGACAGAATCCTACCTTGATGTTGAACTTTAAATCCTTGAATCACGCCCAAATCATTCATCTTCACCCTATGATCTTAAAATGTTGCCACTCTATCAAAATCGTATTCTATGCATTATTAGGAGTAAAATGAGACCCATACTTCTATAAAATAGGTTCACCAAATTTTAGGTTAAGAATAGGCCTGCAGGCCCATAAATAGAATCCAAAATTGAACTGGTCAAGGGGTCTCTCAAAGAACAAGGAATGTATGCTCAAAAACAACAGAGTAAGAATTATGTCATGAATCAAACCTTATAGTTTAGGAATGCAAAGCCCTAAATTCTAATATTTTATCATTATTTTGGATGGAAATCAATATGAAATGAACAAAAAGAGTTAGGCTAGCTTACCTCAACTTATTTGGATGATTCCCCATATCCTCTCTTTGAGATCTCAACTTGGTATTAAAATAGTGGAAAAATTGATAGAAAATTGGGTAGTGGAAGAGGGTTAAATAGTACCAGGTATTGCGAGAGTTGTCGTATTCATAATAGTCGCTTCCCCGACTTTGATATTGTGTTCATGATCTGTCAAGGGGAGACTCGCATGTTTCTTTTGGTACATTTAGTTATTATGTCTGTTATTACCAACCAAATGCCCAATATCACTTTTAATACTAAATGTCTTGATTATGATGATTGCAAAAGCAATCAGACTATCAAGATTGTGGTTACACTAGTAACCTGGTACACTAGGTTTTGTTGCATTCGGAATGGACTTTGATCGAGTATTCAGGATTATTTTGGAACCCTGTGCAGATAAACAAAATATTCTTTAATACCAAATTTGATGTTTCAGATACAATGAAACCATCAAAACATTCATCCAGATTGTTTTGACTAAATATTGGGCCCATACCTATAGTTCTATTTTTCACATAATTTGCCTAATAGCCCAAAATGAGTTTTAAGGCTCCCCCTAGCCTTAAATCAATGTTCTAGAGTTGATTTCTCTATTAGAACTTTCATCTAAGGTCATATACTAGAATTTTTGGTTCAACATCAATACTCAAAGAGAAAAAGCTACACAATAGGGAAATTAGCTTAAAATCTAAAAAAACTATCTAATCACCAAACCGATAGTTCTGGTAAGTTTTAAATCACTTGTAGCCATTGTGGAAAGGATCAAAATACCAGAAATACATGTAAATTGATCAAATGACATAGAGGGTCATTATATCTAAAAGGTACGATATTCAACTATCCATGCCCGTCACCTGGATGGGCTCCTGACAAACCTCTTATCCTACCTGCCTAAGGACCTTTACAAGCATCCTAGGTACTGCCCAATGACATTCATACCACCTCTATATGGAGATGTATATCCCTAATCGATGGAACACTTTGAGTGGTGGGAACTGCTCCACGACTAGGGAACTCTCTCAAGAAATAAACAAAGGCCCTACAACTATAACATGCCCTAGGTGATGCATTAAAACCAAAAGATTTGGCTGATCTAGAATAACTACCATAGCTAAAATAAGTAGAAGACAAAAACCTCAGAGGCTGACCACTACTCTAGCCTGGATGATCATTGTAACCAGACTAGCCTCCATTAGTAATCTAAAGTACAGAATAAATAGTCCTACTAGATTGACCCTTATACTGATAAGGATGGTGAGGAGAGTACCTACCCTAAGACCTCTTACCTCTAAAGTATGAGCCATTATGATTCCCATTGAAACTATTCTAATATTGCATCCTCTTATCGTTGCTTTCTTGAGCCTTGCGCTGCACCTCTTCCATAATATAAGAATGATCAGAAACCTCAATAAAAGATCTACCACCAGAAACTAAACATTGTGTAGTCATGTGGAGAGGAAGTCCAAAACCCTAAATAAAACACCAAACTTGCTCATACCATGGAATAAAGCCTCATACTATACAATAGTTAATAAACTCTTCTCCAATCTCATAAACTTTTCCCTCTGGATATCTCTAAGGCTCGATGCATAAAAGACCTCAGAGAACTGACTCTATGTCAATAGGGGAGATCTAGCTGGTCTTGAATCAAGATTACCTCTCCACCAGTATTAAGATAAAAAATTTAATTAAAAAGTAGTATAACGCACAACATTAGTCTTAACTAGGAAAAAATTATGAAGCCTATCTGTAATACCCCGTACTTCTAACAAGCTTAAATTCATCCCAAAAATATTAAAGACTTTACTTAAAAGATGAATCCACTTTTATACATGCAGTATTTTCAAGATTTTCACTTTTAATCTTATGGGAAATTGAATAAGCTTTCTATGAATACCAAATTCGCCCAAATCTGACACCCAGGCTAAGAGTTAGAGCCTTTTAGTGAGACAGTGTATCACCTGAGCCATTAACACATCATGGAGGAGGCCAAAATGGCAATCGTCAAAATCTAGTGAGCCTCTGTGATTCTGGCCCGTCGCGCCAGGGCTCAAATTCAGAATTACCCTTTTTCCAAGTCTCAGTGCGATGTCTCCACATTGTACCAAACTTCTAGGTCCTATCTAGTATTGCAATGCAATTTCACCACATCGCGCAGTCATCTTAGTTCCTAGTTGGTAATTTCCAGTGACACGGAGCGATAGTGCCGCATCGCACCAACCTGCAAAATTGAGAAATTTTGATGAAAATTAAAAGATGCATCCAGGGTTAAATGAGTCTTTTTCCATAATTTTATTCCACCCAGATGTGGGATTTAAGCCCTAAAAACATCCTTAGCTACTCATTATTCAATTCATCCCCAAAATTTAAGACATTCTCTCTCAAACTTGGAAAAACCCTAGCTCTTGAGAATCAAGGTCAATCTCAAGAAATCCATCCAAGAACCTTCAAGGTTTCCTTTCTAAGGTATGGACAGTGTTCATTCATGGATTCTTTTCATCCATAAAGCCCAAAAAACAAGTTTTAAATCTTGTATTGGGAATATTTTGTTGAGTTTTGATTTGTCCATGTGATTATGGTTGAATGATTGGCAAGTTGGAATCTTTATGTGTTGTTCATGAATCTATGATAGTATGTGGTTTAAAACATATTAAATTGATTTGAAATATGGAGTTTTGTTGTATTAATTTGATGGTCATGTCTATGCCCTAATTCATGCATCCTAGGTGTTTTATAAAATGCCTAAGAGAATAGAAATTATGCAATATAGTTCAATTATGACTTAAGTAATGGATTCAAAGAACTCCCATGCTATAAATATGTCTTGTAAATGTTTGTTGGATTGCTCATGAATTTGCCGAAATTATACCATGTTTGCATGCAATCCTATTCATGTATAAGTTTGTGATAACCATGTACTTCATGAAATCCCAAACCTATTGTATTATGGATTGTTGATATTGGTCATGTATTCAAGAATGTCATGCCTTGTCAGTTTCATGCTATCGAGTCCTTGGGTACTTGTACCCTACAATTTAGCTATGTGCCTACAGCCTATGTCAGTTTTCAAGATACTCTCAGCCAAGCCATGTTCAGTAGAATTCAGTCAGTCATGTGACTTACGAAAACTCAGTAAACTCAGTATCAGTCCAGTCTTACTCAGTAATCTCAGGAATCTCAAGTAATATCAGTTATCTCTATCAGTTATCAGATTTCAGTAATATTCTGTCAGTCAACGAAATAATGAACTCAATCCAGTTTAGTTCAATAATCATGTTTAGTATCTATTCAGATGGGAGAAAGATTTAGCACTGAGTGAACCCAAGGATGAGGACACATACTGACAGTTGAGGGTATGATCCTTAGAAGCAATCCTTGTATTCCAGAACTATGTAGCCATCATAGGTTGAGACATCAAAACTGATAGATAAGGGTTGATGAGATGGATGAACACTGTCAGATGAGGGTCCCGCCATTCTCTTTTGGGGATACTGCCAGACGAGGGTCACTCATAGCTTATCCTTACTAGTGGCGCGATAATGACACCCTTCTAATTGGGGTACAATTAGACCCCAAATCATCTATATTTCTTTATTCGGGGCATGTCGATTAGATAACTACTTCCCACAGTCTCAGTCTCATTAATAGAACTTAGTTAGTTCTATAGAATTTCAGGATGGTCAGATACAGTCAACTCAGTACAGTATGGAACTCAGCTAGTTCCATTAGAATCTAGACTGTCATATACAGTCATTCAGTATTAGCTATACCAGTTATCAGTAACTTATATTATCAGTATTCAGTTTTAGGACTGTTAGATACAGTCAATCAAAATAGTTCTTCATAATCAGAACTGTTAGAAATAGTCTTTCATTTATCAGTAAGATAATATCAGTCCCTCAGTACTCAGTAGACTCAGTTACTCAGTATCCCAGTATTAGTAAATCCAAATGTTAGTAAATCTATGTTATTAGTAGACTCAGTATTCAGAATTCAGTACTTAATACTATCACGAATTCAGTTATAATTACGCATTCATACATGTATTCTCACATTTATGTTATTTAATCAGTTAGTATTATTCATGCATATGAACCCTTTACATTCACCTTACCTCACTTGCATACCAGTACATTTAACGTACTAACGCATTTGTGCTATGGTGCTTTATACCATAGGTTTAGAAGCCTGATCTCCCAAGCATCTTTAGTAGATCAGACGTTCAGCAGCCAGATTAGCAGTGAGTCCTCATTATTCGAGGAACACATAATTATTTTATTACTTTAGTATTTTTGTAGTTCGAAGTTAGTTCGGGACATGTCCCATTAACTCCACAAGTTTCAGATGGTTTAGAGGCTTTCAGACTACAGCATGTTTCAGACAGTTTATTTCAGTTTTAGGTATTGTTATACCCCATTACAGACATTGTTTTATATTCAATATTAGTTCAGTTTTAAACCTTATGTCCTTACAACTTATATTCTGCATATTTAGAGTATATTATTCAGTGCCTAGCTACAGATATTAGTCATGGGTTAGCTTGTGGTCCTCAGGGTCATGAGCATCGTGTAGCATTCCCAATACCATATTCGAGGCATTACACTATCATTGTAAGAACCTTAAAATTAATAAGAATCCTCGCTTGATTCACTAGAAAAACTAAGCAGAGTCAACCTCAAAACTCTACATTCCATATTTTAATCCTCAATAGACATAGCAAGCTAGGTAACTACTAGATGACAAACCACCAGTGAAAAAAAGACCTTAACTCTTGGAGCCACAATTATAGGTTGTGCCCTCACCTTAGTAAAACTTTGATCTACAGACTGTGCACCATCAGATGGTTCAACACCCACTAATCCAAAGAGCTGAACTAATAAATCCTTGAGTAGTAAAGAAGAAATAAACTTTACTGGAGATTGAGTTGGTCCGTGGTGGGGTAGAGAAATCTCTATCTCTATAATAAGAATAGGTTCTGGTGAAGGATCCCTATCCTGTTCCATGGTTGGAGATACATCTCTAGGTTGTCCTTGACCTCTATCATCTGAACTTTAAAAGGATTACAAGTCACACACTCGGGGTCCTAATCTCGTGTAGTGGTAGCATTCTTCCTAGGCATATGTGAAAGTGTGAATCTAAAGGAATATTTAGAAACCATCTCACACTCTTAGCACAAAATGATTGAAGGAAGTGAAAATCCTCTAAAAATATCCTAGAGCCTCCCAACAATAAGAAATAGACGTCATCGCTCTGTCCCATGGGACTTTACTTAACACTTGCTCTTATACCAACCACATACTATTGAATCGGACTTTGATACAAATTTTTCATGACCTAATATATGAATCATGATGGCACATACTTTATCGCACTAGTAGGTAAGCCAAACTGGAGCTCGGAGCATGAAGCAATGGACTAATTTTGTAGTAAATGGCATAAATGACAAATATATGTAAGTAAAAGCTTAAAATCCATAAATTAGAGAATAATAATGTTACTATTATGGTATATAAATAAGTCAAATACACATCAGTCTTGAAATTGAAAGACTAAGCAAACGAATAAGAAAACGAAAAGGTCAACTTTTGCTCCAAGAGCTCACCCTTTCTTCGAAGTCTAGTCAGCATGATCACAGTATCAATGGAAAAACAAGAACCCAGATCTGTATCCAAAAGGTAAAAAAGTGTAGTACGAGTACCAAAGACATGGGTACTCAGTGTGCATCATCAGCCAACTGATATAAATCGTAACACAAGAATTATAATGATGCAAGATTAACAAGCTAAGCCAAGTGAAAACCTGGAATGATACTTTTATACTATAAGAAAGTACATAAACAATAAAAAACTATAATAACATAAGAGAACATATATTACTACAAAATTGGATCTCTATAAGCTAATAAGTGCAAAAGTAAATAACCCAATTCAAGCTCCCATAAGCTCGGAGGGTGCAATTCAATAAAAGAAGTAACTAGAAACATATACTTAATAGCCATATCTCAGAGCCATAACTATGAATATATCCATACCATAAATACTGAACTCGAATTGGTCCTATTACTGTCCTAAGTAACCTTTCAATATCGTAATTGACTCAAAACTCATATAATCAATTGTTAGAATTGAACCAAAACTCATAAAATGAACAATGTCATAATTAAATAGGGCTTAAGATCATAAATTCCCAAACTTGAACTAGAACTAATATCAACTCGTAAGTACCAATATAGCATAAATATTATGTATCTAGCCTCTTCAAACTCTAAAATATGTGTTTAAAGGGTATAATATGCCTAATAAGTCTATAAGGAACTTATTATAGTCTTGGCCTAAAGTGGGACAAAGGGGCCACTCCTAATCCCTAAAATCCATTCTAAGTCAAATTTTACTCAAAATAGGCAAATATCTAATTTCACTACTAGATATAAACTAAGCCATATTTAAGTCCTAAGATATCAATTCTACCATCAGAATAAATAACTAAGTCAACCATGCCTAATTTATGTTTCCTAAATTAACTAGGAGATCCTAATTACACTAAATATACTTCCAAAACATAATTCCCAGCCCATATCTAGAACATCATCAAAAATATACTACAAATTATCTCATTCTATAAGAAAGGTAAACATAGCTTACCTAGGCACTGAGGAAAGCCTAGTGATATCCTCAAAATCACTGATCTCCCCTTCTGAGAAGCTTTCTTATGATGACATGCTATCAAAAAGATAATCTACTAATTAATTTGAGAACAATGATAACCATATTGCATTTTTAGGATTTGGGTCTAAAATTAGGTAAAAATCCTATATGGGGTTCGCTCGCAAAATTGTACTTTTAAAGCT
Source organism: Capsicum annuum (assembly GCF_002878395.1). Lineage (NCBI taxonomy): Eukaryota > Viridiplantae > Streptophyta > Magnoliopsida > Solanales > Solanaceae > Capsicum > Capsicum annuum. The sequence goes on along the minus strand of NC_061122.1, from coordinate 152,610,175 downwards.
GACAACATGTCCCTCTATGCTCAAGGAACATTTACCCTCATAAAAAGTGTAAATTTTGAGATCAAATGGTGTTAAAATCAACCTACCAATAATCTACAGATTTTACAAAATTATAGAGAATTAAACCATCAAATTAATGGGAATTTACCAAGAATTTTGTGAAAAAGTGAGAATATAAGCTCACGTACACCCCCAAAATCACCTATTAATATTTTTCCAAAGTTTCCATACTTTATAGGGGTTTTCATTCTTGAACTTATTTTAAAATATGAGTAAAATTAGGAAAATAGGGCAGTTAATGGCTCCAAGTTCCACTAAAGTGAGCACTGGGCTACTTTACCGGTTAGCGCTAAATAACCCACGTGCTGCTAAAGAGGTACACGCCTATGCCTTCCATGCCAATAAAGCAGACAATCTTGCACTAAAGAGGCATGCGCTTTAGAAGTCTACATATTGCTAAAGTGGTTCGTTGGGGCAGTCCAGGCCACTAAAGTGCCTAGAAGGTCACTAAAGAGGCCTATGCTAAAGCACCCAAAGGGACGCTCTAACAAATATACCAGCTAAAGAATTGGAATTTTTACAAGTCTTGCCCAACCCCTTGGGATTTGTTTAGTATCCCATATATGCAAACAAACTATACTACCCTATCAAATTTGATGTCTTGGACTCAATGGTTGTAATGACCCTCCAATTTATTTTCTATATTTATGCTTATTTTTTCCATTTAGAGCTTTCCTATTGATACACCCAAATTACACCTCTCTTACAAGAAAGTAAGCGATCATTGTCAAATATATAACCCAACTAGGTTGGGGTCGAATCCCACAGGGAATACTGTGTTCACTACGTATTGTGATTATTACTAGATGTTGATCGAAGGTTCCAAACTAAAGGGGGGTTTTGATTTGTAAATTATATCTTGCTATTTGTAACAGAAAGTGTTCCAGTCAATAATTCTTATCGCAAAAAATAATTCAATGGGAGTAGACAAACTAAAGTTATGGTTACCAAGATATTCAAGCAGCTAGGGTTATGAATTGTATTTGAATTTACAATTAATCACTTCAATTTCAAGAGTTATTAAATCCTATAATTTACCCATTTGTCTCTCAACCTAAATGAGTAGATTATCCTTCAATTCTCTCAAACTTAAAAGATGCATTAATTTATTCAACTTATTCCCTCATGTGGGTTGATCCCGTTAAGACATCAACCCTTAACCCCAAGGTTAAAGCCCTTAGATTCCATGTAAACCTCTTGTTTTCCCAACAAGCACTTTTCTATTCGAACAAGTGATGTTCTTGGGCTCATCCTTCAAGTTTACTACTAAGAAAGGTCATTAATGTGGAGAAGGGTTTATACAACTTCAGTTAACCATGGAAATCAAATGTTTTTACAAGCCCAACAAGCTGTTCACATCAAGGATCCCATAACCCTAGTTACTGGAGCTTACCCACAATCTCAGTAGAAAAGAAGAAAAAGTCATTATGTTTCTCATAAATAAATTCTAAAATTACTTACAAAAATCACAAGAATTGTTCTTGAATCTTCAGAAAAGAATAAGCATAAAATGATTAAATCCATAATTCTAGCTTGAATCTCAGAGAAAACTATGTTACAATAAGTTTCAAAATTGGAAATATGATAAAAGATACCTAAACAAAACCTAAATTGGGTATTTATATGTTCCCAGGTGTACAGGATTTAAAATTTAAACTCAGAAAAAGTCGCATCTAAGTTGACGGTCACATCGACAGCCTATCAGAAGACTGACGGTCTGTTGAGTGGACCATCATTGAGTGTCCCAAAATTCCATGTTCTAGATAAGGGTTGACAGTCATGTCGGTAGTCCGTCGCTGGTCCAGCGACCCATCACATGGGCCATCACTTAGTCCTCTAGATATCCAAGTTCTATTCCAGATTGACAACCAAGTTGGCAGTCCATTGAGTTACTGACGGTCCGCCACTTGGACCGTCGTAGGGGTTACTCATTTGCTCCTTTCTATTTTACTCTGACAGATACCCTGACGGTCCATTGCATGGATGGCAGTCCACCAGTTTGACTATCAGTGGCCTTTTTCTGCTATTTTTCCAAGTTTCTTCTCCAGCCAACTCTTTAACCTGAAAACACTCAACTCTAGTATTAAACACAACATCGGTTGCTTATAAACATACAATTATCCCATGAAAAAGATGAAAAATGTTCCATAAAAAGTTAAAACATCAACACCCTCAACTTAAGAAAATTATTTATCCTCAAGCAACTCAGCACCAAAGTACATATATGAACAATACAATGACAGGCACTCAACTATTGAACTAGATTTCACACAACCATTCACTTGTCATCCTACTCATAAGGGCTCATCACATCAGGATCTATAACCGGCATTGTTTCAGATTTAGGACGTACACAAAATCATGGACCTCATATCCTACAGAGACCAGCAAGACTAAGTGAAACTCAAGTTTCCCTCACAGTCAATGAAGTCCACCACACATTATATCTTGTGGACAAAATCAAAACTCTCACACTCAATAAAGAAGTTACAAGCATAGCACATATGCCCATAGGCTTGACCTTATCATCTACTACTCCCTTATGGTTGATTCGCAAAGATCAAGCAGGTCATTTTTTTGGGCTTGTAATAAGGCTCTGGGGTTAGGTAAGGATAAATTTTTATGAAAAGTGACTCAAATTTCAGACTTAACTCTTTTTTCCCTTGAATTCTAGGTGACTCAAGAAGGCTACTACTTTACAAGCTCACTTACAATCCCTATTATTCACTAACATTTTACCATGTTTTCCCCTATTTTTATTTATATATATAAAAGCATCCGTCACCCTCATCTTAAGCTGATGCAGTCAGTCAAGGTGCACAATATCTTGAATCGATCAGGGCCAAAAGCTTTAAATTAAGCTCTAAGCCAACTTTCCTTTAAACGTCTAACATCTTGATAATAGCAATCCTATAATTAGGTGTCTTTCCTAAGTTAAGGTGCACAATGTCCACTATTTTAATAGGGCTATATTTAGTTGTTAACAACCTAAAGAGAGTTAATTAGAGTTATTGGTGATGAAAAAAACTAATACAAGCTCAACAAGGATTCAAAAATGGAAAATCTTCTTGGTAGGGTTAATTATTTTGGCTTAGTAGACTGAATGTAGAAGGAGGCCTGCCATCACATCTTATTACATCAACCACAAAATAGCATCAATAAACTAGGCAAGTTCTAGGTACTACACTATGCAAGAACTAACACAAATACTCACACACACAAGCAACTGAGTCAAACTCATTCTACTGCTCTTAGGATTCCCATCGCATAATTGTACATATCTTACATGTTAATGCAAATTACAGAATCACTAAAGGCTGCTCACATATGCTAAATGACAAAAGTAAATAATCACACAAATATGTTTATAGCCTTATGCCAACATCATTCATTATCCATATACACAACAAGATGCTAAACTGAAAGACACTTTACTTTATAAATAAACATTAACAAATAGATATCTACATAACAACATAAGCAAAGAAAATGCAATCCTAGATATGCTGGTTCTACCTGATAGCACAAAGGTAGAAAAGAACATCGACAACAAAAACCCCTATGGTACAAGTACACCCACCCCCATAGAAAATAAATGTATTATCCTCAATGCATAAAATTAAAGTACAGAGGATGGAGCATACTTGTAAAGCCTCTAATTTAGATGAGGCATCAGTGAAATATGGTGAGGCTCTAGTAGCCTCGCCTGCAGAAATGTTGACCCCAATGGTGGTAGAGGTACTCACAATCTCTTCCTTTGAAATTGGAGGTATCACATCCCGAGCTGGGTCTGAACTGGCCCCCTTTGCTAGGGAAAAACTGGTAGATACTCTAGTAGATTTATCTTTTTCCTTCTTCCTTCTTCTCTCTTCATCTTTCCTCAATCTTCTTGCAACTTTTCTTATATCATAATCTTCTTTCTCTTCCAACATCATTGCTTCCCTTCTCCTCCTTCTGGAAGTTTTTTTGTCTGTGGTTTTACCTGTACTTTCATCCAATTTTTTACCTTCATCTTTCAATGGCTTCCCCATCAAGACGACAATACCTTCATCTTAGACGCTTATTACCAAAGTGGGATCAAAGACCAACTTCTATGATTTCTTGATCTTCAACTCTGCTATGTTCGCTTGTGCTTATTTAAACTCTATCATATAGTTAGTGAGATCTGGAATGGACATCGCATCTATCTTTTTATTGATTCTCTCTTTTATATAGTCCATCCTTATTTTAATATTCTAAAAAGGGCAGATTGGTTTAGCCATAATTTGATCAACAAACCACTTGAATTGTGAATCCCATGTGTCTAGCTGCTTCTTAAACTTTTTTGCAGTTTAACCGACTTGGCAAAATTTTCCTTTGTCAACCTGTACTCTGAATAATTTGTACCACCCACTAATGGCATAGACTCTAATCCTGCAGATGTACTGGGTGGCACATACTTAGGCGACACATAAGTAGTGATAGGCAGTGGCATACCTATTGGAACATCAGAAGTATCGGGGGCAAGTGCTAACTATGTCTGATAAGATATAGGTTTGGTGACTCGTATCTTAAACTTTGAGTCATCCTTTTGATTTCTCAATGTCTTTCCTATGTATAGCCCAAACTGCATTATCAACTCTTCAAATCAGAGGCACATTAGCCTACCTACATAGCTTCGTGATTAAATACGAGAATGGTAGTGCACTTGCCATCTTGCGTGCACTTACAAATATTTCATCAGCAATGATTTGGTAGAAATTGATCTTCAGCCGTGTAATTAAACTGGCCACCGGTACAGCCCTGTGGCTATCTAAATTTACGTACCCTCCTGTAGGCATTGACCTTAATCAAATAATGGCCTATCAAAACTTATCTCAAAAGCTAAGGGAGGACTTAGCAATAAGCTCTCAAGGGTTTATTTCCTAGGAGGGGTTACCATCATCAGTTAGTAGCCTAGATAACTATGGCCTTTGAGTCGATGTTAAAGTCAGAAGATACTCAAGATTAGGAACTGCAGTCGGTGCCTCATTGTTGGGCCCAAATAACATTCGATTGATTATTCTATTTGATATATCAATGTTGAATCTTATCATTGAGACTGATTCCGTATTTGGAAAGTTTGAAATCTTTGTGCCTTTGGGATAATCCTTCTCTATTAGAGCCAAATAGTTGGAAAAAAACTTCCTTACTAGATTCAGTTGATCAAAACCAAGAGGCTTGCTCATCCATGCCAATTCATACTCATTGAACCTCCACTCCAGTTCTGGATATTCATGTAACTCACTCATCACTATTTGGTACTCTTTGGAGATTAGCCTTTTGATTGGCCTACTCGTTGTAGTTTCTAATCCATCATGGAACTTGTTCGTTCTGGGTATATCAAGGTGTAAAAGGAGTGGAAAAAGACCAAAATATGGCTTAAAATCACTGAACAAAATATGCGATGGTGGGTGTGACGATCCATCGAGGACCGACGGTCCTTCGATCCTGACCGCCACACCAGGGCAAGAATTAGACTTTCTGCCTTGCCTACAATGTTTGGATCGAAGGTCTATCACTAGATATAGGAACTTTGTGGTGTCTTACAGTGGTATTGCTTAAATAGGAGGGAAAAGGAAGAAGAAGTGTCCTAAAAGGGAATAACTGACCCCAGGTACTTTAAATATAGAGGAAATTGAACAGTTTTAGGATTTAAACAGACAGCGGCATATGTAATCACCTCTTCTTATCAATTTAAAAACATTTGGGTCAGATACAGGAAATTTAAGTAGGACTTAAAATTAGCTCGACCTAACCCGACCCATACCTAGGGTTAAGTTGACGGTTAACATGATGGTTTGTCTGGTTGATCATCATAGCTTACTAGAAACCATTAAATCATGACTTACTGTGACGGCTCATGCGATGGTCCATCAGTTATGTGATGGTTCATCAACCTGCCCGTCAATCTATTCTAGTGACCTCAAGTTTCCACTTCTGTACGATGGAGAGAGTAACGGTCCATCGGACCATTAATGGTCTGTTGGTCTTCCCGTCAATTCCTTATCAACTGTAAAACTCCTTTCTTTCTACATTTTTAGTCTTGCACACTTCACAAACACATCAGATTGCACAAAAACAACTAATAAAGTCTAACTATTGTTACAAAAATATTTTATGGGTTGCCTCCCACTAGCGCCTAATTTAATATCACGGCACGACTCATTTATCTTGATTACTCAGACTTCATCGAGATAGATAGTAGCTATGTACTTTATCAAATCCATTAGACCAATCTACAACTTCATTCATTGCCCATTAACCTTAAAGACACTTCCTTCTCATTTTCAAGTTAAACTACTCCAGATGAGTAGACTTGGTTAACTTTGAGTAGACTTGGTTAACTTTGAATGAGATAGACCATTTTGATTTAAGTTTACCCGAAAACAGCTTCAATCTAGAGTTGAAGAGGAGTACCCAATCACTATTTTGAAAATCTCACTTTGCGATTCTCCAGTCATGATACTTCTCTATCTTATCTTTGTATAGGTCTGCTCTTTCATAAGTGCCTAAGAACTCATCCATCTCATCCAGCTTCCCCAATCTCAACTCTGCTTCCTCATTCCAATTTAAGTTCAGCCTCCTAAGTTTCAACAGTGCCTTATGCTCCAATTCAATCGGCAAGTGACATGCCTTGCCATAAACCAATTGGTACAGTGACATGCCAATAGGTGTCTTGAAAGTTGTTCTATATGCCCACAAGTCATCAACAAGCTTTCTATACCAATCTTGTTTGCTTGCATTCACCATTTTAGCAAGGATGACTTTGATCTCCCTATTCAAAATCTCCACTTGCCCACTAGTTTGTGGGTGGTATGGAGTTGCTACCTTGTGTTGCTTAAAACCATACTTTGCTAAAGCAGCTCAAAATACTCGATTGTAAAAATGGGATCTACCATTGCTTATGATGATGTGTGGCACCCCAAAATGAGAGAAGATGTTTCTTTTAAGGAATGCAACAACTCTCTTCCCTTCATTATTGGCCAAAGTAATGGCCTCAACCCATTTTGATACATAATCAACAGTAACCAGAATGTATTTCATCCCGTATGAGCTCATAAAGATCATATAAAGTCTATGCCCCAGACGTCGAACAATTCAACTTCCATCATTTTTGTCAAAGGCATCTCATGGTGCTTTTATATTGACCCTTGTGTCTGGCATTGGTCACATCTCCACACGAACTCATAAGCATCTTTGAATAAATTTTACCAATAGTAGCCGCTCTGCAACACTTTCCTAGCAGTCCAGTCACCTACATGGTGACTTCCAATCAAGGAAGCATGACAAGCTTCCAAAATATTCAGCATATCTACTTCTTGAATACATCTCCTATAATATTATCAGCACATCATCGAAATAGATATGGCTCATCCCAGAAGTAGTGCATCACATCATAGAGAAACTTCTCTCTTTGGTGAAAAGAAAGATTCTTCAGGATTACTTCACTCACCACATAATTCGCAAAATCTGCATACCAGGGTACTTTTTCAAGCACAGCGGCTAGGATCTCTTCATCTTGAAATGCATCATCAATCTCAAGCTCATATCTGGCTGCTTGATCCCTCTCTAGTCTAGATAGGTGGTCCGCAAATTGGTTCTCGCACCCATTCTAATCTTTGACGTCAAAGTAAAATTGTTGAAGTAGCAACACCCATCTAATTAATCTTGGCCTTGCATCCTTTTTTTCAATCAAATATCTTAAGGCAGCATGATCTGTGTGAACTACCACCTTAGTTCCTAATAGGTAGGCCTAGAACTTCTCAAAGGTGTAGACAATTGTAAAAAATCTTATTCAGTAATTGTGTAGTTCTTTTAATCCCCATTTAATTCTTTTCTTGCATAATAAATGGGATGAAATAACTTATCGCTCTTTTGGCCAAGCACAACCCCAAACGCCACTCCACTTGCATCGCACATGATCTCAAATGGTTTTAACCAATCTGGAACAACAATAATTGGAGCATCAACTAATTTCCCTTTAAGGCATTCAAATGCCTTCAAGCAATCATCATCAAATGAGAACTTAGCCTCCTTCTCCAAAAGATTACAAAGTGGGTTTGCAATTTTTGAGAAGTCCTTTATAAATCGCCCATAAAAGCCCGCATGACCAAGGAAACTATGCACTCTTTTTACAAATATAGGAGGTGGTAGCTTCTCAATAACCTCAACCTTATTCCGATTGACCTCAATTCCTATGGCTTAAATTTGGTGACCAAGGACAATGCCCTCTTTCACTATGGAGTGGCATTTCTCCCAGTTAAGCACAAGATTTAATTCCTCGCACCGCTGTAAATCTCTACTCAGATTCACTAAAAAAAGCTCAAAAAACCACCTACCACTAAAAAGTCATCCATAAACACCTCCAAGGTGTCTTCAACCATGTCGGAAAAGATGGACATCATGTACCATTGAAAGGTAGCGGGTGCATTACATAAACCAAACGGCATTTGCTTGAAAGCAAAAGTACCATACAGGTAAGTAAACAACATCTTCTCCTAATCCTCTTATGCTATAGAGATATGGTTATAGCCTGAATACCCATACAGGAAATAATACCAACCTTTTCCCACAAATTGATCAAGCATCTAATCCATAAAATGCATTGGGAAATGGTCCTTCAAAGCCCATGATTTGAGCTTACTATAGTCCATACAAACTCTCCACCTAGTCACAGGTCTGAGTGAAATATACTCATTCTTCTTGTTTTCTATAACAGTTATGCCCCTTTTCTTAGGCACACATTAGACAGGGCTAACCCACTTACTATCAGAAATAGGATATATAACTCCTGTGTCAAGGCATTTGATGATCTTCTTCTTAACCACCTCTTACATAGGTGGATTAATATGGCGTTGGTGCTCAATAGTCGGGGTGCAATCTTTCTCAAGCTAAATTTTGTGAGTGCAAATTCCTGGAGGACTGCCAATAATATCCGCAATAGTCCATTCTATCGCCTTTTTGTACCTCTGGAGTATGGAGTTAAGTTCCTCTCCCTACTGTTCACCCAGATTTGCTACAATAATCATAGGTAATATGTTTCCACTACCTAAAAACATATACCGTAAATGGCCAGGTAGTTCCTTCAACTCCAACACCGATGGCTCTTCTATAGGTGGCTTAGCTGGTGGTGTTGGGTGATTTTTGAGATCTAGATCCAGCTACTTAGGAGCATAAGACTATGATCCCATTCAAGTCAAGGCATTCACCATCTCTTCTACTCTTTAATGCCTTCACTATTAAAATTCATCAAGACTACAGCCAAAGGCTCAACAACAAATTTCTCCTCTATAAGCACTTCTTGATCATCCTCATAATAAAAATCCACAATAGATAATACACTCATTTCCTTGTACTACTTCATAGATTGACACACATCAAACTGAACTACTTCATCATTAATCCTGAACAAGAGCTCATTAGGTCACAAATCAATAAGTATACTTCCAGTTGTAAGGAAAGGCCGACCTAATATTATGGGCACCTCAAAATCCACCTCACAATCTAGAATAAAAAAATCCACAAAGAATATAAATATGGCCACCTTCAGTAGAACATCATACAATATACCAACTAGCTGCTTTATCGATCTATCTCCCATCAATAGTCGCATGTTTATGGGTGTAGTACCCCCCAAACCTAACTTCTTATAAACAGCTAGCGGCACCAGGTTAATACTCGCTCCAAGATCACACAAGGCCTTGGTAAAATTAAGAGACCCAATAGTGCAAAGAATAGAGAATGCTCCTGGATCTGCTTTCTTTTGGAACAAAGACCTTATTGAAATAGTGCCACAGTGGTTGAGGTTAAACATTGATTCATATCTCACTATTATATTCTTCGTCACCAAGTATTTTATAAACTTAGCATACCCAGGCATCTTCTCTAATGCCTCAACTAAAGGCATATTCATTGTAAACTGCTTCAGCATTGCCATGAATTTGCTGAACTTGGTGATCATCAACTTTCTTCTTCAATATATGAGGAAAGAGAGGTGGTGGTTTTAGAAGTGTGGTAACCACTATTTTTTTTTCTCTTTCTTTCTCTAACTCATCAACCTGCTGATGGTTAGAAAGGATGTTAATACCATCTAGTTTCTTAGACTCCACTGGATAACTTCCTTCAACATCCTTTTCAATCACATTTTTAATCATAACTTTGCCCACAGAACGGCCCGATAATACCTTACCACTCAAAGTGGTAACTGCCATATACAAGCCATTATTCTAAGGATTCTGTATTGTATTACTAGATAATGTGCCATTTTTTCTCTGATTCAATCCTACTAAGAGTTGGCTTATCTGCTGCTCTAACTATTTGATAGAGGTTGAATGTGAGTTTACTAGTTCACTTATGGAAGATAAGTCACTAGTGTTTGTTGCCTCAACTCCCTTAAATACTTTTTCCATTATGTTCTCCATAGATATCTTGCCTGAACTGGTAGCAACATTATCCGAATTTCTAGGAGGTACATATAGTCTGCTTCTATCACTCTTGTTCTTCTAACTTCCTTACCCCTTATCCATGTAACTAGCTTTTTTGTAATAGTTCCGACCTTGATTTCCTTTGCTATTACCTCAAAAAACCCCTAATTATTTTGTTAGTTGGCCTCTTCCTTAGAATCTGAATTAGCTCTGCTCTGTGTACTAATAGCCTTCACTTTCTTAGTCATCCCAGATAATAAATATTTAGTAAGCATATCCATCTAGGTTTTCATATGAGCCATTATTGGTCATGTTTTTCCTCTCTTCTATGCTGCTCCATAGTCATGCCACTAGAAATGGCAGAGCTTGCTACCTCAGAATCTCTGGTATTCAAAACTCTACTATGTTTGGTCATCCTATCAAGCATTTAAAACCTATAGAATTATCAACCACTAGCTTGGTAATAGAATTCAAAGCTCTATATAGACTCTCCTTCAAATGCACGTCAGTCATTTTGTGGTTGGGACACTCCAAAAATTTCTTCTTAAATCTCTCCCAAGTCTCATGAAGATCTTCAGTCGGGAGATGCCTAAAATTGCTGATTTCATCCCTTAATTGTAATATCCTAGATGGTGGAAAAAATGTTTTTAGGAAAGTTCCTTTCAGTTGCCTCCAGTTTGTTGTAGAATCAAAAGTTAACCCATTAAGCCATAGTGTTGCCTCCCCAGACAGAAAAAATAGGAATAGACGTAGATGCATTTTTCCCTACTCTAGGGTTGTCAAATGACTTGTAAATAGTGAAAAATTCACAAAATGCATGTTTTGATAATCACCCAAAAGTCCACCAAATAGTCCCTTCAGATGAAGTAGTTGGATCATGGTAATAGTGATGTTGAACTTAGATCCGGGTTCCAAAGGTGGAGGAATAATAGCTCAAGTTGGACCTGCTCGATCCATTTCATCCTTATCCTTCTCAAGATCATATTGCACAAGTTGTTGATCTTGTCTTGCTTTGAAAGGACGATTTCTATTCATGTTATAGTTCTCTGGTGCAGCCACATTCTCTGCAAACCTCTGGTTAGTAGGGTCTAACAAATCATCATCTCCTAATTCCTCATCCTCAACATTAGGCACTTGTCCTGTATTATCAGCATTTTGTTGATTAACTTGCACTTTAGCCAAGGCAACTAAGCGCTCAGCTTTTTATTGGTCTACCATTCTACCGATCAACTGAGGTTTCAAATATTCTAGTAATAATGGTTCACCTGACTTTCGTGTACTTAGAATACACAATGATTACCCTACAAAGAACAAAAACAACAAAGAAAAGTAAAATTTGGGAAACTTGACCAAAGGTCAACTAACGAACACAAAATTAATTGATAATTGTATTCCCTGACAACGACGCCAAAATTTTATATTCCTAAATTATACCTCTCTTATGAGAGAATAATAGGTCATTGTCAAATATATAACCCAACTAGAATGGGGTCGAATCCCACACGGAATATTGTGTTCACTAAGTATTGTGGTTATTACTAGACTATTGATCGAAAGTTCCAAATTAAAGAGAGGTTTTGATTTGTAAAATATATATTGCTATTTGTAATAGAAAGTGTTCCAGTGAGTGATTCTTATTGCAAATAGTAATTCAATGAGAGTAGACAAAACAGAGTTATGGTTTCCAAGATGTTCAAGTAGCTAGGGTTGTGAATTGTATTTGAATTTCCAATAAATCACTTCAATTGCAATAGTTATTGAATCCTATAATTTACCCATTTGTCTCTCAACCTAAATGAATAGATTATCCTATAATTCTCTTGAACTTAAAAGATGCATTAATTTATTCAACTTATTCCCTTATGTGGGTTGATCCCGTTAAGGCATCAACCCTTAACCCAAAGGTTAAATCCCTTAGATTCCATGTAAGCCTTTTCTTTTCCCAACAAGCACTTTTCTATTCGAACAAGTGATGTTCTTGGGCTCACCCTTCAAGTTTATAACCAAGAAAGGTCATTAATGTGTAGAAGGATTTATACAACCTTAGTTAACCATGGAAATCAAATATTTTCACAACCTCAATCAGCTATTCACATCAAGGCTCTCATAACCCTAGTTATGGGAGCTTAGTCACACATCTCAGTAGAAAAAAGAAGAAGAAATCATTATGCTTCTCATAAATAAATTCACAAATTACTTACAAATATCACAAGAATTGTTCTTGAAATTTCAAAAAAGAATAAGCATAAAATGATAGATCCACAATTCTAGCTTGATTCTCAGCGAAAACTACATTACAATAAGTTTCAAAATTGGAAATATGATAAAAGAAACCTTAATAAAACCTAAACTGGGTATTTATATGTTCCCAGGTGTAGAGGATTTAAAATTTAAACTCAGAAAAAACCGCATCCAAGTTGACGGTCACATTGATGGCTCGTCGGTAGATTGACGATCCATCAAGTGGACCATCATTGATATTCCCAAAATTCCATGTTATAGATAGGGGTTTATATTCATGTCGGCGGTCTATTGCTAGTTCTACGGCCCATCGTATAGGCCATCACTTGGTCCTCTAGATATCTAATTTCTGCTCCAGATTGACGACTAAGTTGGCAGTCCATCGAGTTACTGATGGTCCACCACTTGGACCATCTTAGGGGTTACTTATTTTCTCTTTTCTGTTTTACTCTGACGGATACCCTCACGGTATGTCGCATGGTTGACGGTCTACCAATTGACTGTCAGTGGCCTTTTTTTGCTATTTTTCCATATTTCTTCTCCATCCAACTCCTTAACCTGAAAACACTCAAATCCAGTATTAAAGACTACATAAGTTGCTTGAAAATATACAATTATCCCTTGAAAAAGATGAAAAATATTCTGTCAAAAGTCAGAACATCAATTATAGCTGCCCCAAGTCATTTATGACTTGCTGAAGTTGACAGTTCATTTATCAAAATGTTCTTTGGTTTTTAGAGCCAATTTCCTATTTTAAAGATATCGCTGGTAAGAATTGGCTTTCGGGAAAAAAACTTCAGCCAAATAACCACTTATGACTATTTTGATAGTTCCAACAGCTTTGAAAAAATAATTTTAGGCTTGGTGGATATTTGGTTCGGTTCCTAAGGATTTTAGACTCATTTTGGGCTATTAGCTTAAACATAAGAAAAATAACACTTGAATATGGGACCTACTTTCCATTTAAATCACCTTATATGGAAATTTTGACTACATCATTGAGTCTAGAATGTTGAATTTGATTGGGTCACATAGTTCATTTGTATATATGGGATTCTGAATGAATCCCAAGGGATCACTGGAGACTTGGAAAAATTCCAAGTCTTTAGCTATTGTTGGTGCATTCGTTTAACTTCCCATTGGGTTGCTTAAGCGACCTCGCTTATACAACAAGGGTCTCTTAATTTATGCCTTTGTCTCTTAAGTGATGGCCGCTTAAGCAGCCAAAAGTCGCTTAAGCGACAAGTGCAGAAGTCATCAGAGTTGCTAAAGCGGCACTTGACCACTTAAGAAATGATCGCTTAAGAGACCCAGTGTCCGCTTAAGCGATACCTAGTACTAATTAATACCCTACTTAGCTTGTTTTATCCTATTTCTCCCTATTTCTAAGAGAATGTAAACCCTATGAAGTGTGAAAATTTAGGAGAAACATTAGTAGATGATTTTGGGGTGTTTGTCAGCTCGAATAACGCATTTTTTCTCTGGATTCTTAGTAAGTTTTCATTAATTCCATGGTTTAATTTCTCATAATTTCCATAAATTCCTAGAATATTGGTGGACTATCTGAAGCACCATTTGAGTTTGTAATTTACACATTCTTGAGGGTAAATATTCATCGAGCATAGCGGGACGTGTTACCAACTTCGAAAGTGGGATTAGGATTTTTATGTGATTTTGGACCCGAAGAAAAAAGTTCAATATTGGTATTGTTGTTCTATTTTTGATGATTAGGTTATGATTTTAATAGCATGGAAGCATGTGAAAGCTTCTCAAAATAGGAAATCTATGGTTTAGCGAGTTTCTTCAGGCTTTTCTTTGGCATCCAGGTAGGCTAGGTTTACCTTTCTTATATAATGAGCTAATTTGTACTATATTTATGATATTATGCTAGATCTGGGATGGGTATTATTTCTTAGAGGTGTAATGGTGTAATTAGTATTATTAAGTCTATTTTTGGAATCATAAATTAGGCATAAAAATAGCTTAGTTATCCATGTTTAGGTAGAATGGATACCTTGGGGATAATTGGGCTTGTTTTACATATTGAAGTTAAATTAGATACATTAGCCTAGTTTTGGATAGAATTTTCCTTAGAACGTATTTTAGGGATTAGAAGTGGGCCCCTCCAACCTACCTAAGGCTAAGATTTTACTTGCTTCTTGTAGACTTATTAGGCATGTTATATCTATATATCATAAAGATGGAAGAGACTAGATTTTTGATGTTTATGTTATGTTGGTACTTGTGAGTTGGTGCTAGTTTGGTACTATATCTGACGATTTATTAATAATTAATTTCAATTCAAGTTCAATAATTAATGACATGAGTTCTGGTTCAAGTCAGGAAAATAATGATGATGATGATGATGATATAAGTTCTAGCTTCAGTTTAGCATTGAGATGGCATTTGTGGTGTGTAATGGTATGGATGGATTCATAATTATTGCTTGATATTTGGTAAATCTATAAAATACTAGTTATTTATTTTCTTGATTACACCTTTAGGCTTATGGGGGCCCACATTGGGTTATTTACTTTTTCATACTTACTGTCTTATGGGGAATACTCTTGTTGTATATTTATCCTTTCTTTCATATTATATTTATTTTGGTTATCTATTTACAATATTGGAGCTCATATCCATGTTAACCTTTTTACATTGACTTAGCTTATTTATTTTGCATTTTTTTGTATTTATATTATAATTTAGCATAATCGCCCAATATACATACTGAGTACCCATAGGTTTTGTACTCATACTAAGCTTTTGTATCTTTTTTGTGCAGATTGGAGTACTAGTGGCCGTTACTAACATTTCAATCATGCCATTTAGAGTTCTGGAGGCAGGATGAGATCTCGGAGTTGGAGTTGCCCTTTTCTTCTTCATCTACTTTTATTTAGTCTTTCATTATTTGAGATTGGTGTATTTGACTATTTTAGTACTTGTATTCCATTTTTCTAGTGGATCTTGTATCGACATAACTAGGTCGTGGGATGGTTATTGATATTTTATCTATCTATCAGACTATTGTTATTGCTTGAGTTATTATTGTAAGTCTTTATTTGCAAATTTCTAGCTTTTATGTTTTTTTCTATCAAATTAACCCATTGCTTTAGGTTTTGGGATATAATTTGACTTACCAATTGGCAGGATAAGTTAGGTTCCTTGATGACTCATAAATTGGGTCAACCTAAATTAGTATTAGAGTGCTAGGTTTACCAGTATTATTATATGAAGAGCAAGTATCTAGTAGAGTCATACAGATTGGAATAATGATGCTCGCCTCTTATTTTTGGGGGATATAGCACATTTTAAGGAGTTTTTCATTTTATTCACTCATTTCATGCTTAGAGTTTGAGTTAGTTTCTAAAAATTCCTTTTGTTTTATTCTTTCTCAGATGGATAGGACATCTGTTATAGCTAATAAGATAAGGATCTTGTATTTAAAACTAGGGATTTTGTCGTTGTTCATGGATGACCTTGAGGTCAAGGACAACCTAGGGTTGTACCCCTAGCTCAGGTCAGGGATTGGGGGCCTTTACTATACCCTATTCCTACTTTTGAGCTAGAGATTATTTTTCCCAGCTAGCGGTGCGCTAGGGACCAACCCAAGCTCCATTGGGGTTTAGTTCTTCTTAAGTGCTCAGGGATGCATCAATTTAACTCTTGGGATTAGTTGGTGGTGCACTATTTTATAGTGTATAATATGTGGATCAGAGTGGTACTGACATAAAGGTGTAGCCTGTAGCTACTGCTCCCAAAGATGAGGTCCCTCCAGCACCAGTAGTTGCTTTGTCGATAGTTACTCAATAAGTGGTTTCCTAGCTCGTTGTGTTTGTTGAGGAGTAGAAGACATTGTGTAAATTCTGTAAATTTTCTTTGCTTAGGTTTTCTAGTGCACTTCTGGTGTACCGAGCTAGGATGGTTATAAGTTCTTAATTGCTTTTAAGGATAAGATCCCTAATTGATCCTAGTTTTGACTCTTGGTGTGAATTATACTACTTTTTAGTTGGATATGATGTATCTATATAGATGGATAGGTCATCTTGATTCCAATCTAGTTGGATCTCCCCCATTCACATGGACTCAAAATTTTCTAAGATCTTCTTAGAGAGGTATATGCCTCATAATCTTATAGATCATTGAGGGATTAGTTCTCGAGGTTGGAGCATGTCTCCATGACTTTTGTAGAGTATGAGGCTCTATTTTATTAGTTGGATAGGAATGTTACATCTATTCTAACTAGCAAGTATGAGACGCCTCGATGTTTTATTTTTGGATTTAAACTCTCTCTCCTCGTGTTTACACATAGTTTTCTTTGTATGTATAGTTTTTTATTGACTTTTTTAATCATGCTCAGATTATGGATAATATACATCGTGAGGCCTAATAGGGAAAAAATAGAAGCCATTAATATCATGATTGTTTTCATAGTAGCTGTAAAGGATCACAGTTCAAAGATTGTGGTTCTTAAGGTGGGTAGCTTTCGCATCATCCTTATCAGCATCAATGGTAATCTAGTAGGCCTATTTAGGTAGTACTTTATATTACCGATGAAGGTTAGTCTAGTTATAATGATATTTTTTGCCAGAGTAGTGGTCAGCCTCTAAGGGGTTCATTTTCTAGGTATTCCAATTGTGGTGGTCATTCCTAGTCAATCAAATCTTTTAGTTTTAGTACACTGCCTAGGGAATGTTATAGTTGTTGGCAATATGGCCATTTCTTAATAGAGTGCCCCGGTCATGAAGAAATGGTTAATTTAACTAAGAGTGTTCCGTCGATTAAGGCAGTTCTGCTTGCAGCTATAGCTTATAGGCATGGTCGTCAAGGTAGTCCCTAGGGTGCTTATGGAGTCCTCAGTAAGGTAGGACATAACATCAGTCAAAGGCCCAACCATCAGGCGGGTGTGGTCAGTTTTGTGTCATACCTTCTAGACTTGAGGCTGATTCTTTGAATATTGTCATTATAGGTATGGTTTCAATGTGCCCTTAGTCGGCTTTTGCTTTTTGATCTAAGATCCACTTATTCTTATGTGTCTGGTTATTATGCGCCATGATTAGAGTTATCTTGGGATTCCTTATCCTTGTTGTTAGGTATATCTACTTTCATGTGTGATTCTATAGTAATGGATTGGGTTTATAGATTATTTGTTGTTATTATTTGAGATTTTGATACTTAGGATGATCTTATTATGTTAGACATGGAGGATGATTTTGGGCATGGATTGGTTATCCCAATATTCTGTGGTATTGGATTATTTTGCCAAGAATGTTACCTTAGCCATGCCCAACGTACCCTCAGTTGTTTGGCAGAGAGCAATTAGCGATGAGTCAATGAGGATTATTTCTTATATTAGGGATAGAAGACATATTTTGAGGGAGTGCAAGTCTTATCTTGCTTATATTTATGATGTTAGTGTGGAGAGTCCGTTGCTTGACTCTATTCCTATAGTTTGGGAGTTTTCTAATATATTCCCTACCGATCTACCTGGTCTTCCTTGTTAAAATGTATTGAGTTTATTATTGGTCTTGAGTTGGGCACCTTACGGTATGTCTCCTACTAAGCTTACTAAGGAAAATTATTAGCTTCAGTATTTTCTGGTAAGGGTTTTATTCGACCAACTATGTAGCCTTTGGGAGATCCTATCTAGTTCGTATGAAGAAGGATGGATTCTTACATATGTGCATAGATTACAGACAATTTAATAAGGTGACATTGAAGAATAGGTATCTTAATCCTCGCATTAATGATTTGTTTGACCAGCTTCAAGGAGAAATAGTTTTCTCTATGATTGATTTGAGGTTAGGTTACCATCAATTGAGGATTCTAGTTCAGGATATACCAAAAACAACCTTTATGATTCATTATGATCATTACGAGTCATTAGTGATGTTTTTTGGTTTGACCAATTCTCCAACTGTATTCATGGATTTAATGAACCATGTGTTCAAACCTTATTTGGATTAATTTGTGATTGTGTTCATCAATGATATCCTTGTGTATTTTAGAAGTAGGTAGGAGCATATGTAGCATTTGAGGATTAGGCTCAAAACTTTTAGAGATTATAGGTTTTTTTCCATATTCTCTAATTTTAAGTTTTGGCTTATGTCGGTGACATTCCTTGGACATATGGAGCCAAAGGATAGGATTAAGGTGGATCTACGATTGAAGCTATTCGCGATTGGTCCAGGCTTATATCTCCAATTTAGGTTCATAGCTTTATTAGTTTTGCCGGTTACTATAGGTAGTTTGTTAAGTATTTTTCTTCTATTGTAGCAATAATGACCAGATTAACTCAAAAGGAGGTTCGTTTCTTGTAGTTTAAGGAGTATGAGTTGGGCTTTCAAAAGCTCAAGGGATTTCTTACTTTATCTTCTATTTGGTTCTTCCTTTATAGTGTGAGAGGTTTACTAGATATTGTGATACTTCTAGTGTTGGTTTGGGTTGTTTGTTAATACAGAAGGGTTAAGTTATTGCTTATGCATTGAGGAAACTATAGGGTCACGAGCACAACTACTCTACTCATGATTTGGATTTGGCGATAGTAGTTTTTGCACTTAAGATTTTGAGACATTATCTTTATAGAGTGCATTGTGAGATTTTCATGGATCATCATAGTCTTAAACACCTTATGACTCAAAGAGATCTTAATTTTAGGCAGTATAGTTGGATGGATTTTCTTAAAGATTATGACATTTTTATTTTGTATCATCTAGGGAAGGCGAATATGGTAGCGGACTCTTTAAGTTAGAAAGCAGTGAGTATGGGTAGCTTGGCTTGTATGTAAGTTTCTTAGAGGTCATTGGCATAGGATGTCTAGTACGTAGACAACCTGATAGTGTAACTTGATATTTCAGATCCCAGAGGATTCTTGCTATTGTTGAGGTGAGGTCTAAATTATTTGAGCATATTCAGAGTCATTAGTTAGAGGATATGAGACTTTTCATCATCCGTGATTAGGTTTTGAGTGATAAGTCCAATAGGGATACCATAGATTCTGAGGTTGTTCTGAGATTCGATGGCCCTATTTGTGTTTTAAGGGTTGGTGACATGATTTAGTCAATTTTATGTGAGGCTCACAGCTCCAAATATTGTATTTACCCAATTACAGATAAGATGTATGTATATTTAAGGCAGCATTATTAGTGGAGTGGAATAAAGAGAGATATGATGGATTTGTAGCTTATTGCCTATGTTTTCAACAGGTGAAAGCCGAACATTCAAGAATTAGTGGCTTAATCCAGAGGTTGCCCATTCCCTAGTGGAAGTAGGAGATAGATTACCATAGACTTTAGTAGTTGTTTTCCTTGCACTTCCCGTAGTTCCAATGGTTTTTGGATCATTATGGATTAGTTGACCAAATAGGCACATTTCATTCCTATTTAGACATCCTTTAATGTCGAGAGGTTTTCCCGTATCTAGTGCGCGAGATATGTCATTTGCATGGCGTTTCTATATCTATCTTTTCATACTGGGGCTTAGTATTCTCTTCTAACTTTTGGAGTGATTTTTAGGAGTTGGATACTAAGGTGTGTCTTAGTACAACCTTCCACTACAGACCAATGGGCAGTTGAAGTGGACTATTCAGGTTCTTAAGGATATGCTCTAAGCGTTGTATGGATTTTGGAAGTTAGTGGGAGAAACACTTAGCTTTGGAAGAGTTTATGTATAATAATTGATACTATTTCATTAATGTGATGGCACCCTTTGAGGCTTTGTATGATAGGCGATGTCATTCTCTAATTGTGTGGTTTGATACCATTGATTTTAGACCCCATGTATTGAGTTGGTTCAGGAGTCATTGGATAGATTCAAGGTAATTCAGGCTAGGTTGAGGCTAGCTCAGATAGGCACAAGGCTTATGCAGAGTGTATAATTCGTGCCTTGGGATTTAGAGTTGGTGATCGGGTATTTTATCAGGTATCTCCCATGGAGGGTGTGATAAGGTTCGAGAGGAAAGAAAAGCTCAACCCTAGATATATTGGACTATTTGAGATCCTTCGCACAATTGGTGAGGTGGCTTATGAGTTGTCCTTACCCCCAGATTTTGCTGCAATACATCTGGTTTTCCATGTTTTTATGTTGTCGTGGTATATTACCAATGAGTCTTATGTTCTTCAATGGGAGTCAGTCCAGTTGGATAAGCGGTTGACCTTCATGGAGGATCATGTGCTCATACTAGCCGGTGATCTCAGGTGGTTGTTCTCAAGAGTGATTCCAGTAGTTAAGGTTCTTTGGAGACACTGGCCAGTGAAGGAGGTTACTTGGGAGGTTGAAAGCCCAATATTCTTACTTGTTTGAGGCTTCAAGTACTTCCTAACCCTTTACTTTCGTGGGTGAAAGTTCTTTTAGTAGTGGATATTATAATGACCCTTGAAGTCATTTTGAGTATTTCCGCTCATTTTTCATTTTTTAGAGCTTTCCTATAGCTGCCCATAGTTCAGTTACTAGGTAGTTTGTTTAATTTTTAAAGATAATTACCTATTTTGAAGTCTTCACTACTGAGAAAAAACTTTATTCAAATGACATCGTATACTGATTCTCATAATTTCAACAGCTATAAAACATCGATTTTAGGCTAGGTGGACCTTTGGTTTGGGTTCCAAGGCTACTGGACTCATTTTGGGCTATTGGCTAAAACTTAAGAAAAATTGTACTTAGGCGTGGGACCCATTTTTCATTAAAATGACCTCTGATGGAAATTGTGACTACACTATTGAGTCTAAGAAGTTGACTTTGATAGGTTAGCCTAGTTCGTTCGCGTATACGAGATTCTAGAATAAACCTCAGGTGTCAGGGAGACTTGGAAAAATTCCAAGTCTTCAGTTGGTGCTGGTACATTTGCTTAAGAGATCATTGAGTCTCTTAATCAAAGGCCTCTTAAGAGGACACCCAGTCTCGTAAGTAACCTGACTTGTACAGTTGGTGTCACTTAAGCGATGCCTTTATCTCTTAAGTGATGCTTTTTTTTCTTAAGCAACAAGTGCGGAAGTTACCCGATCTGCTTAAGCGACACCTGGTACTAATAAATACCATACTTTGCCCATGTTCTCCCATTTCTTACCCATTTCCATGAGAGTAGAACCCTAGAATATGTGAAAACTTTGGAGAAACATTAGTGGGTGATTTTGGGGTGTGTGTAAGTTGGAATAACGTGTTTCTTCTTTGAATTCTTAGTATGTTTTCATCCATTCCATGGATTATTTCACAGAATTCCCCAAATCTCTAAAATATTGGTGGCTCAATTAAAGCATATTTTGAGCTCAAAATTTATCCATTCTTGAGGGAAAATGTTCCTTGGTCATTGAGGGACATGATGTTAGTTTTGAAGGTTTGATTTCACAAGCGGGGCCCACATGGTATTTTTACATGATTTTGGTCCCAAAGCATAAAAATTCAATATGGGTATCGATGTTCTTTTTTTTATGAGTATATTATGATTTCGATAGCATGACATCTTATGAAAGTTTCCCTGAAGGGGAAATTGATGGTTTAGCGGGTTTCTTCAGGCTTTTCTTCAGCGTCCAGGTAGGTTAGGTGTTTACATTCCTCATTGACTGAGCTAATTTATAGTATATTTATGATATTATGCTAGATATGGGATGGAAATTAGGTCTTGGAGGTGAAATTGCTATAATTAGTATTATTTGGACTGTTTAGACTATTTTTGTAACCGTAAATTAGGCTTAATAAGCTTAGTTATCCATGTTTAGGTAGAATGAATACCTTAGGTATAATTGTGGTTTTCTTGACTTCTAGAAGTGAATTTAGATACGTTAGCCTAGATTGGGGTAGAATTTGCCTTAAAATTTATTTTTAGGATTTAAAGTCGGCCTCTCTTGCCTACCAT
This sequence comes from Capsicum annuum, assembly GCF_002878395.1. Taxonomy (NCBI): domain Eukaryota; kingdom Viridiplantae; phylum Streptophyta; class Magnoliopsida; order Solanales; family Solanaceae; genus Capsicum; species Capsicum annuum. The sequence goes on along the minus strand of NC_061122.1, from coordinate 152,587,579 downwards.
AGGCCAAGACTCTTGTTAGCTCCTTATAGACTTATTGGGTGCATTATGTCTTTAAATTGATATTTTAAATCTTGAAAAGAATCGATTCTGGATGTTTATGTTATATTGGTACTTGGTAATTGCTTCTAGTTTCAGACTAAGTTCGGTGATTTATTAATACTGAGTTTCAGTTTAAGTCGAACAATTAATGACATGAGTTCAGGTTCAAGTCTAGAAAATAATGATGATGCTGATGATATGAGTTTAGATTCGAGTCCCACATTGAGAGGTTATTTATGGTGTGTTATAGTATGGATGAATTCACGGTTATGGCTTGTATTTGGTGAATCACTGAAATTCACGTTATTTACTTCCTTGATTGCACCCCCTGGGCTAATGAGGTCCGGTGTTGGGTTATTTACTTTTCTACACTTACTGGCTTATTAGGGCCTATATTTTAGTAATATTTACTCTTTCTTTTATATTGTATCTATTCCTGTTATTTATTTATAGTATTGAAGCTTATTTCCACGTTTTCCCTTTTACCTTGACTTAGCTTATTTATCTTGCATCTTTATTGTACTTATATTATGATTTAACTTATTCAACTGATGATGGGTATTGAGTACCCTGGTATTGGTACTCAAACTATACTTTTGTAACTTTTTGGTGCATATCCGAGTACTAGTGGTTACTGTTGACATTTTGATCATGCTATTTAGAATTTTGGAGGCAGGGTGAGCTCTCGGATTCGGAGTTGCCCTTTTCTCCTTTATCTACATTTATTTAGTCTTTTGTTATTCGATACTGACATATTTGACTATTATTCCTTTTTTTTAGTGGCTCCTGTACCAACACTACTAGGTTATGGGATAGTTATTGATGTTTTACCTATCTTTCAGACTATTGTTATTACTTGAATTATTATTGTAATTTCAAACTTTGAATAATTACCTAAAACTCATCAAAGACCTCCCAAACAAAAACCAATAGTTCAAACCATTTGTAAAACACATTCTAAATCCAATAAAATTATGAAAACCCCCCAAAATAAGGTCATCATAATTAAACGTTGACCGAAGTCAACTCTTGACATAGAAATCTCCAAGTGTTCATATAATCGCTGAGAACTCATCCAATAGCCTCGTTTATTGAACCAAACCTTCAACTAGACTAAAATTTACCCTATGGACCTAGTGGAATTATCAGAACTTGAAAATTGACTTTCTACCAAAACATTGACTTTGGTCAGCTCTCTTAAGTTTCAACTTCCAACCCCCAAAAACTCTTCCAAAAATCAATTGAACGCCTCGTGACTCAAACCAATGATCCTAATAACACAAAAGATCATGTTTTGGAATATATAGTGTTGATGGAATTCTAATACGATCTCAACTTATATGGATATTAACAAAATTTAACTATATCAACTTTCTAGAAAAACATACATAATACTCAACTAACCACTTCAAGAACCATGTAACCTACTTTTACAAATAAATACAATAATAAAGCTACTAGGAGAGATAATATAGTAATAATAGACAAAATACAAAATTCATAATGAGGCAACAGTGATATCTAAGATTTAATGTGATTCCATTAAGTTTGGAATGCCATTTCTGATAGGGTGGCATATTTGGTTTGTGTGTACGGGGTTCGAAACAAATCTCAAATCATTATTTTGAGAAAATTCCAACATTGGAATTTTCCTAGTACCAGTATAGGTACCTTTGTCATGGCGGAGTTTCTTCTGTAGAGTTTTTTAAATGATTGGGGAGCTATTTTTATGAAGAAGGATGTTGACATCTCCTTCTGCTTAGGCAAACCCTTTGCTTTAGTGAAGCCATTTAGATAGAAAAACTCTAAATTTGTGGAGGCAAAAGTGAATAATGTCCTATGCTTTTTTGGAAGGTCTCGCATAAGCGACACTATATTTGCAATTAGGCCTCTACTTAATCTAGTTTAGAAGCATATACATACCCCCTTAATGCTTCTCATCATTTTTCCAGAACTTGAACTCCATTATTGAGCTTGAAAACTTAGAAAATAATAGGAAAATATCTATTGAGATCGGGTATTATAATGTTACTTTCTTTGCTCATATTTTTTTCATTTTCCCATCAAAATTTTTCATTATTCAATTAAAGATCCTAGATTAAGAGCTCTTGTTTTGCTTAATATTTTGGGGTTGTCCTGAGATTCAATTTGTGCTTTGATCTTGTCAAATTTTGAGCACGTGTTCCTTTTCCTTGTTCCTCAAAGAAGCTATTTATGGTTTCAATTTTTGAATCCCTCTATTAGGCCAATGAGTCAATTCTTAACCTGATCTTTGGCCTAGATATTAAATTCTAATATGGGTATTGTTTTCCCTTAAAAATGAATACATTATTATTTTGATTGTATGGTAGCAATTGGAGAATTTTCAAAAGAGAAAATCCCCAGAGTGATTGATTATGAGCATGATGTTTGGCTTCTAGGTAGGTTATAGCTTACCTACTTTTAGACTTGGATTCGTTAAGGTATACCTATGATAATTTTATCATTAGTGGTGGAAATATATGTTTTTAAGGTGCTTAATCATGGTATTTATGACACTGTTAGCTTAGCTAGCAACCTAAGAGTAGGATTACACTTTCAAACTTTACTCTGAGTCGTTCTTTCATACTTAAGACCTAGTCTAGGATGCTTGGTAGTTTTAGGGGTAAATTAGAAGAGTTAGGATAGGTTTGGTAGATTGCTTGCCTTATGTTAAGTTCTTTATGGATTGTGGTTGTCATATTGATCCTTTATGTAGTTTACCCTAGGTAGTGAAATTATGGAGGCTTGTACATATGAAATATGATTGGATGAGGTCATATTTCTATGATAGTGTTCTTTATATATGATTTACTATGATATTTCCTATTTAGGCTGGCTAATATGTTGACTTTTCTACTATATTCATGCATTTTATTCATACATGTTCATGGTATATGGTTGACTTAGTTTAAACGTACAATTTTTTTATTTAAAAAAGAAGTTTGAGGGAATTTTATTTGTATATTTGTTTCAAAAGAGAAAAATGGATCATTCTAGTCTCGATTGATTTTTGCACCTGATATAATTATGATTACTTCTAATTTTAGTTTGGATGTATTTATCACTAGTTATTGAATAAAATCCCCAATTTGAGCTTAGGCAAGGTATACATATCTCGTGAGTTCCCCATAGGTCCTTTATTTTTTAGTCACAAATATTTGAGGAGGATTATATGGTATTGTTGGATAGGGTATTCATCTCATATTGCATTATATGACATTCATTTGCACCTACCCATTCATAGGTACTACTTGTCGCTAGTATTATTAGTTGTTTGTATATGTGGTACTTAAGAGGTTGATCGAGTTATAAGTTTGTTATTTGGGCCTTTAAGGCTTATAGTATCCTATTTACCTATTTTGATCTTCCAGATATTCCCTATTTATTTTCTTTTAGCCTTACTATGTTTAGCCTTAGTTTATATTCACCATTTTATTATATATATATATATATATCATATCTGAGCTTAGTCGGACAATGATTCCTATCAAGGACTATATTTTGTGTTACTCATACTATACTTCTATATCTTTACCCTAATGCATATCCTAGTGTGAGTTATTTTTAGTGATATCTATCTCATGCAGAGTTTTTTGTTTAGAGATTTGGGGTAAGATCATCATGATCAGAGTTGTTCCATTTCTCTTTGCTAACTAGTCTTTATTTTGTATATTTGGAGATAGTTTGTATATTTGTATGTACCTAGTACTTCTATTGTTTGAACCCATTATGTATCATTCTAAGATGTAATATCCATTCAAGTAATTTTCCATATTTCAGCATATTTTCATTGTTAGACCTTTTCCATAGCTACCCCAAATCATTTATGACTTGTTAGGACTGACAGTTCAATTACTAGGCAATTTATTTAGTTTTTAGAGCTAATTCCATGTTTAGGAGTCTTCATTGTTTCAAATGGCCATTGGGCAAAAAATTTAGTAAAACAATCTCGTATGAAAATTCTGACTACGCCGGTTGCTCTAGAATATTGACTAAAGTCTAGGTAGACATTTGGTTCAAGTCCCGATGCACCTAAGCTTATTTGGACCTATTGGTAGGAAGTTGAAGAAATTAGAATTTTGGTATGGGATCCACATTTGGTCGAAAAAACCTCGGATGGAAAATCCAATTGCTCCATTAAGTTTGAAATATTGAATTTAGCATGGTTACATAGTTCATTCATGTCTATGGGGTTCTAAATGAATCTCGAGGCCTTGACAAAGTCCTGAAAGAATTCAACTGTCATCTAGTACCATATCTATCTCCATCTTTAGGCCGCAATCGTGACTTGTTATGTATCCATAAAATATGGTGATCGCACACCTGTCCAGTTATGATAGCAACATTTGATTGCCTGGACTTGGTATAAATCAACACTTTGTGTCTTGAATTAGCCCATTCTCCATCCATACTTTGAGATCAAAAGCTCTAAATAGTGATAAATCCTAAAATTGAGATTTGTGGGTGACTTGGGAGCTTGATTAACATCTATTTTTGTGATTTTCATTGGATTCAAGGTAAGAATTCACCAATTTATTGGTGAAATTTCTTTATTTGATTCTCAAAACTTCAAACCTTTAGGGCTTGATTTTAGCCCCAAATTGGCTTGGATTTCACCCATTCTTGAGGGTTATGATTCATTAATCATGTATGAATATTGGGATGGTCTTGGAAATATGATTTTTGTAAATAGGATCCACATGGGGTTTTGATGTCATTTTGGCACCCGAAGAACAATGGTTCCATATAGGTATCGATGTACTCATACTGATGAGTAGAATGTGTTTTGATAGCTTAGCATCTTAAGGAGGCTTCTTGAAAGGGAAAAGTAAATGTTTAGCGGTACAATATTTATGATATTGTATTGGATTTGGGGTTGGTTTTAGATGCTGATTGATGTAATGCAAGACTTGGGGTTAGTAGAGTTGTTTAAGCTATTTGTATGGCGTAATCTTTAAACAATTAGCTTATTCCCTTGTGCTTTAGGTGGATTAGACTTTGTTCTTCATGTTTAGCATGAGAAATCTTATATTAGTCTAATTAGGCATAATTGACCTAGTTAAACATATTTTAGGTGAATTCCCTATCTTAGTTCTAATAAGCATTTGTTTGACATCTAAAAGTAGATTTAGCTACCTTAAACATAGTTCGGGTAGGAATTTTCCTAAAATAGAACTCTAGGATTAGAAGTGAACTCTTATACCACGTTATTCTATGACATATGGTAGATTTGGTAAACTTTTTTTCTCTTTGGACTCTTGGGGATGTGTATTGAGGTAACATTGATGAATCTTGATACTTGATCGTTATGTTGGTTAATGTGAGGATTGAAACTTTTTTATCATGAATTTGGTTATGCTATTGATGATATGACCTATGAGGATGATTGATGATATTATGATCGATTCAATACCGGGTATTATATTATGACCAGTTTAATTTTGAGTGTTTCTTATATTGTGATCGTTTTAATTTTGAGTATTAGATATATTTTGACCGAATCAATTCCAGGTATTGACAACATATATTACCGGTTTGAGTCTGGGTTCTTACTATGACATGATGAAATGATAAAGTGATGAATAATTGGTAAGAGGTATCTAGTGAATAAATGATGCTTAACGGATAAATGGTGACTAGTTGATATCTAATGCTATGATAAAAGATGATTAATGGATGACTAGTGGATTAACAGATAAATGGTTACTAGTCGCCCATTTCCCTCTATCTTATTTATTTGGTCTTTTTTAAGGCAAATGTATTGAATATTCTAGTTACTTGGGTTGTATTTATGGTTAATAGATGCTCTTGTACTAATTCTTCCGGTTTGTGGGATTGGTATGTTGTATGGATTTTTATTATCTATTTAGAACCCTTGTTTAACTTATAAGTTCTATTCTTGAAATTTTATCTTATTTCCTATCATATTAACCCATTACATTAGCTCTGGATTATGGGTTTGGCTTACCTACTGGCAAGATTTAGCAAGTGCCATTATGACTTATAAATTGGGTCATGATAAATTGGTATCAAAGCCTAGGTTTCACTAGTATTATTGGTATAAAAGTAAGTGTCTAGTAGAATCCTACAAATTGGAATGATGGCGTGTGTTTCCTCTCTTTGGGAGGTTGTGAGACATTCTTAGGAGTTCATCATTTCTTTCATTCATATCATGCTAAGAGTCTAAGTTAGTTTGTAAAAATATTCCCTTATCTTTACTCTTTCGCAAATGACCAAGACACCCTCTACTATAACACGAGACGAGGGTCTCTAGATCAAGCCCAGGGATTCTTCTCCTATTCGTGGATGACCTAGAGGTCATGGAAATCTATGTGATATGTCCCTATATAGGGACCAAGATAGGCCGCCTTCCCAAGGTCCTATTCCCTCTCTTGAGCAGAGATTCTTCTTCCCTATCTACTGGTAGGCCAGGGTTTAGCCTAGGCTCCACCAGGGTTTATACCTTCTTTATTGCTCAGGGATGTATTGATTTATCTTTTGGTGATAGTAGGTGTTGTGCCATCTAATGGTACATAATCTACTGATCAGAGTGATGCTGAGGCACGAGTGGAGCCTATAGCTGTGGCTCTTATAGTTGAGGTTTTGCCTGCACTAGTAATTTCTTAGCTAGTGGTTTCCCAGCCTACTATGCCTTTTGAGGAGCAGAAGATGTTTGGTAGATTCTTGAGATTAGCTCTGCCTAGGTTTTCTGGTGCATTGGGAGAGGATGCATATGAGTTTTGGATTGCTTATGAGGATAGTCTTTGTAATTTGGGCCTAGCTTAGACTTGTTGGCATAGATTACACCATGTTTCAGTTAGACTTGTCTCCCCATCATTGGTGGAGAATTTATATGCATTCTATACTAGTTGGATCTTCTTCTTTGGCATGGACTCAGTTCTCCAAGATGTTCTTGGAGAAGTATATTCCTCAAAGCCTTATTGATCATTTGATGGACCAGTTCTCTAAATTAGAGCAAGGCTTCATGAATGTTGTAAAGTATGAGGCTTATTTTCATGAGTTGGCTAGGCATTCAACTTCTATTACCTATGCCACTAGACAGCTTAAGGTGCACGAGCATAACTACCCTACTCGTGATTTGGAGTTGGCGATAGTAGTTTTCACACTTAAGATTTTAAGGCAATATCTTTAGAGTATGCATTGAGAGATTTTCTCTGATCATTGCAGTCTTTACCATCTTCTGACCTAGAAGGAGTTAAATGCTAGACAGTATCGATGGATGAAGTTGCTTATTGACTATGATATTTTGATCTTGTATCCCTTGGACAAGTCAAATATAGTAGTGGATGCCTTGAATCGAAGGGCAGTGAGTATGGGTAGCTTGGCTTGTATTTCAATTTCTTAAAGGTTGTTGGAACAGGACATTCAGTCCTTAGCCAACTTGATGGTTTGCCTTGAAATTTTGGATCCTAGGAGGATTTGGGATAGTGTAGAAGTGAGGTCTTTAATATTTGAGAAAATTTGAGATCGGCAGTTTAAGGATATTAAGCTTCATTTCCTTTGTGATCAATTGTTAAGTGTTGAGTCCAAGAGGGTTACAATGGATTCAGAGGGTATTTTGAGATTTAATGGTCATATTTGTGTTTTGCGGATTGATGACTTGATTTAGTTGATTTTGCATGGGGCTCAGAGTTATAGATATTCCATTCTCTCCAACAAGGCCAATATGTAAAGAGATTTGAGGCAGAACTACTGGTGAAGTGGTATAAAGACAAATATAGTAGTCTTTGTAGCTCATTTCCTATGTTGTCAAAAGGTAAAGGCCAAGCCACAGCTACTGGGTGGATTGATTCAGACGTTACCCATTCCATAATGGAAATGGGAATGGATTACCATAGATTTTGTTAGTGGTTTGCCTCACACTTCTAGTGTTTTTTATGGTATTTGGGTCATTGTAGATCATTTGACTAAGTCAGCATATTTTACTCCTATTCAGATGTCTTTCAATGTTAAGAGGTTGGGCCATATCAATGTTCGGGAGATAGTCCATTTGCATGGTATGCCCATTTCTATCATTTCAGACCATGATTATGTGTTCACTTTGAGATTTTGGAGAGCCTTTAAGATAGAGTTGGGTATAGCATTTTATTCACCGATCAATGGCCAGTCCAAGTGGACTAGTTAGATCCTTGAGGATATGATCTGAGCCTGTGTTATAGATTTTGAAGACCAATCGGAGCAACACTTAACCTGTGCAGAGTTTGCTTATAATAAGAGCTATCATTCAAGTATTGAGATGGAACCTTTTGAGGGTTTGTATTACAGGAGATGTCATTCTCTAATAAGATGGTTTGAGAATTTCGAGGTTAGTCCTTATGGTATCGATCTACTTTAGGAGTCATTGGATAGAGTCAAGGTGATTCAGGATAGAATGAGACCTGCTTAGAGTTGGAAGAAGGCCTATGTATACCATAGGTTTCATGCCTTGAGGTTTGGAGTTGGTGACCATGTATTCCTACGTGTATCACCTATTAATGGTGTGATGAGGTTTGGGAGGAAGAGCAAGCTCACTTCTAGATATATTGGCCCTTTTGAGATTCCTTGAACTATAGGTGAGGACTTTTATGAGTAATATTTACCACCAAATTTTTCCATTGTTCATCCAGTTTTACATGTCTCTATGTTACAAAAAGACATTCCTGATTAATCTCATGTGCTTAGATGGCACTCAGTCCAATTAGATGAACGTTTGACCTTTGTGGAGGAGTCGATGCTTATATTGGCTAGTGATGTGGGACGATTGCGCACTTGAGAGATTCCTATAATTAAGGTTCAGTGGAGACACCACCCTGTGAAGGAGGCCACTTGAAAGATCGAGAGCGAGATTCCTATTGGTCAAGAGTTAGAGAAATTGGAATTTGAGCGTGGGACCCATATTTGGTCGAAACAACCTCAGATGGAAAATCCAAGTGTGCCATTGAGTCCAAAACATCAAATTTAGTGCAGTTACATAGTTCATTCTTGTATATGGGGTTTTTAGTGAATCTCGGGGCCTTGGCGAAGACTTGGAAGCATTCTAAGTCTCAACTGTGGCTATCACCATCTTTGGGCTACAATCGCAATACGATAATTGCACATAGGGAGTCGCGATCATGAATTCTTTTGTATTCACAATATGTCGCAATCACACCTATTCAGTTAAGATAACAACATCTGATTGCCTAGACTAGGTAAAAAAGGATATTTTATTCATGAATTAGCCATTTTTTATCCATACTTTGAGAGAAAAAGCCCTAAATAGTGAGAAGTCTTAAAATTGAGACTTGTGGGTGACTTGGGAGTTTGATTAACATCTATTTTAGTGATCTTTATTGGATTCAAGGCAAGAATTCATCCTTTTCTTGGTGAAATTTCATGGTTGGTTCTCAAAACCCCAAAACCTTTAGATCTTGATTTTAGCCCCAAATTAGCTTGCTTTTCACCCATTCTTGATGATTATGATTCCTTGATCATATATGAATGTTGGGTTGGTCTTGGAAATGTGATTTCCATAAATGGGACCCACATAGGGTTTTGATGTAATTTTTGGACCCGAAGCACAATGGTTCAATATGGGTATCGATGTTCTCATATTGATGAGTAGAATGAGTTTTTGATAGCTTGGCATCTTGAAGAGGTTTATCGAAAGGGAAAATCAAAGTTTTAGCGGTATGTTGAGCTTACTTCAGCTTCAAGGTAGCCTAAGTTAAACCCTTGTTAGATTGAGCTACTTCATAATATATTTTTGATATTGAGTTGGATTTGGGATGAATTTTAAGGTTTGATTGATGGAATAAAAGACTTAGGGTTATTTAAGATGTTTAAGCTAATTGGATACCGTAATCTTGAAATATTTAGCTTGTTCACTAATGATTTAGGTGGATTAGATTTCTTTCCTTATGTTTAGTATGAGACTGTCTTAGATTACTCTAATGAGGCATTTGACCTAGTTGAACATGTTTTAGGTGAATTCACTATCTTAGGGCTAATTAATGCTTTCATGACATCTAAAAGTGGATTTAGATACCTTAAGCCTAGTTCGGGTAAAATTTGCATAAAATAAAAATCAAGGATTAGAAGTGGACTCTTAACCCACATTATGCTATAACATATGGAAGCTTTGGTAAACCCTTGCGCTATTTAGACTCTTGGGAATGTGTACTGAGGTAACATTGATAAATCCTGAAACTTGATGGTTATGTTGGTTAATGTGAGGATTGAAACCTCTTGGTCATGCGTTTGGTTATGCTATTGACGATATGACATATGATGATGATTGATTTTATTACGACCGATTCAATATTGGGTATGAATTATATTATAACCAGATCAATTTTGGGTATTTCTTTTATTATGACCGATTTAATTTTTGGTATTGCTTATATTATGACCTGTTCAATTTAAGGTATTGACTATATATATATATATATTACCGATTTGAGTCTTGGTGTTTACTATGATATGATAAAATGATAAAGTGATGAATAATTGGTAATGGATATCTATTTAATAAATAATGCTTAACTTTATAAAGGGTGACTAGTTGCTATCTAGTATTGTAATAAAAGATGATTAATGGATGACTAGTGTATTACAGAATAATGTTGGTAAATTACTAAGTGATGGCGTAATGCCGAATAATGGTGAATTGTAGAAGGATGGTTGAATTGCGAAGAATTTTGGTTATAATGTTGGATGATTTCTTTACTCTTCTCTTGAGTGTACTCTCTAGATGTATGGTAAGCTGTGACGAGTTCTTTACTATTCTACATCAATTGGCATATGGGAGCTAATTTTGTAGTCATGTTTTCTTCTACTTGATTCCTTATGTTAAGTTATCATTATTATCTTAGTTTATGCACTATTTATGTACAGTGATAATTGATATGATTCAGGTTTGATTCCATCCTTGACTTAGTTACGCTATCTTGCACATTATCATTCTTATATCATGATTCGCCACAGTTAGTCAATGATGCCTACTGAGAACCCATTATTTTGGTACTCATACTATAATTTTGTACCTTCCTGGTGCAGATCTGAGTACTAGTTACCGTCGTTGATCAATGTTCGTACGGTGATTAATTTTTAGAGATAGGGTGAGCTCTTGGAGTTTGAGTTGCCCATTTTTCTAAAATCTTATTTATTCAGTCTTTTGTTTCAAGATGGATGTATTTACTATTCTAGTTATTTGGGTTGTATTTATGATTATTCGATGCTTTTGTACTGATTCTACCGAGTTAAGGGATAGGTGTCTTGTATGGATTGTTTTTATCTATTTCGAACCCTTGTATAAATTATAAGTTGTGTTCTTGAAATTTTTTCTATGTTGGGCATTTCCTACTGCATTAACCCATTGCATTAGCTCTAGGTTATGGGTTTGGTTTACCTACTGGCGGGGTTTAGTAGGTGCTATCATAACTCGTAAATTAAGTCGTGACATAAGATATGGGGTTTAACTTACCTACTAGTGGGTTATAGTAGGTACCATATTGACCTAGAATATTTGATTGTGATAGTTTGTTATCAGAGCCTAGGTTCATTAATATCACTGGCACAAAATGTAAATTGCCTAGTAAAGTCATGTAAACCGATAAAATGACATTCATATCCTATCTCTGAGAGGCTATAGGGTGTTCTTTGGAAAAACGCCTTTTGATTCCTTATTGTGCACTCTTATTCATATTGATTTTAGAAATCTTAGTTGTTTTTCTCTTTTTTAAAAGGGTACAATAAAGGATTTAAAGGTAGAGGGAGAAAACCCTACATTGATATCTAGGGTTCTAACTAGAGGTCGAGGTAGAGGTTGACACTAATATTAAGGCTAGGCTCGAGGTGTAACACCGGCTCTAGGCCAATCTATAGAGCTATCACAAAGCTTGTGTTTGATGATAAACCTATACTAGAGGACCTATCACCTTAGTATTAGTTCAATTAGGGACCAAACTAAAATCTACCTAAATTCATGGAATGATGGTACTATAGGATGCTCGGATACGCTTATTGAGAATTCTAAAAAATGCATCTGAAATACCATCCCTAGAAAAAAAAACATGGTGTTCAAGGTAAAGGATCATACTTGGCCATTGTGTCTCCCTGTGTATAGGTACTATCGATGTTGAGTGTTTCTCAATCTTAGGTAGCTCAACCAATTATGACCTTGAAGTATATAAGATAGTGGTTTGGTTTATTTTACTGGATCATTAAAGGTTTTCAAATGCTCTTAGGGAGGATGAGCATGAGTTTCTTATTAGCTGTTAGGAGAGGTTGCATAACCTCAATTTAATGGTGTTGCAGTGAGGGGATTATACCATGTTTTAGTTTAATGGATAGAAAAGCAGCGGGGGAGAGCATATATTGACTGGAGACAAGTTAGGTCCCCTTCTATGACTTGCGCACAGTTCTACGAGGCTTTCTTGGGAAAGTATATGCCTCATAGCAGTGAGAGCGATTAAGGGATGAGTTACAAATTTATAGTAGGGTTTTAAAATAGTGTTAAAGTATGACTCAAGATTCTATGAGTTATCCAGACATATTTCTATGATAATGCTTATAGACCACGAGAAGGTGCGTCGATTGGTTAAGAGATTAAGGTATCAGCATTGACTGGATATTGAGCAGATGGTATATTTGATTCATCCATTTCTGGAGGTTGTTAGCAATTCATGAAAAATAAAGTAAATACATCACAAGGTCTATAGGGTAGCAATAAAAACTAAATATTAAGGTAGTTTCAGTGGTTCTTGGTTTATAGGTAGGGGTATTTTCATAAGAGGTCAAGAGACCCATGCAAGCAATGTTTTGGTCACAAACAGGTAGGTCAAGGTAGCTATATTTCTCAGAGCTCTATTTAGACTTCATGGGGTTCTTATTCTAGGTCTTTAGGTTGTGAGGTTGGTAAGGGTTAGTAAGAATTTCTCATCGGAGTAGGATTTTTATGGCTACTTATGATTGTGGGAAGGTGATGTTCCGGCTTTCGACGGAACATTTTGCATCTTTTCTTGGGAAAGTGATTCATTTTCAAGAAACTAAGGTTGCATTTAATGCTGGTTTTTAATGTTTCAGGGTAAGGAACAAGCTGAAGAAAAAGTCTCAGAAAAGTGGCAGAAAAACACTTATAACTGTCAAAATGGTGGACTGTCAGTGTTGCAACAAACCACCAAGTTAACCGTCAGATCTAATCAGAACTTAAACTTTCAGAAGACCCTACGATGGTCGAAATGGTAGACCGGTAGTCTGGCGACGGATAACCAACTTAACCGCCAGGCCTAGACAGAACCCAAGGCTTCAGGTCTTGCTGCGACGGACCAAATGGTGGACCGTCAGTCTTACGACGGACCACCAAGTTGGCCGCCAGTTTCATCCTGAACCTGGCCCCCTGAAGGACTCTACGACAGACCAAATAGTGGACCTTCAGTCTTACGACGAAGCATCAAGTTGGCCGTCAGTTTTATCCATAAAGTGACTTTCCAAGATCAACAGCGACAGGCCAAATAGTGGACTGTCAACTTTGCGACGGTCTACCAATTTGGCCATCACTTTGGACGCGATTTTATGATTTTGAATTTGAAATCCCTTTTAGTTGGGAACATATAAATACCAAGTATTAGGGTTTAGTAGGGCTCTTCATCATTATTTTCATACTTTCCTCTATTGAGAGTTGTGTAACACTTTTCATTGAGATTTGAATCTAGAGATTAAGATCGGATTATTGGTTTTTATATTTTCCATTGAAGATTAAGAAGAACAATATTGTAACTTTTGTATGTTCCTACTTGAAGCCATTTATGAACATCAATATATCTCTAATTTCTTATATAGAAATGAGTAGCTAAACTCCCATAACTAGGGTTACAGGAGCCTTGATGTAGAGAACTATTTTGGGGTTGTGAATGGATTTGATTCCTAACATCTATCAAAATTTCTTGAATATTTCTTCATTTTAATGACATCGCTTGGTTGCAAACTTGAGAAGTAAGCCCATGAACTCCACTTGTCTGACAAGAAAGTGGATGTTGGGAAAAGAAGTGATTCATATGAACTCCATAGGTTTACCCTTTGGGTTAACTTGTTGATGACTTTACAGGATCAAACCTCATGAGAGTGTTACTGAATAATGCATGAATCCTATGAGTTCGAGAGAAGTAAAGGGTAAAATACTCATTAGGCTGAGAAACACATGGGTAATCTTTAGAATTCAATAATTCTTGCAATTGAATACATAAGTTAGAATTCAAACACAAACTCAAAACCCTAATTGTTTGAACATTTTGGTGAGCATAACTCTAGTTAATTCATTCTCTTTGAAAGTACATCTACATTTACTTTCAGTAGCTTGACTTTTGTGTAACACAAATACAAAAAAACACTGTTAACATTCTCAAATCCCCTTTATTTTAGAGCCTTAGATCAACAGTCTAATACCATTTATAATACTTAGTGAACAAGGTATTCCCTGTGGGATTCGACACCCAACCCAATTGGGTTCTATATTTGAAAGCGACCGCTTACTCTGTTGTAAGAGGTGTAATTTGTACGTATCAAATTTTGGTGTCGTTGCCAGGGAGATACAGTTTCCAATTAAGTTTGTGTTTGTTGCTTGACCTTTGGTCAAAGTTTCCCAAAAATTTTATGTTTTATTTGTTTTTTTTTGTGCAGGGTGATTATCTTTTATGCCAAGTACTCAGAGATCAGGTGAACCTTTACTACTAATTTATTTGGAAACTCAACTTATTGGCAGAATGGATGGTCAACAAGACCAAGAGAGAGTAGTTGCTCAGTAGAAAGTAGCCAAACTGGCCGCCTTGGCAGCAGCACAAGTAAACCAGCAGAATGCAGATAATATAGGTCAACGAAAAAACCCAGATGATGAGGATCTAGGTGATTATGATTTAATAGCTCCAGTCAATCGAAGGCATGTATATAATTTGCCTGCACCCGCAAATAGGAATATCAACAAAAATTGTCCTGTGAGAGAGAGACCAGAATGTCAAGCTGTCCTATTTAATTTAGAGAAAGATGATGATGACTTGGATGGAGCCGGTGCAACAGGGGCTATTATTCCTAAGCCCTTAACACCCGAAGCCAAGTTTAATACTACAAGCTCTATGATCCAGCTATTGCATTTCAAAGAATT
Organism: Capsicum annuum; assembly: GCF_002878395.1. Taxonomy (NCBI): domain Eukaryota; kingdom Viridiplantae; phylum Streptophyta; class Magnoliopsida; order Solanales; family Solanaceae; genus Capsicum; species Capsicum annuum. The sequence goes on along the minus strand of NC_061122.1, from coordinate 152,572,383 downwards.
ATTTGGTGGACTCACGGGTGATGACCCGAATATGCATTTGGTTAGTTTTATCTCAACATGCAAGTTATTTGAAAACCCAGGGGTAGGACAAAATACTATTCAGTTGCAGCTATTTCCATTGTCTCTATTTGGAGAAGTAACTCTATGGTTGAATGGCTTAACTCCCGACTATATTACTAATTAGAGTAATTGAAAGACGCTTTCCTAGAAAGATTCTTTCCACCATCCAAGATAGCACAGTTGAGAGACGAAATAAGCAATTTCAAACAATTTCCAACTGAAGCTCTCCATGAGACTTGGGAGAGATTCAAGAAGAAGCTTATGCGGTACCCACATCATCAGATGACTAATTTCCACTTGATGGAGATATTGTATTGGGCCTTGAACTCTATAACTAAGCTATTGGTGGACAACACAGGAAGTGGGTTATTCATGGACCTCACTTTCCCTGAAGCAGCTGACATGCTTAACCGTATGAAAAAACAAAGTAGAGCTTGGCATACCAGGGATTCTGAGGTAGCAAGCTCTACTATATCTATAGGAATGACTACAGAGTAAAGGTGAAGAGAAGAAAAAAATGACCAAGATATGGTTCACATGAAGACATAGATAGATCTCCTCACCAAACATTTATTATCAGGGAAGACAAAGAAGGTTAAAGTTGTAGCATCACAGGGAAGGGTTGACTCTGATTCTGAGGAGGAGGCAAATTACTTGAACAATCAGGAGTTTTTAAAGGCAGTGGCCAAGGAAACCAAGGTCGGAACTATTATGATAAATCTGGATATAAGGACCGTGATCAAGGAAATTAGAAGAGTAAGGGTGATAGGAGTGGGTTGTATGTCCCTCCGAGAAACCGTGAGGCTGCCACAACTAGTTTGGGGAAGATGTCTACAGAAGACATGATGGCCAAGCTATTTAAGGTGGTAGAAGAAATAAGTTTAGGGGTGAATAATATGAAAAGCGAGTTATCCTCAATAAACTATCTATTTGACTCTCACACTACTTCTATAAAATAGTTGGATAACAGATGAACCAACTTTCTACTGTATTCAATTAAAGGAAAGTTGGCACACTCTCAAGTGACATAGTGCAGAACCCAAGAAATGATGGGTCATGTATGGAAGTGACCACTAGAAGTGGTAAGTTATTAGCTATCCCTACTGTAAGAAAGCTTCCAGTTGATATAGTAGCAGATGAAAATAAAGAAGCGGAGATTAATCGTTCGATAGAGTCTAGGAAATTGGACGAGTTTATTGATGGTGCACCATCCAACAGTCACCAGATTGGTGAGTTGAGAAGAATAGGGGAAAAGAGGTGGAAGTGGTGGTTACTACTCTTCAAAAACCACCGCCTCTATTTCCCCATCGGTTGAAGAAGAAGGTCAACGACACAAAGTTTGGCAAATTCGTGGCCATGCTTAAGCAGTTGACTATATTCATGAAAGATCTTGGCACAAAGAAGTGGTCAGTTAGTTTTGAGCTGATGGATAATCTCTATCATTTTGGTGATATTTCAACAAGGTCTCTGATGAAGAAAAAGGCAGATCCGAGAGCATTCACTATCCCATGCACTATTGGGCCTCTTGACTTTGCTAAAGTTCTATGCGACTTGGGAGCTAGCATCAATCTGATGCTGCTAGCTTTGTATAAAATATTGGGTTTGGGATACCCCACACCCACCACCATGCAACTTGTGATGGCGGATAGGTCGGTAAAATAAACTATTACTATAAATACGATGTGCTGGTGAAGGTTGCTAGTTTTATATTTTTAGCAGATTTCATCATTTTTGATTGCGAGGTGGACTTAAATGTGCCCATAATCTTGGGTCGACCTTTTCTCGCAACCAGAAGTGCGTTGATTGATCTGTGATTGAATGAGCTCTTATTTAGGTTAAATAATAAAGTGGTACGATTTGATGTATGCCAATCAATGAAGCAACAGAAGGAAATAAGTGTGTTCTCAATTATTAATGTATATTATGAGGATGGGCAGGAGGTACCTATAGAGAAAAGATTTATTGTCGAGCCCCTAGCTATAGTGCTAATGAATTCTAATCATGAGGGCATTGAGGAGTTCGAAGAGATGATTTGTGTGTTGACAGAAACAAGATCATACTCTTATTCACCTAAGAAACTCGATCTTGATCTGAAGAATAGACCAACACTACTGGCTAATCCGTCCACTAAAACAACATCGGTGTTGGAATTGAAAGAGCTACCCAGACATTTAAGGTACATGTTTCTAGGAGATGGAAACACGCTACCCATTATTATTGTAGTTGATTTAGGCGAGTAGCAAGTGGAAGCACTTATTTTGATGCTCCAAAGGTACAAAAGAGCAATAGGTTGGACTATTGCTGAAATTATTGGCATTCCCCCTAGCATCTACACTCGTAAGATACAACTAGAGGAGGAATGTACCCCAACTATAGACCATCTGCGCTAACTTAACCCACCGATTAAAGAGGTGGTTAATAAAGAGATTATTAAGTGGTTGGACGTAGGAGTGTTTTATCCTATTTCTGACATTAAATGGGTAAGCCCAATTCAATATGTGCCCAAGAAAGAGGGCATGACAGTTGTTACAAATGAAAAGAATGAGTTGATTCCTCTCAAGACTATGACTGGGTGGAGAGTCTGCATGGGCTATCCCAAACTGAACTTGTGGACCTTAAAGTACCACTTCCCAATGCCTATCATGGATCAAATGCTTGATAGGTTGGCAGAGAGGGGGTGGTACTGCTTCTTAGATGGGTATTCCAATTACAACCAGATTTCTATTACTCCTAAAGATCAGGAGAAGATGACATTCACATGCCCATACAGTATGTTTGCTTTTAAAAGAATGCCTTTAGGGTTATGTTATGCACCCGCAACTTTTCAGCGGTGCATGATGTCAATCTTTTCTTATGTGGTTGAAGACACCCTGAAAGTGTTTGTGGATAATTTCTTGGTTGTTGGTGATTCCTTTAAAATATGCTTGCTAAATCTGTGTCAAGCACTACAGCGGTATGAAGAGTTCAACCTTGTTCTTAACTGGGAAAAATGCCACTTCATAATGAAGGAAGGCAATGTGCTCGGTCAGCGAATTTCAGCTAAAGGCATTGAGGTAGACAAAGAAAAGGTTGAGGTGATTGAGAAACTACCACCTCCTATCTCAGTCAAATGGGTGCAAAGTTTTCTTGGCCATGCAGTGTTCTACGGAAGATTCATAAAGGATTTCTCCAAGATTGTGAACCCACTTTGCAAACTCTAAGAGAAGGAATCCAAATTTGTTTTTGATGGTGATTGTAGAAAGGCATTTGAATACCTTAAGTTAAAACTAGTGGAAGCTCCAATTATTGTTACTCTTGATTGGACGTAGCTATTCAAAATTATGTGTGATGCTAGTGGAGTAGCACTTGAAGCTGTTCTTGGACAAAAGAGAGAGAAGTTGTTTCATCCGATATATTATGCAATAAATTCCCTAAATTGGGCTCAGAAGAATTATACGATGATAGAGCAGGAACTTCTCCCGATTGTGTATGCTTTTGAGAAGTTTTGGGCGTATCTGCTAGGTACCAAGGTAGTGGCATACACTGATCACACTGCCTTGAGATACCTAATAGCGAACAAGGACACTAAACCAAGGTTGATGCAGTGGGTATTGCTGCTTTAGGAATTTGACTTTGAGGTCAAAGATTGCAAGGAATATGAGAATCAAGTGGCTAATCACCTATCTAGAATTGAAGATGAGTAGACAGTAAAAGACGGGCTTGAAATTGATGATTCCTTTCTGGATGAGAAAGTATTGGCTGCAGTGCTCACAAAAGTACCTTGGTATACTGACTTCGCGAACTACATGGTAAGTGAGGTAATATCAGAGATTTTTTCCTTCTATTAGAAGAAAAAGTTTCTCCTTGATGTGAAACACTATTTCTGGGATGAGCCATATCTTTTTTGGTGGTGTGCGGATAGCATTATTAGAAGATGCATTCCTAAAGTGGAGATTTTGAGTGTACTGGAAGCGACTCATGATTCCCCAGTTGGAGGTGACCATACTAGTGATCGTACTGCCAGAAAAGTGCTTCAAAGCGGCTACTATTGGCCCATTGTATTCAAGGATGCTTATGAGTTCGTAAAAAGATATGACCAATGTCAAAGGCAAGGGTCTATCTCAAAGTTCCATGAGATGCCAATGTCCAAGATGTTAGAGGTAGAATTGGTCGATGTCTGGGGCATTAACTTTATAGGGCCCTTCGTGAGCTCATTTCGGATAAAGTACATACTAGTTGCTATTGACTATGTATCAAAATAGATCGAGGCTATATCTCTGGCGGATAATGAAGGAAAGTGGGTTGTTGCATTTTTAAAGAGAAATATCTTCTCTTACTTTGGGGTACGATGTACCATTATAACCGATGGAGGATCATACTTTTACAACAAGATATTCAGAGCCGCTTTGGTAAAATATGAAGTCAAATAGAATAAAGTAGATACTTCATACCATCCACAGACTAGTGGGCGGGTGGAGGTCTTTAATCGAGAAATCAAAGTTATCCTTGCAAGACTAAAAATGCTAACTGGAAGGATTGGTCTAGGAGGCTGAACGATGCATTATGGTCATATCTAATGGCTTTCAAGACACCCATTGGCATTTCTCCAAACCAATTGGTTTATGGAAAGGCGTGTCATTTACCGATTGATTTAGAGCATAAAGCATAGTGGGAACTGAAGCATCTTAATCTAAACTGGAATGAGGCAGTAACTATGAGACTGGGGTAGCTAAACGAGATGGACGAGTTCTATCTTGGAGCTTATGATCGGGCTGATCTATATAAGGAAGGAATGAAGAAATACCATGATAGCAGGATTGAAAAGCAGAATATCCAGAAAGGGAACTTGGTGCATCTATTCAACTCCATACTCAAACTGTTTCCAGGTAAGCTCAAATCCAAATGGTCCAGCCCATTTAAAGTAAGCCAAGTCTACTCATCTGGAGTAGTGGAACTTGAAAATGATCACGGATGTTTCTTAAAGGTAAATGGGAAACGTGTGAAACTTTATATCAGTCTAAAGGACTCAATAAAGAATATTGCTACTGTCTATCTCAATGAAGTCTGAGTAATTGAGATGACTGAGTTGTGCTGCGATAATAAATCAGGCGCTAGTGGGAGGGAACCCACTATGTGTTATTGTAAAGCATTTTTAAAATTAAGTTTGTTGTTATTAGTGCATTTTTTATGTGTTTGTGAAGTGTGCAGGAAAAAAAATACAAAAAAAAGAGGAGTGGTACAGCTAAAAACAGGGGTAAAAATCTGAGCTACTGGAACAAAATTGATGGCTAATTTGGTGGACCACCATTCCCATGACGGTTCACCATTTTCTCTGTCTTAAACAGGCATAAAAATTTATTCACTGGATCAAGTTGATGGTTAAAGTGGTGAACCATCCCAAAGTTGGACTGTCTAATGACCATCAAAATCAACCTAGATGGCCTTGGTTCTGATAAGGTATGACAGTGACTTTGGTGGTCCGTGAAAAATACGGTGGACCATCCTAATAACCATCGCAAAGAAGTAGAGTTGCTTAGGTTTCGGTAAGATTCGATGGCTGACCTGGTGGACCATCGAAGATCTAATGGACCATTGGGCCTAGCATCACTGTAACCCTAATTCTGGGTCGGGTTGAATTTGAAGCCTTGTTAAATGACCCATATTTGACCTAAAAGGTTTTAAAGTTATAAAATAAGGCAGTTACATACATTGTAACCCCTTCAAATCCTTCAATTGTTGAACTCCCTTTGGATTCAAAGAATCTGAAGGAAATTACTACCTCTAGGATTCTACATCTCCTTCCTTTTATCTTATTTAAACATATCCATTATTCTTGTTCTGTTCATCGCAATTAAGCTGAGATCATAATTGAAAAGTTTTTTGAATTAGTCTTTCTCTCTAAAGTTGTAAGCTTATCTCTCAGCAAAATTAAGGTATGTGCATAATTCTATTCTTCCTTGTCTAAATGACACATTCAGCTGTGGGTTGTATTTGGCAAGTTGTTTTGTAAATAAATTAGTCTGTTGCCTTGAATTCCTGAAGGTCTTGAAGTAGAAGCTTGAGCATAATTTGTTTAGGTAAAGTCCGAGTAACCTACATGATTAAAATGTGAAAAGTTATACTTGATTGTGTTATTATTGTCAAATGTTGTTAAACAAATAATTTTGCTCAGCAAATGCTCGAATATATGCCAAATTGAAAGCTGAACCTGAAGAAGGGGGTACAACGATTGAAATGGTGGACTGCCAGATTGGCGACGGGACACCAAATTGACCGTTGCAAGGCTATGAAAATTTCAGGATATTAGATAAGGCTCGATGACCAAAGTGGTGGACCGTCACACCACTGGTGAACCACCATTTTGACCGTCAAGTCATGAAATTCACTGATTTGATAGATTTTTGCTGTGGACTAATTTCTTACCTCTTTTTCAAGTGTTATGGCTCCCAAACTACCAGTAAACAGAGGAGGAAGATCCCAAAGGGGCGGCGGTGAACCCACATCTGGATACAACACCAGATAACATAGAAGGGAAATTCCCCTACTCTCCCAGTCTAAAAAGGAGAGTAAGAATAATACTAGCAGTACCAATTCGAGCCTAGACGAGGCCACAGTTATTGCCACTCTACCTGAGCCTGCTGATGTTGAAATTGAGGATGCCAATGTAGAAGGGAAAACTGAAGTGAATAACATAGAAACTGAACCTGAGGATGCTAACGTTCTCAAATGTAAGGATCCCTAAGTTTGGGAGGTGATTAGGTGGTATATAGAGGGAGCATGTGATAAGTTGTATGATGGGTTGACACCTACTGCAAGAGCAATCAAAAGGTCTTTTGTAGAAGAGCACCAAATTATGACAAAGGACTTACATGAATATCCTTAGTTGGAATGCGATTCAACGAGTATGAACTAGCAAGGATAAGCCGGCCACCGAGATCCTATCAATCGAATTAGGTAAGAGAATTCTTTGCAAATTATCTTGTCCTGGTAGAAAAGGATTTCCCAAAGGGGACATTAATTATAAATCTGCCAAACAGAGAGTCTGTACCTGTCCGAGGAGTCACTATTGATACTTTAGCCCGAACAATCAATAGGATATTGTTAGGGCCAGAGTATGAGGCCACACTTGTTGTGTCTGATCTTGAGTATAGATTGAGAAATGCAACTGCTCAAAGGCCTTGGGTGGCCTCATTCTTCACTCATGATGGTAATCCCTCTTGGTTGACCAACTCATGGGAGCATGTTGCAAATATACCCTTAGCTTTAGGCTAAATTCTGGTTAGTTGTTATTAGTTGAAGGTTAATGCCAACAAAAGCGGATGGAAACTTGGATAAACACAGAGCCATGTTAAAGGCATGCTTGATCTCAGGGCTTCAAATTGACTTCTACTAGATAATTGCAGATGAGATATTTGTGAGGACTTCAAATTGATCTTCGGCCTAACTCTAGCTTACTAAACTTAATCTGCACCAGCTCCTAATGCTACAGAGATTCCCATAGGTATGTCTATGCCTATTACCACCTATGTTCCATCGGAGTACATACCCTAAGGCATATCTGCAGGGTCAGGTACTGCACAATCTATGGGTGGAGTAGATTTTGCTGAGTACAGGTTCACACCAGAAAACTTTGCAAAGTCAGTGAAAATGCAAAAGAGGTTTAAGAGATAGATAGATAAGTGGGTTACAGACTTCAACCCTTTTGTTGATGAAATCATGGTTGATGTAATCTGTCTATTCCAAACCATTACGACTAGGATGGACACCATGGAACTTCGTATAAACAAAAGGCTCGATTCACTATCTCTTCCTGACCTTGCCAAGCTGATGGCTGAATTTGAACAAGCAAAGGCGGATATTGCAGAGCTGAAGAGTAGGCAGCCACAGCAGCCTATTTTTGACCCAACTTTGGTGAAAAGTGATTTTGATGAGGGTATTGTGGACTTGATGGACAGACCAGTGAAAGACAAATGGAAAACGCAAATGGATGAAAAAGCTGCAAGGAAAGAAAAAAAGAGGAGAAAAAGAGCGGAAATAACACCAGAACAATAAGAACGGAATGATATTAAGAGAGCTCAAAAGAAGTCACTGAAAGATGAATAAAAGTGGAGAAAGAAAGAAGAAGACGAAGAAGCAGGGGTATGCACTAGTGCTGCCCCAGCTACTTCATCTTCATTATTATTTTCATACTTTCTCCTCTATTGAGAACCATGTAACACTTTTCATTAAGATTTGAATCTAGAGATTGAGATCTGATTATTGGTTTTTATATTTTCCATTGAAGATTGAGATAAACAATATTGTGACTTTTGTAAGTGCCCTCTTGATGCCATTTATGAACACCAATATATCTCTAATTTCTTATATGGAGATAAGCAGCTAAACTCCCATAACTAGGGTCATGGGAGCCTTGATGTAGAGAACTATTTTTGGGGTTGTGAATGTGTTTGATTCCTAACATCTATCGAAATTGTATGAATCTTTCTTCATTTTAATGACATCTCTTCATTGCAAACTTGAGAAGTGAGCCCATGAACTCCACTTGTCTGACATGAAAGTGGATGTTGGAAAAAAAAGTGATTCACATAAACTCCATAGGTTTACCCTTTGGGTTAACAGGTTGATGCCTTAACAGGATCAACCCATATGAAAGTGTTATTAAATAATGCATGAATCCTTTAAGTTTGAGATAAGTAAAGGGTCAAATACTCATTAGGTTGAGAATCATGTGGTTAATCTTTAGAATTCAATAATTCTTGCAATTGAATACATAAGTTAGAATTCAATCACAAACTCACAACCCTAATTTTTTGAACATCTTGGTGAGCCTAACTCTAGTTAATTAATTCTCATTGAAATTACATCTATATTTACTCTCAGTAGCTTGACTTTTGTGTAACACAAATACAAAAGAACACTGTTAATATTACCAAACCCCTTTTATTTTGAAACCTTAGATCAACAGTCAAATAACATTCACAATACTTAGAGAACAAGGTATTCCCTATGGGATTCGACACCCAAGCCAATTGGGTTCTATATTTGATAGTTACTGCTTACTCTCTCGTAAGAGGGAGACGATTCCTCCAATCTTAAAGGGTGAGGTTGTGAGTGCCCCTACCACCATAGGGCCAATATTTCACCAGGTGAGGATGCAGAAGCCTCGCCAAACTTCATAGATGCCTCAAATAAATAAGATTCAAAAGAAATAAAACCATTTCCTTGTACTTTAAATCAATGCTTTGAGGAGAATACATCTATTTTCTGTAGGGATGGTGTACTTGTACCATGGTGGATTGTGTTGTCGATCTCTTTTCCCTCCATGTGCTATCTAGTATAATTGGAATATATGGGGTGTCTTATTTTTGCATTTCTAATTTCCTAAGCTTGTGATGTAAATATCTTTGTTTAATGTTATTTATAAAATGTTTTTTCCTTTCCCTGTTTTGGTACCCCTTTTGTATATATGAATAATGAATGATGTTGGCATAAGACTATGAGTATGTATGTGTAATTATTTACTCTAATCATGTAGCATATGTGCATAACCTTCAGTGAGTCTGTATTTGGCATTAACATGTAAGAGGTGCATGAATCATGTGATGGAAATCCTTAGAGTAGCAGAAGAAGTTTAACTCAGTTGCCTTTGTATGGCTGAGGATTTGTCTTGAGTTCTTGCATAGTGTAGTTCCTAGAATTTGCCCAAGTCATTGATACTGTTTTCTAACTAATTCAATAGGATAGGATGGCAGGCCTTCTTGTACTTTTAGTCCACTTAGCCTAAATAATTAACCTCTTTAAGACTTCTCCCTCACTCAAACCCGTTTTGAGCTTTTAGTAGTTATCTTTATTTCCTATAACTATAATTAACTCTCCTTAGGGCATTACCATTCAACTCTGGCCCAGGCCCAATATTGGGCATTGTGCACCTTAACTTAGGCAAAACACCTAAGTTGAGGGTGGCTATTGTCAAAATATAAGAACCCAGTGGAAAGTTAGTTTAGAATATAGGTTAAAGGTATTTGGTCCTAATCTGGTCAAAGATATTATGCACCTTAGCTTACTGCATCAGTATAAGTTGAGGATGGCTGATTTTATAAAATAAATTGTGCGTTATGATTTAAGTAGAATTGATTAAGAGAGATTGTAAGTAAGTTGATAAAAATTGCAGCTTGGGGCTGAAAAGTTGCTAGGGCAAGGAGAGTTAAGTCCTAATGAGTCACTTTACCCAAAAGAGCACCCTCACCTAGCCTGAAGCCTTATTACAAGCCTAGAAAAGAACTGTTTGATCCTAGCGAATCCACTTTGAGGGTGTGTTAAATAGCAAGGGCAAGTCTATGGGTACCTGGACTATGCCTGTAACTTCTTTGATGAGCATGAGAGTTTATATTATTTCCACATAGTATAAAGAGTGGTGGACTTCATTGTTGTGAGGGCAACTGGATTTTTGCTTAGTTCAACTATTATCTGTGGGACATAATATCTATGTTTGTATGTGATGAATTATAATCAGTATTGGGTATAGATCCTGCTAGTTGAAATTCATATGAGTGAAATGATGAGTGAATGGTTGCGTCAAAGTGATTCATTAGTTGGTTTCATGTCATGGTATGGTTCATGTTTGCAATTGGATACTGACTTGCTTGAAGACAAGCAACGATCTTAAGTTGAGGGTGTTGATGTTCTGGCTTTCGATGGAATATTTTGCATCTTTTTCTTGAGAAAGTCGTATGTTTTCAAGCAACTAAGGTTGCATTTAATGCTGGTTTTTAATGTTTTAAGGTAAGGAACTAGCTGAACAAAAAGTGGAAGAAAAACACTTCTGACGGTCAAAATGGTGGACCGTCAGTGTTACAACGAACCACCAAGTTAACCGTCATATCTAATCAAAAATCAGACTTTTAGAAGAGCTTGGAATAGTCAAAATGATGGACAGTCATTCTTGTAAAGGATCACCAACTTGACCGCCAGGCCTAGATAGAACCCAAGGCTTCAGGTCTTACTGTGACTGACCAAATGGTGGACTGTCAGTCTTACGATGGACCACCAAGTTGGCCATCAGTTTCATCCAAAACCTAGCCCTATGAAGGACTCTGTGATAGACCAAATAGTGGACCATCAGTCTTACGATGGACCACCAAGTTGGCCTTTCGATTAATCCAGAAAGTGAATTTCCAAAATCAGCAACGACGGGCCAAATGGTGCACCGTCAACTTTGCGACGGACCACCAATTTGGCCATCACTTTGGATGTGGATTTTATGATCTCAAATTTTAAATCCCTTTTAGCTGGGAACATATAAATATCAAGTATTAGGGTTTAGTGAGGATATTCATCATTATTTACATACTTTCTCCTCTATTGAGAGTTGTATAACACTTTTCATTGAGATTTGAATCTAGAGATTGAGATCTGATTATTGGTTTTTATCTTTTCGAATGAAGATTGAGAAGAACAATATTGTGACTTTTGTAAGTTCCCTCTTGAATCTAATTGTGAACATCAATATATCTCTAATTTCTTATATGGAGATGAGTAGTTAAACTCCCATAACTAAGATTATAAGAGCCTTGATGTAGAGAACTATTTTGGGGTTGTAAATGGGTTTGATTCCTAACATCTTTTGAAATTGCATGAAACTTTCTTCATTTTAATGACATCTCTTAGTTGTAAACTTGAGAAGTGAACCCATGAACTCCACTTGTCTGACAAGAAGGAGCTCTAGGATCTTCTAGGTAAAGGTTTCATCATTCTAAGTATTTCGCTATTAGGTACTCCTATCTTTTTTGTGACTAAAAAATGGCACCATGCATATGTGAATCAATTATCGATAGTTGAATAAGGTGATGATTGAATTAGTATCTTATGGTGTGTATACATGACCTTTTTTATCAGCTTTACTATGTAGCCCTCTTATCTAATATTGATTTGAGATTTGTGATAATGCTAAACTTACATGTTAATTAAATTGCAAGGCAGTCATCGTTAATACATTTACCCAACTTTGGACTCGGGGTCGAATCTATGAGGAATAATGTGAGTGACGATCAAATTAATTTGAAATGATAGTTACAAGTTAAATTCAAACAAATGGTACAAAAGATAAAATGGGGGAGGTGAATTCCTACACTAATGTTTCATTTTCTAGTATAAATTCGAGGATACAAATAATTAGAGTTTTAACAATTATGCACGGATCTTGGGATTATGCATTACTAAGGGAGTGACATGTGGGAGTTAGTCATCAACATTGATTTAGTAAGTCATATATGGGTAGGCTTGGCTATAGATTTTGATGCTTGTCGTTCAAAAAAACACCAAACTTTCACCTATTGATCCTTTTGAATACCTAATGGGTATGTTCCACATTTACCAATCACAACCTCAAACAAAGCATCCCTATTTCTAGGATGATACCCATGGCATAGTTAGCCTCGCATTCACCATTATGTCTAAGATAGTGAAAATTTAGCAACAAGTATGAACAGAGATGAAGTTGAATGCCTAGACAACTCATGAAAATAAGAAAGCAACAAACTCTCTCAAACTCAGTATCTAGAATAGAAGTTGAATGCTTAGCCAACTTATAAAAATAAGCCTCATACTTTACAACTTTCATGGAGCCTTGCTCTAATTTAGAGAACTGGTCCATCAAATGATCAATAAGGCTTCGAGGAATATACTTCTCCAAGAACATCTTGGAGAACTGAGTCCATGGCAAAGAAGAAGATCCAGCTAGTCTAGAATCCATTTAACTTTTACACCAATTATGGGAAGACAAGTCCAACTGAAACATGGTGTAATCTACGCCAAAGAGTCTTATCTAGGCCCAAATTACAAAGCCTATCCTCGTAGCAAATCCAAAACTCATAAGCATTCTCTCCCAGTGCACTAGAAAAACTAGGCAGAGCTAATCTTAAGAATCTACCTAACATCTTATGCTCATCAAAAGGCATAGTAGGCTGGGCAAACACTAGTTAAGCAATTACCGATGCATCCAAAACCTCAACTCTAAGAACCACAGCTATAGGCTCCACCCATGCCTCAACACCACTCTAATCAGTAGACTATGTACCATCATACGGCACAACACCTACTATCACCAAAAGCTGAATTAATACATCCCTGAGCAATAAAGACGGTATAACCCCTGTTGGAGCCTAGGCTGGACCCTGGCCTACCTGTAGATGGGGAAGAAGAATCTCTGCTCAAGAAAAGGAATAGGACCTTAGGAAGGTGACCTATCCTATTCCCTAGCTAGTGACATATCACGTAGATTTCCATGACCTCTAGGTCATCCACGAATAGGAGAAGGATCCCTGGGCTTAATCACGAGACCCTCGTCTCGTGTTACAGTAGTGGGTGTCTTGGTCATTTGCGAAAGAGTAAAGATAAGGGAATATTTCTACACACTAACTTAGACTCTTAGCACGATATGAATGAAAGAAGTGATGAACTCCTAAGAATGTCCCATAGCCTCCCAAAGATAGGAAACACACGCCATCATTCCAATTTGCAGGACTCTACTAGACACTTGCTTTTATACCAATAATACTGGTGAAACCTAGGCTCTTATACCAATTTATCATGACCCAATTTATGAGTCATAATGGCACTTGCTAAATCTTTCCAGTAAGTAAGCAAAACCCATAACCCAGAGCTAATGCAATGGGTTAATACGATAAGAAATAAGATGAAATTTCAAGAACACAACTTATAATTTAAACAAGGGTTCAAAATAGATAATAACAATCCATACAAAATACCAATCCCATAACCTGGAAGAATTAGTACAAGAGTAACTATTAACCATAAATACAACCCAGGTAACTAGAATAGTCAATACATCTGCCTTAAAAAAGACCAAATAAATAAGATAGAAGAAAATGGGGACTCGTAACCATTTATCCATTAATCCACTAATCATCTATTAATCATCATTTATCATAGCATTAGATATCAACTAGTCACCGTTTATCCATTAAGCATCATTTATTCACTAGATACCTCTTACTAATTATTCATCACTTTATCATTTCATCATGTCATAATAAGAACCCGAACTCAAACCGGTAATATATGTTGTCAATACCTGGAATTGAATCGATCAAAATATAACCAATACCTAAAATTAAACCGATCACAATATAAGAAATACTCAAAATTAAACTGCTCATAATTAATACCCTGTATTGAACCGACCATAATATCATCAATTATCATCATAGGTCATATCATCAATAGCATAACCAAATTCATGATCAAAAGGTTTCAATCCTCACATTAACCAACATAGCCATCCAGTATCAAGATTCATCAATGTTACCTCAATACACATCCCCAAGAGTCCAAAGAGAAAAAAGGTTTACCAAATCTACCATATGTCATAGAATAACGTGGTATAAGATTCCAATTCTAATCCTAGAGTTCTATTTTAGGAAAATTCCTACCTGAACTATGGTTAAGGTAGCTAAATCTACTTTTACATGTCAAACAAACGTTTATTAGAACTAAGATAGGAAAGTCACTAAAACATGTTTAACTAGGCCAATTATGCCTAATTAGACTAATATAAGATTTTCTCATGCTAAACATAAAGAACAAAGTCTAATCCACCTAAAGCACAAGGGAATAAGTTAATTATTTAAAGCTTACGCTATACAAATAGCTTAAACAACTCTACTAACCCCAAGTCTTTCATTCCTTAAATCAACGTCTAAAACCAACTCCAAATCCAATACAATATCATAAATATATTAAGAAGTAGCTCAATCTAATAAGGGTTTAAACCTAGCCTACCTCAAAATCGAAGAAAGCTGAATGTACCGCTAAACCTTTGATTTCCCTTTCAAGAAGCATCCTTAAGATTCAAACTATCAAAACACATTCTACTCATCAGTATGAGAACATAGATTTTTATATTGAACCATTGTGCTTCAGGTCCAAAAATGACATCAAAACCTCATATGGGTCCTATTTACAAAAATAATATTTCTGAGATCAGCCCAATATTCATATATGATTAATGAATCATAAACCTCAAGAATGGGTGAAAACCAAGCAAATTTGGGGCTAAAATCAAGCCCTAAAGGTTTGAAGTTTTAAGAATCAAATAAAGAAATTTCACTAATAAATGGGTGAATTCTTACCTTGAATCTAATGAAAATCACAAAAATAGATGTCAATCAAGCTCCCAAGTCACCCACAAATCTCAATTTTAAGAGTTATCACTATTTAGAGCATTTTCTCTCAAAGTATGGATAAAAATGGGCTAATTTGAGACACAAAGTGTCAATTTATACCAAGTCCAGGCAATCAAATGTTGCTATTGCAACTAGATAGGTGTGCGATCACCATATTTTATGGATACATAACAAGTCATGATGTAGCCCAAAGATGGAGATAGACATGGCACTAGATGACAGTTGAATTCTTTTAGGACTTTGCCAAGGCCTCGAGATTCATTTAGAACCCCATATACGTGAATGAACTATGTAACCATGCTAAATTCAATATTTGAAACTCAATGGCACACTTGGATTTTCCATTTGAGGTTGTTTCGACCAAATGTGGATCCCATACCCAAATTCTAATTTCTTCAATTTCCCAGTAGGTCAAAATAAGCTTAGGTGCATCGGGACTTGAACCAAATGTCTACCTAGACTTTAATCAATATGATAGAGCTACCGGCGTAGTCGGAATTTTCATACGAGATTGTTCTACTAAACTTTTTGCCTGATGGCCATTTGAAATAATGAAGATTCCTAAATACGGAATTGGCTCTTAAAACCACATGAATTGCCCAGTAATTGAATTGTCAATCCCAAAAATTCATAAATGATTTAGGGTAGCTATGGAAAAGGTCTAACAATGAAAATATGCTAAAATATGGAAAATTACTTGACTAGTTATTAAATCTTAGAATGATACATAATGGGCTCAAACAATAAGAGTACTAGGTACATACAAATATACAAACTATCTCCAAATATACAAAATAAAGACTAGTTAGCAAAGAGAAATGGAACAACTCTGATCATGATGATCTTACCCCAAATATAGATGTCAATAAAAATAACTCACACTAGGATATACATTAGGGAAAAGATGTAGAATTATAGTATGAGTAACAAAAAGTATGATCCTCGATAGGAATCATTGTCCGACTAAGCTCAAATATGATATATATATATATATATATAATAAAATGGTGAATATAAACTAAGGCTAAACAAAGTAAGGCTAAAAGAGATTAAATAGGGAATATCTGGAAGATCAAAATAGGTAAATAGGATACTATAAGCCTTAAAGGCCCAAAATAACAAACTTATAACTCGATCAACCTCTTAAGTACCACATATACAAACAACTAATAATACTAGCGACAAGCAGTACCTATGAAAGGGTAAGTGCAAATAAATATCATATAATGCAATATGAGATGAATACCATATCCAAAAATACCATATAATCCTTCTCAAATATTTGTGGCTAAAAAATAAAGGACCTATGGGGAACTCACAAGATCTGTATACCTTGCCTAAGCTTAAATTGGGGATTTTATTCAATAACTAGTGATAAATACCTCCAAAATAAAATTAGAAGTAATCATAAGTATATCTGGTGCAAAAATCAAATCGAGACTAGAATGATCCATTTTTCTCTTTTGAAACAAACATACAAATAAAATTTCCTCGAACTTCTTTTTAAATAAAAAATAGTGTGTTTAAACTAAGTCAACCATATACCATGAACATGTAGGAATAAAATGCATGATATAGTAGAAAAGTCAACATGTTAGCC
The DNA here is from genome assembly GCF_002878395.1 of Capsicum annuum. Lineage (NCBI taxonomy): Eukaryota > Viridiplantae > Streptophyta > Magnoliopsida > Solanales > Solanaceae > Capsicum > Capsicum annuum. Next base: position 152,555,541 of record NC_061122.1, on the reverse strand, counting down.
GGCCTAAATAGGAAATATCATAGTAAATCATTTATATTTCATACTCAGTATCTAGAATAGAAGTTGAATGCCTGCCAACTCATGAAAATAATCCTCATACTTTACAACTTTCATGGAGCCTTGCTCTAATTTAGAGAACTGGTCAAGCATCTAAGGTTGCGTTTAATGCTGGTTTTTAATGTTTTAGGGTAAGGAACAATCTGAAGAAAAAGTCTCAGAAAAGTGGCAGAAAAACACTTTTGACTGTCAAAATGGTGTATCGTTGGTGTTGCGACAAACCACCAAGTTAACCATCAAATCTAATTAGAACTCAGACTTTCAGAAGACCCTGTGACGATCGAAATGATAGACCGTCAGTCTTGCAACAGATAAAAAACTTGACAGCCAGGCATAGACAGAACCCAGGGCTTCTGGTCTTGCTGTCAAGTACCAAATAGCGGACCGTCAGTCTTACGACGGACCACCAAGTTAGCCATCAGTTTCATTCTGAACCTGGCGCCCTGAAGGATTCTACGATAGACCAAATAGTTGACCACCAGTCTTATGATGGAGTACTAAGTTAGCCATCAATTTCATCCAGAAAGTGACTTTCCAAGATCAGCAGCGACGGGCCAATTGGTGAACCGTTAACTTTGCGAAGGTCCACCAATTTGGCCACCACTTTGGATGTGGATTTTATGATTTTGAATTTGAAATCCCTTTTAGTTGGGAACATATAAATACCAAGTATTAGGGTTTAGAAGGGATCTTTATCATTATTTTCACACTTTCTCCTCTATTGAGAGTTGTGTAACACTTTTCATTGAGATTTGAATCTAGAGATTGAGATCTGATTATTGTTTTTATATTTTCCATTGAAGATTGAGAAGAACAATATTGTGACTTTTGTAAGTGCCCTATTGAATCCATTTATAAACATCAATATATCTCTGATTTCTTAAATAGAGATGAGTAGCTAAACTTCCATAACTAGGGTTAGGGAAGCCTTGATATAGAGAACTATTTTGCGATTGTGAATGGGTTTTATTCCTAACATCTATCGAAATTGCATGAATCTTTATTATGGGTTTGATTCCTAACATCTATCAAAATTACATTAATCTTTCTTAATTTTAATGACATCTCTTGGTTACAAACTTTAGAAGTGAGCACATGAACTCCACTTGTCTGACAAGAAAGTGGATATTAGGAAAGCAAGTGATTCACATGAACTCCATAGGTTTACCCTTTGGGTTAATGGGTTGATGCCTTAACAGGATCAACCCTCATGAAAGTGTTATTGAATAATGCATAGATTCTTTAAGTTCTAGAGAAGTAAAGGGTGAAATACTTATTAGGTTGAGAAACATGTGGGTAATCTTTAGAATTCAATAATTCTTGCAATTAAATACATAAGTTAGAGTTCAAACACAAACTTATAACCCTAATTGTTTGAACATCTTGGTGAGCATAACTCTAGTTAATTCATTCTTATTGAAATTACATCTACATTTACTCTCAGTAGCTTGACTTTTCTGTAATAAAAATACAAAAGAACACTATTAACATTCCCAAATCCCCTTTATTTCAGAACCTTAGATCAACAGTCTAATAACATTCATAATACTTAGTGAACAAGGTATTCCCTGTGGGATTCAACACCCAACCTAGTTGGGTTCTATATTTGATAGCGACCACTTACTCTCTCATAAGAGAGGTGTAATTTATACGTATCAAATTTTGGCGTCGTTGCCAGGGAAATACAGTTGTCAATTAAGTTTGTGTTTGTTGCTTGACCTTTGTTCAAAGTTTTGCAAAAATTTTATATTTTATTTATTGTTTTTGTTTTGTGTAGGGTGATCATCTTTTATGCGAAGTACTCAGAGATCAAGTGAACCTTTACTACCTATTCATCCAAAATCTCAACTTATTGGCAGAATGGATGGTCAACAATACCAAAAGAGATTTGTTGTTCAGTAGAAAGCAGCCAGACTAAGGCAGCTGTACAAGTAAACCAGTAGAATATAGATAATGTAGGCCGATGATAAAACCCAGATGATAAGGATCTAGGTGATTATGATTTAATAGCTCCAGTCAACCCGAGGCTTATAGATAATTTTCCTACACCCGCATATAGGAATATAAACCGAAATTGCCCTGTGAGAGAGAGACAATAATACCAAGCTACCCCATTTAATTTAGAGAAGGATGATGATGACTTGGATGGAGCTAGTGCAATAGGGGCTATTATTCCTATGCCTTTAGCACTCGGAGCCAAGTTTAATATTACAAGCTCTATGATCCAGCTATTACATCTCAAAGTAATATTTCATGGACTTGCGGGTGATGACCCGTATATGCATTTGGTTAGTTTTATCTCAACATGCAAGTCATTTAAAAACCCAGGGGTAGGATATAATGCTATTCGGTTGTAGTTATTTTCATTTTCTCTATCTGGAGAGGCAACTCTATGGTTGAATGGCTTAACTCCTGACTCTATCACTAATTAGAGATAATTGAAAGATGCTTTCCTAGAAAGATTCTTTCCATCATCCAAGAGAGCACAGTTGAGAGATGAAATAAGCAATTTTAAATAGCTTCCAACTGAAGCTCTCCATAAGACTTGGGAGAGATTCAAGAAGAACCTCATATGGTGCCCAAATCATCAGATGACCAATTTCTACTTGATGGAGCTACTGTATTGGGCCTTGAACTTTATAACTAAGCCAGTGGTGGACAATGCAGCAGGTGGGTCATTCATGGACCTCACTTTCTCTGGAGCAGCTGACATGCTTAACTGTATAACAAAATAAAGTAGAGCTTGGCATACCAGGGATTCTGAGGTAGCAAGCTCCACTATTTCTATAGGCATGACTACAGAGCATAGGAGAAGAGAAAAAGAACATGACCAAGATATGGTTCACATTTAGACACAACTGGATATCCTCACCAAATATTTATTATCTGGAAAGACATAGTAGGTTAAAGTTGTAGCATCACAGGGAAGGGTTGACTCTGATTTTGAGGAGGAGGCAAATTACTTGAACAATCAGGGGGGTTTTTGAGGCTGTGTCCAAGGAAACCAAAGTCAGAACTATTATGATAAATCTCAATAAGGACCGTGATTAAGGAAATTAGAAGAGTAAGGGAGACAGGAGTGGGTTATATATCCCTCCTGGAAACTGTGAGGCCGCTGTAACTAGTTTGGGAAAGATGTCTATAGAAGACATAATGGCCAAGCTATTTAAGGGAGTAGACGCAATAAGTTCTGGGGTGAATGAGATGAAAAGAGAGTTATCCTCAATAAACCAGCTATTTGAATCTCACTCTACTTCTATAAAATAGTTGGAACAACAGATGAACCAACTTTCTGTTGTATTCAATCAGAGGAAAGATGGAACCCTCCCCAGTGACATAGTATAGAACCTAAGGAAGGATGGGTCATGTATGGCAGTCACCACTAGAAGTGATAAGGTATTAGTTAGCCCTACTTCAAGAAAGCCTACGGTTGTTATTGTAGCAGATAAAAGAGAAGAAGTAGAGATTGGTCATCCGATAGAGTCTAGGAAATTGGATGAGTTTATTGATGGTGCACCATCCAACAGTTACCAGGTTGACAAGTTAGAGAAGAATAAGGGAAAAGAGGCAGAAATAGTAGTTACCACTCTTAAAAAACCATTTCCTCCATTTCTCCATCGGTTGAAGAAGAAGGTTCACGATGCAAAGTTTGGAAAATTCATGACCAAGCTGAAGCAGTCGACTATTAATTTGCCATTAGTGAAGGTACTAGAGCAAATAACTGGGTACATAAAATTCATGAAAGATCTTATCACGAAGAAGCGTTCAGTTAGTTTTGAGCTGATGGACAATATCTATAATTGTGGTGCTATTTCCACAAGGTCTCTGGTGCAGAAAAAGTTAGATTTGGGAGCATTCACTAACCCATGCACTATTGGGCCTCTTGACTTTGCTAAAGCTCTATGCAACTTGAGAGCTAGCATCAATCTGATGCCGCTAGCTGATGCCGCTAGCTGTGTATAAGAAGTTGGGTTTGGGAGACCCCACACCCACTAACATGTGACTTATGATGGCGGATAGGTCGGTAAAATGACCTATTGGTATTTTATACGATGTAATGGTGAAGGTTGCTAGTTTCATATTTTTGGTAGATTTTATCATTTTGGATTGTGAGTTGGACTTCAATAGGACTATAATCTTGGGTCGACCTTTCCTCGCAACTAAAAGTGTGTTGATTGATCTACGAGCGAATGAGCTCTTATTTAGGTTAAATGATGAAGTGGCACAATTTGATGTATGCCAATCAATGAAGCTGTAGAAAGAAATAAGTGTGTTCTTAATTATTGATGTATATTATGAGGATGAGCAGGAGGTACCTATAGAGGAAAGATTTATTGTCGAGCCCTTGGCTATAGTGCTGATGAATTTTAATCGTGAGGGTATTAGGGAGTTCGAAGAGATAGTTTGTGCGTTGACAGGAATAGGATCATACTCTTATTCTCCTAAGAAACTCAATCTTGATCTGAAGAATAGACCAACACCACTGGCTAATCCATCTACTAAAAAGACATCGGTGTTGGAATTGAAAGAGCTACCCAAGCATTTAAGGTAAATATTTCTAGGAGATGGAAACACGCTACCCATTATTATTGTAGTTGATTAGGGTGAGCATAAAGTGGAAGCACTTATTTCGATGCTTCATAGGTATAAAAGAGCAATAGGTTGGACTATTCCTGACATTATTGGCATTCTCTCTAGCATCTGCACTCATAAGATACAACTTGAAGAGGACTATACCCAAACTATTGAGCATCAGTGTTGAATTAACCCATCGATAAAAGAGGTAGTTAAGAAGGAGATTATTAAGCGGTTGGATGTAGGAGTGGTTTATCCTATTTCCAATATTAAATGGGTAAGCGCAGTTCAATACATGCCCAAGAAAGGGGGCATGACAGTTGTTGTAAATAAAAAGAATGAGCTGATTCCTCTCAGGCCTATGACTGGGTGGAGAGTCTACTTGGACTATCTTAAACTGAACTTGTGGACCTTAAAGTACCACTTCCCAATGCCCATCATGGATCAAATACTTGATAGGTTGGCAGGGAAGGGGTGGTACTGCTTCTTAGATGGGTATTCCAATTACAACTAGATTTTCATTACTCCTAAAGATTAAGAGAGGACAATATTCACATGCCTATATGGGACATTTTCTTTTAAAAGAATGCTCTTTAGGTTATGTTATGCACCCGTAACTTTACAGCGGTGCATGATGTCAATTTTTTCTAATATGGTTGAAGACACCTTGGAAGTGTTTATGGACGATTTCTCAATTGTTGGTGATTCCTTTGAACTATGCTTTCTAAATTTGAGTCAGGAATTACAGCGGTGTGAAGAGTTCAACCTTGTTCTTAACTGGGAAAAATTCCACTTCATGGTGAAGAAAGGCAATGTGCTTGGTCACTGAATTTAAACTAATGGCATGAGGTAGACAAGGCAAAGGGTGAGGTTATTGAGAAACTACCACCTCCTATCTCAGTCAAAAGGGTGCGCAGTTTTCTTAGTCATGCAGTGTTCTACAGCAGATTCATAAAGGATTTCTCCAAGAATGTGAACCCTTTTTGCAAACTCTTGGAGAAAGAAGCCAAATTTATTTTTGATGGTGATTGTAGAAAGGCATTTGAATGCCTTAAGTTGAAACTAGTGAAAGATCCAATTATTATTGCTCCTGATTGGAAGAAGCCATTCGAAATTATGTATGATTCTAGTGGAGTAGCACTTGAAGCTGTTCTCAGACAAAAGAGAGAGAAGATATTTCATCCGATCTATTATGCAAGCAAGGCCCTAAATAGGGCTCAGAAGAATTATACGGTGATAGAGCAGGAACTTCTAGCAGTGGTGTATGCTTTTAAGAAGTTTTGGGCATATCTTCTAGGTACCAAGGTAGTGGTACACACTGACCACACTGACTTGAGGTACCTAATGGCAAAGAAGGACGCTAAACCAAGGTTGATGCAGCGGATATTACTGGTTTAAGAATTTGACTTTAAAGTCAACGATCACAAGAAATGTGAGAATCAGGTTGCTGATCACCTATCCAGACTTGAAGTCGAGCAGACAGTTAAAGACGGGCTTGAAATTGATGATTCCTTTCTGGATGAGAAAGTATTGGCTGTAATGCTCACAAAACTACCTTGGTATACTAACTTTGCAAACTACGTGGTAACTGAGGTAATACCAGAGAATCTTTCCTTCCATTAGAAGAAAAAGTTTCTCCATGATGTGAAACACTATTATTGGGATGAGCTGTATCTTTTTCGGCGGTGTGCGGATGGCATAATTAGAAGATGCATTCCTGAAGTAGAGATATTGAGTGTACTAGAAGCGACTCATGCTTCCCCAATTGGAGGTCACCATGCTGGTGATCGTACTTCCAAAAAGTGCTTCAAAGCAGCTACTATTGGCCCACTGTTTTCAAGGATACTTATGAGTTCATAAAGAGATTTGACTAATGTGAAAAGCAAGGGGTCTATCTCAAAGTTCCATGAGATTCCAATGTCCAAGATATTGGAGGTAGAACTGTTTGATGTCTTGGGCATTGACTTTATGGAGCCTTTCGTGAGCTCATTTGGGATGAAGTACATACTAGTTGTGTTGACTATATGTCAAAATGGGTCGAGGCTATGTATCTGGCAGATAATAAAGGAAAGTGGGTTGTTGCATTTTTAATGAGAAATATCTTCTCTTGCTTTGGGGTACCTTGTACCATTATAATCGATGGAGGATCACACTTTTACAATAAGATATTCAGAGCCGCCTTGGAAAAATATGGAGTCAAATAACATAAAGTGGCTACTTTATACCATCCATAGACTAGTGGACAGGTGGAGGTCTCTAATCGAGAAATCAAAGCTATCCTTGGCAAGACTATAAATGTTAGTTGGAAGGATTGGTCTAGGAGGCTGGATGATGCATTATGGGCATATCGAACGGCTTTTAAGAAACCCATTGGCATGTCACCAAACCAATTGGTTTATGGAAAGGCGTGCCATTTATCAATTTATCAAGAGCATAAAGCGTTGTGGGCACTGAAGCATCTTAATCTGAACTGGAATGAGGCAGTAAATATGAGACTGGGGCAGCTAAATGAGATGGACGAGTTCCATCTTAAACCTTATGATCGGGCTAATCTATACAAGGAAAGAATGAAGAAATACCACGATAGCAGGATGGAAAAGCGGGATATCCAGAAGGGCGACATGGTGCTTCTATTCAACTCCATACTCAAACAATTTCCAGGTAAGGTCAAATCCAAATGGTCCGGCCCATTTAAACTAAGTCAACTCTACTTATCTGGAGTAGTGGAACTTAAAAATGAAGACGGAAGTTTCTTCAAGGTAAATGGGCAACGTGTGAAACTGTATATCAGTCCAAAGAACTCGATAAAGAATATTACAACTGTCTATCTCGATGAAGTTTGAGTAATAAAGAAGGCTGAGTCATGCCGCAATAATAAATCAGGCGCTAGTGGGAGGCAACCCACTATGTGTTATTGTAAAGAATTTGTTAAATTAAGTTTGTTGTTATTATTGCATTTTTGATGTGTTTGTGAATGGTGCAGAAAAAAATATAGAAAAAAAGAGGAGTGGTACAGTTAAAAACAGGGGTAAAAATCTGAGCTACTGGAATAAAAGTGATGGCCCATTTAATGGACCACTATTCCCATGACAGTTCACCATTTCCTCTATTACAATTAGGCAGAAAAATTCATTCACTAGATCAAGTTGATGATTAAAGTGGTGAACCATCCCAAAGTTGGTGGACTGTCAAATCGACCATCAAAATTGACCTAGATAGCCTAGGTCCTGGTAAGGTATGACGGTGACTTTAGTTTGATAGATTTTTGCTGTGGACTAATTTCTTACCTCTTTTTTAGGTGTACTACCAGTAAACAAAGGAGGAAGATCTCAAAGGGGTAGAGGTGAACCCACATCCGGATTCAACACCAAATAACGTGGAAGGGAAATTCCCCTACTCTCCCAGTCTAAAGAGAAGAATGAAGATAGTACTAGCAGTACCAGTTTGAGCCCAGACGAGGCCATAGTTGTTACCACTCCACCTATACTAGCTTATATTAAAACTGAGGATGCCAATGTAGAATGGCACACTGAAGCGGATATGTAGAAACTAAACCTTAGGATGCTAACATTGTCAAATGTAAGAATTCTCAAGTTTGGGAGGTGATTAGGTGGCAAATAGAGAGAGCCGTGATAAGTTCTATGATGGATTGACACATACTGCGAGAGGGATCGAAATGTCATTTGTAGAAGAGCACCAAATTATGACAAAGGACTTGCATGAATATCCTGAGTTGGAATGTCATTTGTAGAAGAGCACCAAATTATGACAAAGGACTTGCATGAATATCCTGAGTTGGAACGTCAGTTTAATGAGTATGAACTAGCATGGATAAGTCAGCTACTGAGAGCCTATCAATCGAATTAGGTAAGAGAATTCTTTAAAAAATATAATGTACTGGTAGAACAGGATTTCCCAAAGAGGACATCAATTACAAATCTACCAAACAAAGAGTCTGTACCTGTCCGAGAAGTCACTGTTGATATTTCAGCTCGAAAAATCAATAAGATGTTGTTCGGGCCAGAGTATGAGGACCCACTTGTTGTGTCTGATCTTGAGTATAGATTGAGAAATGCAACTTCTCAAAGGCCTTGGGTGGCCTCATTCTTGGCTCAGGATAGTAATCCCTCTTGGTTGACCAACTCACGGGAGCTTATTGTAAAATAGACCCGTAGCTTTAAGGCTAAATTCTGGTGGGTTGTTCTTCATTTAAGGTTAATGCCAATAAAAGGGGATGGAAACTTGGATAAATATAGAGCTGTGTTGGTGGTAAGCTTGATCTCAGGGCTTCAAATTGACTTTTTCTAGATAATTGCGGATGAGATGTTCGTGAAGGCTTCAAATTGATCTTTGGCTAAACTCTATCTTACCAGACTCAATCTGCACCAGCTCCTGATGCTACAGAGATTCCCACAGGTATGTCTTTGCCCATTACCACATAGGTGCCACCGGAGTATGTACCCCAAGGGACATCTGTAGGGTCAGGTACTGTATAATCGATGGGTGAATTAGATTTTGCTGTGTAGAGGTTCATACCAGAAAACTTTGCTAAGCCAGTGAAGATGCAAAGGAGGTTTATGAGATAGCTAGATAAGCGGGCTGCAGACTTCAAGCCTTTTGTTGATGAAATCATGGCTAATGCAATCTTTCTATTCCAAACCATTCAGACTAGGATGGACACCATGGAACTTCGTATCAAAAAAAGGCTTGATTCACTATCTTTTTCTGACCTTGCCAAGCTGATGGCTAAATTTGAACAAGCAAAGGCGGATATTACAGAGCTGAAGAGTAGGCAGCCACAATAGCCTAGTTTCAACCCAACCTTGGTGAAAAGTGGTATTGATGAGGGTATTGTGGACTTGATGGGAAGACCAGTGAAAGATAAAAGAAAGAAGCAAATGGATGAAAAAACTGCAAGGAAAGAAGAAAAGAGGAGAAAGACAGCAGAAATGACACTAGAACAACAAGAACAACATGATATTAAGAGAGCTTGAAAGAAGTGACTAAAAGATGAAGAAAAGAAGAGAAAGAAAGAAGAAGATGAAGAAGCAGGGGTATCCTCTAGTGCTGCCCCAGCTGCTTCATCTTCATCATTATTTTCATACTTTCTCCTCTATTGAGAACTGTGTAAAACTTTTCATTATGATTTAAATCTTGAGATTGGGATCTGATTATTGGTTTTTATATTTTCCATTGAAGATTGAGATGAACATTATTGTGACTTTTGTAAGTTCCCTCTTGAATCCATTTATGAACATCAATATATCTCTGATTTCATATATAGAGATAAGTAGCTAAACTCCTATAACTAGGGTTATGGGAGCCTTGATGTAGAGAACTTTTATGGGGTTGTGAATGGGTTTGATTCCTAACATCTATCAAAATTATATGAATCTTTCTTCATTTTAATGACATCTCTTCGTTGCAAACTCGAGAAGTGATCCCATAAACTCCACTTGTCTTATAAGAAAGTGGATGTTCAAAAAAGAAGCGATTAATATAAACTCCATAGGTTTACTCTTTAGGTTAACAGGTTTATGCCTTAACAGGATCAACCTTGATGAGAGTGTTATTAAATAATGCATGAATCTTTTAAGTTCGAGATAAGTAAAGGGTGAAATACTCATTAGGTTGAGAAACATATGGGTAATCTTTAGAATTCAATAATTCTTGCAATTGAATACATAAGTTAGAATTCAATCAGAAGCTCACAACCCTAATTGTTTGAACATCTTGGTGAGCATAACTCTAGTAAATTCATTCTCATTAAAATTACATCTATATTTACTCTCAGTAGCTTGACTTTTGGGTAACATAAATACAAAAGAACACTGTTAACATTCCCAAACCCCTTTTATTTTGTAACCTTAGATCAACAGTCTAATAATATTCACAATACTTAGTGAACAAGGTATTCCCTATGGGATTATACACCCAACTCTATGGCTTTGTCTTCTTCATTATTTTTATACTTTCTGCTCTATTGAGAATTGTGTAACACTTTTTATTGAGATTTGAATCCAGAGATTGAGATCTGATTTTTGGATTTTATATTTTCAATTGAAGATTGAGAAGAACAATATTGTGACTTTTGTAAGTGCCCTCTTGAATCCATTTATAAACATCAATATATCTCTAATTTCTTATATGGAGATGAGTAGCTAAACTCCCATAACTAGGGTTATGGGAGCCTTGATGTAGAGAACTTTTTTGGGGTACTGAATGGGTTTGATTCCTAACATCTATCGAAATTGCATAAACTTTTCTTCATTTTAATGGCATCTAATTGTTGCAAAATTGAGAAGTGAGCCCATGAACTCCATTTGTCTGACAAGAAAGTGGATGTTGGGAAAAAAAGTGATTCACATGAACTCCATAGATTTACCCTTTGGGTTAACGGGTTTATGCCTTAACAGGATCAACCCTCATGAGAGTGTTACTGAATAATGCATGAATCCTTTAAGTTCAAGAGAAGTAAAGGGTGAAATACTGATTAGGTTGAGAAATACATGGGTAATCTTTAGAATTCAATAATTCTTGCAATTGAATACATAAGTTAGAATTCAAACACAAACTCACAACCCTAATTGTTTGAACATCTTGGTGAGCATAACTTTAGTTAATTCATTGTTATTGAAATTACATCTATATTACTCTCAGTTGCTGGACTTTTGTGTAACACAAATACAAAAGAACACTGTAATCATTCCCAAACCCCCTTTATTTTAGAACCTTAGATCAACAGTCTAATAACATTCACAATACTTAGTGAATGAGGTATTCCCTGTGGGATTCGACACCCAACCTAGTTGGATTCTATATTTGACAACGACCTTTTACTCTCTCATAAGAGAGGTGTAATTTAGGTGTATTAGATAGATGTACATTTTTCTAGAGAATGCCCCCAGTGCGGGATTATTAGGTAATTAGTGCATCTAGTTCAACCTCTTGTGGTCGTAGTACCATTGGCCAAAGATGGTGCCCATAGTAGTAGAGTTGGTCTCCAATTATGTAGTGGAGCTTCTCAACCAGGTAGTGTAGGTGGATATGCTGGTACTCAGTCCAACAATAAACATGGATAATTATATACATTTTCTAGTAGGTTAGAGGTGGAGGCATCAGTTGAGGTAATGATAAGTATGTTTTTCACTTGTTGTCAGCCAACCTCTATTTTGCTTGATCAAGCTTGTAGATATTCTTATGGGTTTTCCTACTTTTCTACTCAATTAGGGTTGACTTTTGAGCCTTTGGTTGTTCTTATGCATTTAGTAACTCCTGTTTGTGACTCTTTTGTAGTGGATCAGGTATTCAGGTCCTGTGCTGAGACTATTATAGAGTATGATTCTTTGAAAAATATTTGTGAGCTTGATATGGTTGATTTTAATGCAATTATAGGCATGGAATAGTTATCCCCTTATCACACTATCTAAAATTTATTTACCAAAACTTTTAACTTAGCCATACCCAGTATTTCTCTATTCTTATGGTTGGGAACTAAAAGATACTCAAGATTGGAGGTTAGTGTCGAAGGGGTGCTTGGCCTTTCTTTCTTTTGTTCATAATACTAGAATTCACCCAATTTCGCTTGATTTTGTACTTGAGGTTTGGAACTTTGTTAATGCCTTTCCTTTATAATTTTCTGGTCTTTTTCCTAAGCATGATATTGACTTTTATAATGACATTGAGTTGGGCATCTAACCTAGTTCTATTTCACCATATCTTATAGCTTCAGTTAAACCGAAAGACCTAAGAATGAGCTCTAGGATCTTCTGGGTAAAGGTTTCATCAGGCTAAGTATTTCTCTATTAGGTACTCCTATCTTTTTTGTGACAACAAAATGGCACCATGCATATGTGAATAAATTATCGATCATTGAATAAGGTGATGATGTGTGTATACATGACCTTGTTGATCAGCTTTACTTTGTAGCCCTATTATCAAAGATTGATTTGAGATTTGTGATAACGCTAAACTTACACGTTAATTAAGTTCAAGGCGATCATCGTTAATACACTTACCCAACTTTGGAGTCGGGGTCAAATCTATGAGGAACAATGTGAGTGGCGATCAAATTAATTTGAAATGATAGTTACAAGTTAAATTCAAACAAATGGTGCAAAAGATAAAATGGGGGAGGTGAATTCCTACACTAATGTTTCATTTTGGGATTTCTAGTATAAATTCGAGGCTACAAATAATTAGACTGTTAACAATTATGCACGAATCTTGGGATTATGTATTAATAAGGGAGTAACATATGAGAGTTTGTCATCAACATTGATTTAGTAAGTCATATATGGATAGGCTTGGCTATAGAGTTTAATGCTAGTCTTTCAACAAAACACCAAACTTTCACCTACTGATCCTTTCGAATACCTAATAGGTATGTTCAACATTTAGCAACCACAACCTCAATCAAGGCATCCCTATTTCTAGGATGACACCCATGGCATAGTTATCCTCACATTCACCCTTATGTCTAAGATAGTAAAAATTTAGCAAAGTACATACATAATTGTCTATCAATGCTTTGGTCCCCATATCCCTCTTTCGAGGATGATATGGATTCCTAAGTTCACCATAAACCCTTCTTTCAAAGATGGTATTGAACTTTCTAGAGCTTGGAGCTTTCACTCATCAAACCCATGTGTCTATTTGGAGCTTTCACCTATGAAATCCTAATCAAAATAGCATAGCAATAATAGAACCCTTAAACATGAACTACTAACTAGATGCTAACAATAAAAACCCACACACACTTTAACCCCTATTCACACATAACCCCAAAAGGGAGATTTAGCTACAATAAGATAAATAAGCATAGATATACTCATAATCTCCATTGAATCAAGGTTGTAGAAGATCTAAGTGAATGTTACTTCAAATTTGAGTCTTCTACGATATCAACAATGGAAGTTATCTAATCTTCCACTTAGAAACTCTCCAATATAATCTTCACCCAAAAGTTATACAATATTTTCTTCTCCAAAAATGGAGGCTACAAAGCCTCAGGCTAAAGCCTAGAAAATTGGGGAAGAAGGAGTATGATGGAATGTATTATACATCAAATTAGGGTTTGAGTCTTTTTGTTCAAATTGGGTTTAGCATGTGGAATTACAGTTTGACCCTTGGGCTGAGCATTTTTGCTAAGCCGTGATCGCCCAAGTTTGGCTGCGGCCGCAGTTACGTGATCGCAGTTTTCATCCGCAATCGTGGGTTGATGACTTTTTATTGAATGCCACGATCGCGGTTAGAAGACCGCGATCATGGTACATGTGGCCATTTTCTGCTCTAAGCTTTCAGCTGCACTTTTCCTTCTCCATTCTGATCATTTTTACGCTTCGATCCACATCTTTTCATCTTCTCAACTATATGCCTACAAAGAGGGGATATGAATGCATCTAACCATGAGTATGTCTCGTTTAATCATTCAAAAAAAGGTAATGTGCACTAATAATGAGTATGGGTGAGTGGTAAAATAACTATTCATCAACATCCCTAACTCAAAGCATTTGCTTTTCCTCAAGCAACACTACCTTACACCAAGAGACACAAATTTTTAAGCCCCACATTTTATGCCTTAAAGGTCATAACAACTTCAACTTGGATTGCAACAACAATTAGCTCATTATGCATGTGCTAGACTAATTTCACAACACCTCGCCCTATAAAATGTAATTGTAGGCACGTAAAATTTATTGGATCAAATTCATATAAAATTTGAATTTGATCCATATTTTATTGGGTCTAAAATTATTTTAGATTTAAAAAATAATAAGCCTATTTTATTTCTCATCAAGGTCCATCTCACCTTGAAATCCAAACTCATCAAGTGATGTCGCATCCTAGTTAAATCCAATACCAATGAGACGCTGCCATATGTAAAAATAATATGGAAATCTTATTTAAATTCAACAACTGGTCAAAAGGCATCAAGTATCAAAGTGACATATTTCAATCAATCACAAGCAACTAGGTCTACCCCCTACAATAATAAATAGGGGGTAACATAACATTCTAAAGGGATGAAAAGAAGGGGAGATTCTTAAAAAAGGACTTTGACAAGCATTGGCAACGTCGACATTGACTTTTAAGTTCTTACAAGGAGCAATCAACGGAGTTCTTCTCAGAGATTGTTGCAAAAGCGACAAAACACGTTCTGACATTTCCAATGATTGAAATATATCTCTAGGAGTTCAAATCATCCAACAATTCAAGAAACACGCTACTGAAGGACCTCAGATCATTTCTAAGTTTAGGAGAAAAGAATCAAGAGAATAATAGAATTGTACTCACAAGATTCATTTAAATAAAATTATTCTTTTTGTTTATTTTATTTTTGCTTGTAGTTAATTTTCAGCACCTACGAAAATTTGTTACGAACAAATTTTGGCATGCCCAGTGGAACCAGTTCTGCTCTTCATCTCTTCCTTCTACAAATTAAAAAATCACAAATTCAACTACTACAATGGACTTTAGAAAAATAATGAATTTTCATGCAAGAAACCTACTACTGCCACGTCTACTGAGATCAAACTTGTTGGCCCGATCAATCGACGCAATCTCAATGCTTGTTCTTTGGATGAATCCTAATACTACCTTTTTAGAGATGATGAAAAGAAGAAAATCTCAAATTTCGGCAGTAACTACAACCTCTGTGGGAAACTTTGCATCTATGTTATCAAATGGACCGTCTGAAACTGTCTGCAACTTTGGAGAATCTGAGGACTTAATGAATTCTCCAACGTCAATGAAAGTTAACACCTTTATAGTTTTTGTAGTTGACATGGATGAGAAGTTTGCAATGATGGAGCAAACCATTAAAGCTTTGAAAAAGTCTGTTGATGAGAAAGATCATCAAATTACCCAACTTATGAGTAAGTTAGATCTCTACAATCCTGGAGACGCAAATTATAATCTAACACCAGGAGAAAAAGTTAATGGTGAATCTCTCGTCAAGTCAAATAACAACCAATATGTTGACCGATCTACTTCAGTAGCTACTCTAACAGTTCAACGACTGTAAGATATGATTGCAAACACCATCAAGCCACAATATGGTGGTCCATCACAAAGTTTTGTAGCATACTTAAAGCCATATTCTAAACAAATCAAAGGCTTACCAATGCCACTTGGATATCAACTGCCAAAGTTTCAACAATTTGATGGAAAGGAAAATCCGAGGCAACACATCGCTCATTTTGTTGAGACTTGTAGTAGTGCTAGTGCACATAGTGATCTTTTTGTCAAGCATTTTGTTCACTCTTTAAAAGGAAACATTTTTTATTGGTACACGAACTTGGAGTCTAAATTAATTGATTGTTGGGAGCAACTAGAAATTCAGTTCCTTAATCATTTTTGCAGTCATACGATCAGCATGATGGAATTGAGAAACACAAGATAACGTAAAGATGAGCCTGTAGTGGACTACATATATCATTAGCGAACATTGAGCTTTAATTGGAAGGATCAACTTTCTGAAACTTCTGCAATTGAAATTTGCATTCAAAGGATGCGTTGGAGTCTTGTGTATATCCTTCAAGAAATTAAGCCATGAATTTTTGAAGAATTAGCTACGCACACTCGTGGCATGGAAATAAAGTAATGCAATTCATAGAATGGTGTCACCTATTTTTTATCCTAGAAAAAAAGTCACAAAATTCAGACTCATCTGAAGACCAAATTGGAGAATCTATGACGACAACTGTGAGTTTTCTGAAGGCCTCCACAAGACATAAGTTAAAAGAGAAAGCTCCAAACCAATAAATGCGAGAGGTGAAAAATCAACCAGCCTTGAAGGAGTTACAAGCAAGGGTATATCCTTTTCCTAAATCTAATGTTCCTGGGATCCTAGATGATTTGCTAGCCAAAGAAGTCATTGAACTTTTTAATTAAAAGCGACCAGAAGAATCAAACAAAGTCGACGATCCTAAATACTATAAGTTTCACATACACAATAAAATGCTTCATCCAAAAGGAAAAGATCATGACATTAATGCAAGACGGAAAGATCATTATTGAGGATAGCGATACAATTAATGCACATCATTTTAGGACTAAACTACACTATATGAAAGTTTTAATTTTAAAAGCTCTACAAGCTATGTGCTCTGTGGAATCACCAAAAGTTGAAGAAATCATCATGCTACAATTTGGGAGCTTTGACCCAATTGGGGTTCCAGACTTGAAGAAAACAATAAGCAAATCTATGCAAATTGACTTCTCCAATAGCAAGAAGGGTGATACTTGGACATTGATCTCTTGAAAAAGAAAAAAAATGTCAAAGGGATTCAAAACTTTAACTTTCAAAAGTAGACACAAGATCAAGTGCAAATCTACCTTAACCAATGGGGACAATAAATATCAAACTGAAATGCAACAATACTGCAATACAAAGGGTTGGAAGGAAAGTTACATTACAAGAATTCTTAGCCAAAATTCTCCTTGATGCACAAGCCTAAACTGTAAGTAAAAAATGCTCCTTGCTGCACGAGCATAAATTACAAGTCAAAAATGCTCCTTGATGCATGACCCTAAACTGCAAGTCAAAAATGCTCCTTGATGTACGAGCCTAAACTGCAAATCAAAAATCCTCCTCAACACGCGAGCCTAAACTATAAGTCAAAAATGCTCCTCGACGCACGAGCCTAAACTGCAAAAAATGCTCCTTAAGGAATGAGCTTAAACTGCATGCCACTCCTGGCCCGCTTGAGTCTAAACTATGAATGACTCTCTCTCTGAAATAAAAAAAAAAAAGAAGAAATAAAAATGAAAGAAAATGAAAAAAAATTTTAAAAAAATTAAATTAATTCATCATTCCTGAACTATGTTATGACTTGATCCTCCTGCGGTACATAAGTAGCTTAGAGTATTTTTGCTCTAAGTTTAGTCGTATGAGTTAAAAAAATAAAATTAAAAAAATAGGAAATATGTGTATCATTATTTAAGAATGGAAATAACACTTTGAATTGAAATAGATATCACATGAGGATAGACGTTCCTTCGCTAAGTTTACCGCAATTGTGCAAAGGTGAAGAGACCAGCTAGGCAAAGCAGATTTCAACAATATATTTGTATAAATCCAAATTTTTGTTCACCATAATTTATACATATGTGGTATATATTAGAAACTTCTCCGTAACAAAAAAGATGGCTCATGATTCAAAGGTTCCTACAGCAAGTTATGAATTTTCTATCATAGTCGCCCAAAGTTGTAAAATAGGCCATCAAATTCCAAACTATGTTAACTTTGATGATGTATCTATATAAATTCATAAGGGAGTTGAGTGTAGTTTTATGTATGTTGTAGATCTACGAATCTACTTTCCAACACAAAAAATGGATCCTGATTTCAATACTCCTACGTTGAGATACAAAATTTATCGTGACGCTGCGCAAAGTTGATAAATTAGCGAACCAAGATTGGAGGATTAGTTTTGGAGAAATATCTGGGATGATTTGGACTCAATTTGAATGTGATTCCCCCATGAGAAGTAGCTATACGAGTCTAGTTTCTAATTCAAATAATGTCTCCTGATTTTGATACTCCTACGTCAAAATATGGAATTTATCATGACGCTGCACAAAGCTGATAAAACAGACATATCAGGACATTGAATTCCATTTTTATGAATCAAACAACTCATATTTTTGTTCTCCATTGGAGAATAAATATTTTTATGTGTGTGTGCCTAGTACATGCTCACTGAAGCTAAAAAAGAGAACTTTCAATGTCGTCACGAATGAAATAAGATCATTCCAAGTCACTTTCTTGTCAAGCAGTAAGGAATTAATGCACCAAATGGTTCAACATCAATCATGTCAACCTTTTTGGTATGGCGTCAAGACTATTTGCATAAACCTACACAAAAAAATTGAATATGGAACACATCTACAGTGTTGATCAAATGAAGCTTCTCGATTTTATGCGGATTGATGCCAACTACATGAAACTTCAATCTGGCAATAAGTGTTGGTACCAAAGGCACGATACCGATGCTTTGATTTGACATGATAAACATTAGGAGAAACACATCAGTTTAGTTCAACATGACTTATATCGATGTCGATTAGCATGAAATTTGATTTTCAACCATTGATCTTCTATGCCGAGATGCAAGGAGTTTTGTATGCCAAGATTTAAGGAAATAGGCACAAATTTTCTTGCCAAGGATAGAGAAGAGTTTCTCTAAGTGTCCTTTTCCAAGCCATGAAAGAGAATATTGCTCACTAAATCCTCGAGAAAATAGGTGAAGCACCTAGTTATTGCTCATTGAAAACTGCAACTAGAAAAATGATGCCTTAAGTGGTTCCTGACCAATCATCTGGACAATGTTTGTATATTCTTGGTGTAATATCGGCACGGCTTGTATTTTTTCATGAACCTACAAAAAAAATAAGTAAATAAGAGTGATCACGAAAATGCTATCTGGAGTCATGACATGATAACTTATAGCGTCAACTTGAAAAATTGTTGCTAGTCAATACAGAAGGATTTTGACATTGACTTTTGGATATAATGCAGCAATATAAGTCTAGCCTCTCTAAAACTAAGTTGTTCAACATGTAGACATTCCTACAGTCAAATATGATTTTTACTCTGCGAGTGTTTGAAGTTGAAAATCAGGAAAGACACACCATGTACTTCTTCAGTCGGTGTTGCGAGGAGGTGATATACTTTGTGTGACATCCACCAATACTGCCAAAAAGGTTGAGGTGCACCAGTAGTGTTTTCTAAATACATAGTCACAAAGAGTCCAAGGGATGTCTTTGCAAAGGTTACGGATTTCAAAAGATTGTGGTTGATGTGATTTCATAATATCTCCTTATATAGAGGCTCCTATAAAGAATTTTCAGTTTATGTACAAGGAATGTTGTGGTGAAATTAGAAGATGAGAATCCCTAGGAATTTCAAATTGCCAATCAGTTGAAAAAATACCATATTGAGGAGATTTCTTTGGAGGTGACTTTAATTCTTTCTTGAAATCAAAAGGAAATTAATATTTTTTCCTTTGGCATACGAAACCAAAAGGGAAGTTGATATTTTCCTTTGGTACATGAAATCAAAAGAAAAGTTAATATTTTTCTTTGGTAGAAAAAGATCAAGTAAACTTTTTTACTTCATACATGCAATAGGTCAATTGAGGTGGTTGTATTGATCATTTTAATTCAAATACATTGAGAGGGTCACAATTGTTGTGTAAGCAAAATCTACTTAAATAAATATTAAGGTGATGATTTCTCGTGTTCCTATTTATCCAAGAAGTGTAGAAAAAAATAAAGATGGTCATTTTTTTAATAGTCTTGAAATAATATCAAGTTTTTACTCGATTGTGCCCAAAAAGTGAGGATTACCACAAACAAATCACTTGTTGCTTTTACTAAGACTTTCACAACATGAAAGTTCAAGGAGGAAACTTCAGTTAGATCACTCGCAATTACTGGTCTAACTAGGATGCACTGATAAGAAATAAAAACCTTTAAAGTAACCAGAATGAAAAACACAGTCATAAGTACTTCAAGTCTCGCCGCCAAGTTTCGGCATCCCTACACGTCGACCAACCTTGAAGTAGGGGGCATCTGTAGACACGTAAAATTTATTGGATCAAATTCATATAAAATTTGAATTTGATCCATATTTTATTGGATCTAAAATTATTTTGCGCTTAAAAAAATAATAAGCCCATTTTATTCCTCATCAAGGTCCATCTCACCTTGAAGCCCAAACTCATCAAGTGACGTGGCATCCTAGTCAAATCCAAGACCAATGAGATGCTCCCATATGTACAAATGATCTGGAAATCTCATTCAAATTCAACGACCAGTCAAAAGGTGCCAAGACTCAAAGTGACATATTTTGTCCAATCACAAGCAACTAGGCCTACCCCCTACAACTATAAATAGGGGGTAACATAATATTCTAAAGGGATGAAAATAAGGGGAGATTCTCAAAAGAGGACTTTGACAAGAATCAGCAATGTCGGCATTGACTATCAAGTTCTTTCAAGGAGAAATCAACAGAGTTCTTCTTGGAGATTTTTCCAAAAGCGACAAAACACTTTTCGACATTCCCGATGATTGAAACATGTCTCTAGGAGTCCAAATCATCCAACGATTTGAGAAACACACTACTGAAGGCCCTCATATCATTTCTAAGTTTAGGAGAGAAGAATCAAGAGAACAACAGAATTATACTCACAAGATTCATTTAAATAAAATTATTCTTTTTGTTTATTTTATTTTTGCTTGCAGTTAATTTTTAGCACCTACCAAAATTTGTTGTGAACAGTAATATTTTGAGCTGCATCAGACTTTAGGAGAAATCAAATAACAAAACTCAATACTCTAGAAGTATCTCACCTTTGACTAAAAGTAAAGCATACTCCATTTGCCTCATTGTTCGGGAGGTGACGAAAGTCACTTACCTCAAATTGTTTACATGTTGTTCTCATAAGAAAGAGAATCTCCTCACACCAAACTACCTAATATGCAACAAGGAATTTTAAGTGCAAGAACTCTCCCCTCACAAAAGAATTCTCAATGCAACAAATGTCATACCATAGGCTTTCCCGTATTTTCAATCACCACTTTAAAGAAAATAAATGGTCGGAGATCTCAAAAGACTTCTAAGGTTGTAACGAAGGTTCGGGTTAGGGTAGGATATCATTTAGGAACAACATGGTTACACCCTACCTTGATCATCTACATCACACTTTATAACCCTTATCTTTCTACTAAGGACTACTCTTTTTTATTTTTTTTCCTTTTTTTGAAAGTCTATCTTTTGTTTCCTTTGTTCACCGCTATTCCTTTACGTCCACTTTCTTGCACTTTTGGGAAATTCATTCTCTTATGAGATCCTTTATTTTTCTAAATATTTATTTTTAACACATAGGCTCATTTGGCATATCACTAATACTTCATGGCCCCAAACCCACTTATATCAATATTTACCACCTCCAACTTAGGCTTTTAGCATCATATTGCATTTTTGAGTTCAAGGAGGGTATGGTTCAAAAGAGGGATAAAAGAATGGTTCACGATTTGTATTGTGTTTGCCAAAGAAATGTCCAAATGCTCAAAATGGGTAACTAGGGATTTTCATTATGTATGGGAAGGCTTTTCAGGCTAGAGTGGGTTCCAAAATTACAAAGAGGGGCTAAGATAATTTCTCCAACCAAGTACAATCAAAATTAGTTTTGAAAGACTAATCGGGAAAGTTCAAGATAACACAAGTGTACAAGAGATGAATAACAAGTAGCTCACCACATATGGCATGCAAAATTCATTAAGGGAGCTCAAATGTCCCTCCCAATAGAAACAAACATGGAGTGTCTATTTCTTATCTACAAGTCAAAATACATTAAGACACAAAAAGAGAAAAAGTTTTGTTGCACTGCTCACATCCATGCCCTTGATTTTTCAAAAATTTGGATAGAGGAGGTTTCCTGATTTGCAATCGCACCATGCACAAATTACTAAAATATGGCTACAACCAAAGCCTTAGCCTCACATGTTGGCTTAGAACAGGCAAACTAACTATATGGCTACTCAGACTTCACCATAGGTGTAAACAAAATGATCCCAATTTTACAAAACAAAATGCTATAGGTACTCAGACTTCCCTTGTATTTTCCAACATTTATTCTATGGGTACTCAGAATTCCCTTGCATTTATGCCTTAAACTCAAATACAACATTTTAACCTTAAGACTATCATCGCCCAATCCATCATTTTTACCCAATGATGTGGGATGAGGTAGTTGTGTCTTAATGATGTGGCATTTATGCCTCAAACTTAAATACAATGTTTTAACCCAAAAGCTAGTCATGCATCAACAAGATCAAAATAAAAGTAAATCAAAAGAATGTTAAAATTAAGAGAAAAGCAGGATAATCCATAAAATGAAATAATATCCAAAACATCATCCCAAAATAACAACATAAAAGAAATAGTGTCTATCATGGTCATCAAAACACCATGATTCTAGGGGCAACCCCAACCTAAATAAAATGCAGTGTCCTCACTACATGCATACTAAATCAAGAGTAAGAAGTGTCTCCCTAAATCTTCCTCAAGAGTTCTCTTCCTATCTGACTCTGTGCTAGCACCACCAGTCTCGTCAATCGACCAATTAGCAGGGGCCTCATCTTTACTATCTAGCTTTGAAGAAGGAAATTTATCATTTGGTTTGATCACCTTAAAGATGCCTTTTACTCCCTTCCATGGATTCTTGAACAACTTGCCTCTCTTTTTCTCTCTTCATACCATTTTCTTATGTGATTGCTTGAGGTCTATGTGTGCTCCCACTAAGGCTGAGTACTCTTTCTCTAGGCTAGTGATGGTGGTTCCCTATTTTTGTTGCTTCTTAATGTACTTTTCATAGATTACATTACATATGAATGATAGGCTGTAGAGGTTTCTCTCATACCCTGAGGTAATCTGGAAACTAACTCTCTTACCACCCTCATTTGATCTGAAAATTCATCGAGGCGATTTGCTGATGAGGGTCCACATGCTGCTAGGTACTTCTGGGATGCTTTTCCATAATCTTTCTTTATTTTCTTGCTCTTTCTTGGGGCACCCTCGCCTCTAAATTTGAGTGGACAGATGATGGAAACCGAGAGCACCCAAGTATCTGCAGCATACTCTTCCACTTCTGCTCTCTTACAAATTTCAGTGATAAGAGGAGGGAAAAGTAGATGCGTACCTCCATGGGTCTAGTGAAAGCTCCATTCTGATAATATCTCTCCCACATTAAGAGGGATGCCAAACAAGATGCAAGCCACCATTCGAGCTCTTAAGTCCATGACGATGGTCATATGGGTACAAGGTGATACTCAGCTACATATGATATTAAACTAAAGTCTGGCCTCTGCTTTGAAGTCCTTCATTAAAATGTCTTTCTTGGTGAAACTTCTTTACCAGAGCATAAAATGTTGGCCATCCAGGACCCAAGCTCATATGCCCTTACGTGAAACTTTCTCATGTCGATATTTGGGAGCCCATACACCACATTCACCTGCTCTGCTCCAAAGTTTACTTGTTTGCCTTTAATTTTCATCACAGGGTTTATGGGACAGATTATGCTGAAGTTTGCATAAAACTCATGCATATATATCTCATTGGCTTCATAGGGTTCTAAGGCAAAGCATATCCACCCGGTCGCAGTGAGTCTAGCATGGAATTCTAGGAGATTTTATTCCACCTTGTTTAGGCTGACGCCCCTCTAAAAGAGTAGCTTAATACTATCGAATTTACTACAATAGAGTTGGCGGTATTATGCGGTCATGAATTTGGTGTCATTGAAATCTTCTATCTTTGAGGTTGATGATTTTTTAGCAATGTAACTCAGACCAATATTAGTTTTCTCACACTAAACACATGCTAGATCAAATAGATTAGCTTATATGGTAATGACATGAGGATTTTGGGGCCAGAAAAAGGATGTGTAGAAATGTTCAAAGTCTGCCATAACCTACCCTCAGGTATAGCAGATGTGGAGTGCTAACCATAATTGTGGTTAAGCGATCGTTTTCATCGGGTCCGTGATTGAGGTACCTGAGGCCAGGTGTAACAGATTCTGCGCAACATCTCAAACACAGTTGTACCCTAATATTTTGCTTTAAGAAATCATGATAACACTGTAAATAGTGAATTATAAGACTAGAGTGTGTGATCCCAGCCTCGAACTTAAATAATTTGAACATGGAATTTGTAGAGGCTTTCAATCTCACACATGGTGCGCACTTCCACTTATGTGGTTTAAGGCTTAATTCCTAGGTACTCAAGAGTTACCTACACAGTGTGTACATTATCTATAGCAGCGAACCATATAGCAATTAAAAGTTAGCATGAATATAATAACACAAACATCAGTTCAGGGTGCATATACATATTACAAGATTAAATTATGCATTTCATTCAAATCAAAGGAGTTTAGACAACTTACCACATTAGTAGATGCTATTGGAATGAGATTACCCTTGGTTATACACTGTAGTACCAAAAAATGAAGAAACTTTTGAGAGAAAGTGAAGAAGGGGTGGCTAAAATGTGAGCAGTTGGATGGCCATTTAAATTAACTTAACCGCGATCGTGGTCTTAGTCATGCAATTGTTATCACGCGGCCACCGCGATCGCGGTCTTAGTCACGCAATTGTGGTCACGTGGCCACCGCAATTGCCTTGACACAGGCCATGGTCGCAGTAACTGAGACCAGAAATTTGATCCCCTGCCTTTCCTGTTTAGTCCAAAATGCCAAATTCACACTTTTCTTTTTCAAATTTGATCAAAATTTTGGTAAGAACCACTATCTCAAGGCTTATACATGCATAAACAAAACGAAAAATTTATTGTACCATGCATAATTAAAAGGACATGTGCCACTTTTTGTGGCATGATGGGTTGCCTCCCATCGAGCTCTTAGTTTAAAGTCTTAGCAAGATGCCCCTTCTATTTCCTTCTGTGCTTTTACTTAAGATTTGAATCTCCGTTCCAACTTTATCTATATATGTACTGAACAGCATAGGGACAAAAGATTCAAATTTTCCAAGAAGAGGCTTGGAAGAGATGAAGCAATGGAAAGAAAGTTTCGGTCTCACCATTTTGATGATTTAAATCTTTTACCCATCTTTGCATCAGACTTTTGTTTTAGCATCTTGGGTAAAAGTGAGCACATCAATAGGACATTCCTTGTACTTTGGAAATTGAGCATCTTGGCCTTTGATGGGTGGGGTTCCGTGTTCTCCCGTGGAATGTCAAACTCTAAAATACAAGAGTCGGACTCCGCCTCCCTACAATCCTCCATTCGTTCAAAGGGATGGATCTTCATCACATCCTCTAAACATAATGTTAAAAAGTAGGTTGAATGAGGTCCAACACTTAATTTT
The DNA here is from genome assembly GCF_002878395.1 of Capsicum annuum. Classification (NCBI taxonomy): domain Eukaryota; kingdom Viridiplantae; phylum Streptophyta; class Magnoliopsida; order Solanales; family Solanaceae; genus Capsicum; species Capsicum annuum. Next base: position 152,530,017 of record NC_061122.1, on the reverse strand, counting down.
GGGTTAACCTTCTCTGGAGCATCTCAACCCTGAAATAAACTAGAGTCATTCTAAGAGATTTGCATTGATTCTTCTCTTGGATCTTGTAACATTTCCTTTATTTGGGATTCTTTACCCTCATATGAGTTGGATGGTTGGGAAGACATTGAGGAGTCTTCACTACCAAGATCTTCATCATAGCTTGGTCTCTCTTCTTGATAACATTCTCATGAGTAGTGGGAAAGGTAGTGATAGTTTAAAGTTTTTCTTTTTTTCCCAATATATCTTTCTTGACATTTGTCCATTCTTTGTACATGTATTCCGTATCCTCCCCCATTGCATCTACCCAATACAAGATGGCTAGTAACCTTGGGTAACAGATACTAGACTCGATGCATTGGTCTTCTGGTTTCTCATCATATAACCAAATAAAATCATAGGAAAACTAGCAATTTGATCAGTATAATAAGGGAAGGGGGTGTTGGACACTCGTCCCAATGTCTTTGTAAACGGCCACACATAGGATAACCATACTCCCAATCAGATTGAGATGGTAAAATCTCTCCCTGGGGATCATACTTACAATCTCTCCTGAAGTGTGATCCATAACAATACGAACATGGGGGGTCACGATATGACTTCCAACCATTCAACTCATATTTTTTAGAAGATGCCATCAATAAAAGTAAGAATAAAATAAAATCTACCAACAAAGAAAAATCACAAACAAATATTTACAAGCTTAAATTCAAGCAATTAACAAAGATTTCAAACTAACTTAATATGCCAAATTGTTCCACGGCAATGGCGCCATTTTTGATAATGCTCAACTTACACATCAAGTAAGTGTAATGCAGTCGTCATCAATATGTTTACCCAACTTTGGAGTCGGGGTCGAATCCACGAGGAAAAATATGAGTGGCGATCAAATTAATTTGAAATACAAGTTAAATTCAAAAAATGGTACAGAAAGATAAATTGGGGGAGGTGAATTCCTACACTAATATTTCTTTTTGGGATTTTCTAGTATAAATTCATGGCTAGGAATAATTAGAGTTTTAACAATTATACACGGTCTTGGGATTATGCATTACTAAGGGAGTGACATGTAGGAGTTAGTCATCAACATTGATTTAGTAAGTCAAATATGGGTAGGCTTGGTTATAGATTTTGATGCTAGTCTTTCAACAAAACACCAAACTTTCACCTACTGATCCTTTAGAATACCTAATGGATGTGTTCAACATTTAGCAACCACAACCTCAAACAAAGCATCCCTATTTCTAGGATGATACCCATGGCATAGTTAACCTCGCATTCACCATTATGTCTAAGATAGTGAAAATTTAGCAAACTACACACATAATTTTGTATCATTTTTTTGGTCCCCATATCCCTCTTTCGAGGATGATATGGATTCTTAAAGTTCACCGAAAACCCTTCTTTCGAAGATAGCATTGAACTTTTTAGAGCTTGGAGATTTCATTCATCAAACCTATGTAGGTATTTGGAGCTTTCACCCATCAAATCCCAACCAAAATAGCATAGCAATAATAGAACCCATAAACATGAACTACTAAATAGATGCTAACAATAACAACCCACAGACACTTTAACCCCTATTCACATATTATCCCAAGAGGGAGATTTAGCTACACATAAGATAAATAAGCATAGATATAGCCATAATATCTATTGAATCAAGGTTGTGGAAGATCTAAGTGAATGTTACTTCAAAATTGACTCTCCCATAATATCAACAATGGAAGTGAGCCAATCTTCCCCTTAAATAGTCTATAATATATATTCTTTACCCAAAATTTATACAATATTTTCTTCTCCGAAAATGTAGTCTACAAAGTCTAAAGCTAAAACTTAGAAAATTAGGGAAGATGGAATATGATGGAATGAATGATACATCAAATTAGGGTTTCAGTCTTTTTGTTCAAATTGGGATCAGCACATGCAATTATAGATTTGCCCTTGGGCTGAGCATTTTTACTGAGCCGCGATCGCATAAGTCCGGCTGCTATCGCGGTTACATGATCGCAGTTTTCATCTACGTCCATAGGTGGATATCTTTTGCTTGACTTCTGTAATCACGGTTAGTAGACCGCGACTTGGTACCTGAGGCCATATCTTTTGATCTTCTCAACTATATGCCTGGAAAGAGTGGATATGAGTATATCTAACCACGAATATGTCTTATTTAATCATTCAAAATAAGGTAATATGGGCTAATAATGAGTGTGAGTGAGTGGTAAAATCAACACTCATTAATTTGGCTACCATCAATTGAGGATTAGGGCAGCGAACATCCCTAACACAGTCTTCAGGACTCGCAATAGCCCTTACAAGTCCCTAGTTATGTATTTTGGGTTGACTAATTCTCCATCGACATTCATGCACTTTATGAACCATGTTCTTAGATAGTATTTGGTCACTTTCATGATTGTGTTTATTAATTATATTATAGTCTACTAGGAGAGTGTGAAGGAACACTAGAATAACTTGAGAAATGTGCTCCATACTTTCAGAGACGAGCAACTTTGTGCTAAATTCTCAAAGTGTGAGTTTTGGCTTGATTCTATAGTATTCTTAGGAATACATTGTCTTAGTATGGGATTATGGTGGACCTGATGAATATTTACGTAGCTTAAGATAAGGCTAGGCCCAATGCTCCTACCAAGGCTTACATATTTATTAGTTTGGTAGAGTATTACAGACCTGCTTTTAAAAAGTTTTTCTTCTATTATGATGCCATTAATCAGATTGTCTAGGTAGCATATCCCATTCCAGTGGTCAACCATGTGTGAGGCAAGCTTTCTGAAGCTAATTGCATACTTACTTCAGCATCGATTCTAACACTTCTTACTGAGGGTAGTCTTGGCCTAATGTAGGCCAGAGGAGCTTACTTTTAATTCCTAAAATCCATTTTAAGTCAAATTCTACCCCAGACTAGTCTAAGGTATATAATTCTACTACCAGATAAAAAAATAAGCCATTTTTAGTCATAATGTATCAATTTTACCTAAAGCAAGAGTAACTAAGTCAGTTTGTCATGACCCAATTTACAAGTCATGATGGCACCTACTCTATCACGCCAATAGGTAAGCTAAACTGTGACCCATAGCTAACAAATCGATTAACTTGGTGAAAAATGCTCAATCATAGATGAAAATGAGCAACACACTTATAAAAAGGCAAGGAGTTATAAATACATAAATCAGTCTATACAAGATACCATCCCATGACTTATTAGAGGCAGTACAAGAGCATTTAATAATAATAAAACTCAAAGACTTAGAATATTCAACAACATATGTCTCGATAACTAAAGACTGAATAAAAAAGATAAAAGAAAATAGGTGATCCAACTCCTAAATCTCACCCTACCTCCGAAAATATCAACATAGCATAATTAATGATCAGCGACGATAACTAGTACTCAGATCTGCACCAAAAAGGTACAAAAATGTAGTATGAGTATCAAAACAACAGGTACTCAGTAGGCACCACATGATGACTGGGCTAAATTATGATATAAGTATGATAAAATACAAGATAACATAACTAAGTCAAGGTTTAGACAAACCTGAAATAGATCCAACATCATTGTGCATGGATAAGTATGTAAATTGGAATAATAACATAACATCATGCATCAAAACATTCAGACTTCACTAAACTTATTATTTAAACATTATTTCACAATTCGCAAACATATAGAAACCTTATCATCATTTATACACTAGTCCATAAATCCACTATCCATCTCTTATCACTAGTTTAGCTATCAGCCAATCATCATATATCAACTAGTCGTCATTTATCAACTAAGCATCATTTGTCAACTGGTCATTTTACCACTAGAGTCCATTTATGTCATGCCATATTACAATCATTTCCTCATTTTCCAACTTAGCCAAATTGCTACTTTCAATATCATACCCCGATATCATTAATCTAAAAAAGTATGTATCATAGCATAACTGTATATCCAAACTCAAACCAGTAATTATAATTAATATCCTGATTCGGACCAGTAAATATAATCAATATACGTACTTGAACCTACAAACATAATCAATAGTTGGACTCAAACCAGTAAATATAATGAATAGCCTCACTCGAACCAGTTTAGGTAGTGTCATAATCATCCTTCGAACTCAAACCGGTATAATAATCAATAGCATAATCATTTTTTGGACATGAATTAGTTATATGCATCTATAAAATCAACATCATGAATAACACCATTAATAGCATCAATAATAACATAATTAAAATGTGTCAACGCTCATATTAACCAACATAACCATCAAGTATCAAAGTTTCTCAATATTTCTTCAAAAGGGCATTCTTTATGTATTCAACAATCGTATAAGTATTTCTAGAGAACTAACATCGATCTTGGCTTAAGGTGGGTCGAAGATCCCACTTCTAAATCCCCAAAATACTTTCTACATAAAGTTCTACTCGGGCTAGGCTAAGGTATCTAAATCCACTCTTAGATGTTAAGCAAGCCACAAATAGCCCTAAGGTAGAAATTTTTTCCAAGAACTTTAACTAAGTCAAATGGGAACTAAGGCAACCTCCATTAGTGTAAGCAACTAAGACCAATTTACCCTAAGAATGAATAGCTAGATCACTTATACTTGATATTGAGAAATCTAACGCATTCTCATGCTAAACTTGAGAATAGATCCCAATTCACCTAAAGCATAAGGAAACAAGCTAAGTGTTCAACTCCATGATTTCAAAATATCCTAAATGGTCCAACTAACACAAGTCTTGCATTTCATCAATCCAACACCTAAAACCCATCAAAAATCTAACACAATATCATAAGAATACTATGAAATAGCTCAATCTAAAAAGGGATAAACTTAGCCTACCTCGACAATGGAGAAAACTCAACGAACCACTAAACCAATATTTTTCCCTTTTGAGAAGCCTCTTCAATATGTCAATATATCATTTCACACATTCTACTCATCAATACGAGAATAATGATTACCATATTTCACCATTGAACTTTAGGTCCAAACATAACATAAAAATGCCATGTGGGTCCCACTTACAAAAATTGTGTTTAGAAAACCAACCTAATTCTTACATGATCAAGGAACCATTACCCTCAAAATGGATGAAAACCAAGCTAAATTTGGGCTAAAATCATGCCCTACAGCTTTTGGGGTGTTGAGCGAGAAATCAATGAAATCCATAAACAAATAGGTGAATTCTTACCTCCAATCGGAAGATAATCGTAAAAATAAATATTAATCAAGCTCCCAAGTCTCCCACAATCTTCAATCTCACTCAATATCACTATTTAGGGTTTAAGCTCTCAAGGATTGGGTGAAAATGGCTTAAATTAAAACATAAGTCGTCTACTTATACCCTTTCCAGGCATTCAGGTGTGGCTATCGCGAATAAGCTATCATGATCGCACCAAATTAGTCCTACATATACAAGTTATGATTGCAACTAAGGCCTTGCAATTTTATTAGGTTGGGCTACTCAGACTTGTCGCGATCGTGGTTGCACCAGAATTTCTGATGCACTACATTTTCCAATTTAAAAATGGGCTTGGCTAGGATGTTCGAGATTCGTTTGGAATTGTGTATACGCAAATGAACTATGTAACAACACCAAATTTAATATTTTGGACTCAATGGCGCACTCAAATTTTCCATCCGAGGTCATTTCCACAAAAATATGCGTCCCACACCCATATTTTATTTTCTTAACTTTCTGACTAATAGATTAAAATAAGCTCAAATATCTTGGGACCCGAACCAAAGGTCCACTAGGCTAAAATTGATATTCTGGAGCTGCTGCCGCAGTTACAATTTGCATATAAGGTTGTTTCAATGAAGTTTTTTCCCGGTGGCTAATTGGAACCAATGAAGACTTCCAATTAGACAATTGACTCTAAAAAACAAATGAACTTTCTGATAACTGAACTGTCAGCTCCAACAAGTCATAAATAACTTAGGTAAGGAATTGAGAACCTCTATCAATGAAAATAAATGGAAATATGGAAAATGACCTAAAGAGTTATTACAATATCCACTACTAAAGGAACTTTCGTCTGCAAAAGTTAAGGATTAGAATATACCTAAAGTCTGAAATAGGTGAGGATACTGAGTCTGCATCTTGCTCTCAATCTCCCAAGTGGCCTCCTCCACTGGGTGGTGTATCCACTAAACCTTAACTATACGAACCTCTCTAGTGCACAGCCATCCGACATCACTAGCCAACATAAACACAGGCTCCTCTACAATGGTCAAATGCTCATTCAATTGGACTGAGTCCTATCTAAGCACATGAGAAGGATCAGGAATATATCATCGCAACATAACGACATGGAAAATTAGATGAACAGTGGAAAAATCTAGATAGAGAGGTGACTCATAGGCTACCGCACCAACCATGCGAAGGATCTCAAAAGGTCTAATATATCTAGGACTGAGCTTGCCCTTTTTCTCGAACCTCATTACACCCTTCATGAGCGATACATGGAGGAATACACTATCACCAACTCCAAATCTCAAGAAACAAAGCCTACAATCTGCACAGACCTTCTGACGACTCTGAGTTGCTATCAACCTATCTTGAATCACCCTAACTCTATCCAACGACTCCGAAAGCAAATTAGTACCACAGAGTGTAACCTAGAAAGTCTGAAACAATCCAATCAAAGAACGACACTTCCTACTATACAAAGCCTCAAAAGGCACCACCTCAATACTCGAATGATAGTTGTAATTATATGCGAACTCTAGTAAGGCTAAGACTTACTCCTATTGGCCTTCAGAATCCAAAAAAAAAGGCTCAGAGCATGTCCTCAAGAACTTGAATAGTCCACTTAAATTGGCCATCTATTTGCAAATGAAAGGTTGTACTAAGATCCACCTCAGTGCCCAAATCCTCCTAAAATGCTTTCTAAAATCTTGAAGTGAACATAGAACCACGATATGAAATAATAAAAATAGGCATATCGTACAACTTGACTATATCCTGAACATAGATATGGGATAATCACTCACTTTGAAGGACATCCGAATATGAATGAAGTATGCTTACTTGGACAAATGATCTACAATCACCCAAATACCATAAAAACCACAAGAAGTGTCAAGCAACCCACTAACAAAATCCATGGTAATCCGCTCCCATTTCCAATGGAGAATGGGCAATCTCTGAATCAATCCACCAGGTCACTGATTCTCGTTCTTTACCTACTGATAATAAAGGCAATGAGCTATAAAGTATTCTATATCTCTCTTCATACCACTCCACTAATAATGTTGTCTCAAATCTCTATACATCTTGGTTGTGTCAGGATGAATGAAATATTTAGAGCTTTGACCCTCACACAAAATCAACTAAATCAAGTCATCAATCCTTGGTACACAAATGTGGCTATCAAATCTCAAAACATCCTTAGAATCTATGGTGTTCCTCTCGGACACACTACTCAATACCTGATCACGTAGAAAGCAAAGCTTATAATCCTCCAAATAACGATCTCAAATCTTCTCAAATAGAGAGGAACTTGCCTCTATGCTAGATAAAATACTTTTATGACCTAAAATATTAAGGCAAACAATCAAGTTGGCTAAGGACTGAATGTCCTATGCTAACAGCCTCTAAGAAACTAAAATACAAGCCAAACTACCCATACTAACTATTTTTCGACTCAAGGCATCTGCAACCATATTTTCTTGCTTGGATGATACAAGATCAAAATATCATAATCCATAAGCAACTCAATCTATCTATGTTGTCATCATTAAGCTCTCTTTAGGTCATATGATGCTATAAATCATGAGTGGGGTAGTTGTGCTCATGCACCTTAAGCTGTCTAGAATTATAAGCAATAAAATAACCCTGGTACATTAATACACAACCCAAACAAACATCAAAAGCATCACAGAATACGGTGAATCCTTCACCCTTAGTAGGAAGAGCTAAAATAGGAGTCAAAGTGAGAAAATCCTTGAGCTTACCAAGGCTTAACTCACACTCCTCAGACCATCAGAATGGAACCTCCTTCAGAGTCAATCTTGTAATAAGGGTTGAAATAGTAGCAAAACCCTCAATGAAACATCTATAATAAATTGGCCAAACCAATGAAACTGCAAACCTCAGTCAAAGATCTAGGTCTATCCCATCACGAATCACCAAAATCTTGGATGGTTCTACCATAATACCTTTGTTAGACACCACATATCCAAGGAATATCACTGACACAAGATAAAACTCACACTTAGAGAACTTGGCAAAAAGCACACAATCTCTAAAAGTCTGGAGCATGATCCCCAAATATTGTGCATGCTCCTCTCTACTCCTTGAATACACAAAGATGTTGTCGATGAACACAATGACGAAGGAACATGGATAGGGCATTTTTCAACCCAAAAGACATCTCCAAGAACTCATAATGACCATAGCAGTCCTAAAAGGTTTCTTTGAGATATGCTCAGCTTGAATCCTCAACCTGTGGTAATCAGATCTCAAATAAATCTTAGAAGATATTATCGCACTCTGAAGCTAGTCAAACAAATCATCAATGCGAGGCATAGGATAATGATTCTTCATAGTTACCTAATTAAGCTGCCTATAATAAATACACATATGCATGGAGCCATCTTTCCTCTTTATAAACAATTTAGCTCTTTATGAATAGTAGGAGTCATGCGATAAGGTTCCATAGAAATAGGTCAGGTCTCAGGCTTGATATTAATAGCATAACTCCTCACTGAAATGGGGAATACTACGCAGGTCGATAGGGAACACATTAAGTAACTCAAACACCATACAGAGTCAAGTGACAAGCTCTCTACACTAGTATCACAAATATAAGTGAGATAAGACCCACAACCCCTTAAAATAAGCCTCGTAGAACACACATAAGAAATAATCCCCATTGACTCGTGGCTAACAACTCCCTGCCACATGACTGGGGTTTACCAGTCATGGCTAAGGTAATACTCTTGGCAAAATAATCTATGATAATAGTTGGATAACCTGTCCATGCCCAAAATCTCATCAAAATCCACTATATCCAGAATAATAAGGTTAGTATAAGTATACATATCACTAATAGTCCCAACACATGATCTAAAAACTTGATCCACTACTAAAGAATCACCCATGAGAGTAGATACGCGCAATGATATAGATAATAAGTAACAAGACAACTCCAACCATGGTGCATAATAAGTAGATATATAAGAATAAGTTTATCTCGAATCAACTAAAGAAGGAACCAATTGGAGGCACACACCAAAATCATACCTATAACAACAACACCAGAAGTCTCACCCTGCACCTAGCAAGTATTGCATACAACTACCCACGCTCTCTACCTTGCTAGGAACCTGATCAACCTTCTTTCTTAACTTATTAAGAACCTCCTCGAGTACCCTGGAAACTACCTTTCAGATAATGAGAAACCACTTCTAGCTGAGGGATGAATTGTTTTAATAGGGGAAGCACCCTGAGATGAAAAAATAACCACCCCACGATTAGGGCACTCATGAGAATAATGACCAAGAGATCCATAATGATAACAAGCCCCCCTGAGCTAAACCAGAATAACTAGATCTGGCTGATCAAAATAACCACCATGACTAGAATGACCAGAATATGAACCCCTTAAATATCGACCACCACCCTAACCAGGGTGATCACTAGCACTAGACTGACCTTCTCAGTATTTGAGAGCTATCTAAATCGGTCAAATGGACTAACTCTAAGGCTGATAGGATGGATGTGGAGAATACCCACCATGAGAACTACTACCCCTTAATTAGTAAATACTATGGCTCCTACTAAAATTGTTCTGATATCTAGGCCTCTTATCATTGCCTCCTTGGTACTCAAGATGCATCTCCTCCATCACTCGAGCATGATCTAAAACCTCAGTAAACGATCGACCCACAGGAACCAAAGTCTCAGTAGATATATGAATAAGGAGTCTTAACCCTCTAACAAGGTAGCGAACCTTCTCATACTCAAGTTAATATCAAGAATAGATGTCGCATGTATATCCAATTTGTGAAAAGATGCCTTTTACTCTTTAATTTTCATGGATCCCTACTTCAATCTTGAGAACTAATCCCTCAAACAATCTCTAAGGCTGCAAGGCATGTACTTCTCCAAGAACATCTCAGAGATCCATGACAAAAGAGATGATCCAACTGATCTAGAATCCATATAACCTCTCCACCAATGTTGAGTAGCCAAATCTAACTAAACTATAGTGTAATCTACACCAAGAGTATCAACAAGGCCCAAATTATAGAGACTATCCTCACAAGAAATCACAAACTTATATGCATGCTTATCCAAAGCACCAGAAAACCTAGGCAAAGCCAACATCAAGAATCTACCAAATATTTTTTTGCTTCTCTATAGATAAAATAGTCTAAACCATCACTGGCTGAGTAACTATCGGTGTAGGAGGAACCTCAACTCTGGGAATCAAAGCTACAGGCTATACCCCCTCTTTAATACCACTCTGCTATGTAGATTGAGCATCATCAGGTGGCATACCACCAACTGTCCTTGAAATCTAAATTAATACATCTTTGAAAACTAATAAAGAAATAAACCCTGGTGGATCCTTGGCTATTACCTTGCCCACCACTGGCTGGGAAAGAATAACCTCTATCTCAAAAGAAAGAATAGGACTTGGGGAAAGTGGCATGTCCTGGCCCCTAGCTGGGAACACATCGCATGGTTGTCCATGACCTCTAGGTCATCTATAAACAATAGTAGGATCCCTAGGCTCGGATTTGAAACCCTTATCTTGTATAGCGGTAGCACGTGTCCTAGCCATCTATGAAAGAGTAAAGTCATGGGAATACTCTATAAACCTACTCAGACTCTTAGAATGATATGATTAAAAGAAATGAGGAACTCCTAAGAATGTCCCACAGCCTCCCAAAAGTAGGAAATTGATGTCATCATTCTGATACTTAGGACTCTACTAGACACTTGCTTTTGTACCTGCAATCCCGATGTAACGTAGCACTGATACCAATTTTTCATGAATCGATCTATGAGTCATGATGGGCACCTACTCTATCCCGCCAGTAGGTAAGCCAAATCATAACCCAAAGATGACACAATGGGTTAACTTAGTGAAAAATGCCCAATTATACACAAAAATAACCAACACACTTACAAATAAGCAAGACGTTCTAAATAGATAAATCAGTCAAAACAAGATACCATCCCACGAACTGATAGATACAGTACGATAGCATCTAATAATAATACAACTCAAAGACTTAGAATAGTCAACAACATCTGCCTCGATAACTAAAGACTAAATATCAAGAAATAAAGAAAAAAGGTGACTCCGACTCCAAGTGCGCACCTTATATCTAGAAATATCAACATATAGACCAATTTATGATCAATGGTGATGGCAAGTACTCAGATCTACACCAAAAAGGTATAAAAGTATAGTATGAGTACCAAAACAACAGGTACTCAGTAGGCATCATCGGCCAAGTGAGCTAAATCATAATATAAGTATGATAAAATATAAGATAGAATAACTAAGTCAAGGTATACACAAACCTTAAATATCTCTGACATCGTTGTACAAGGATAAGAAGTAAATGTGAATAATAACATAACCTCACGATCACCACATACAGTCAAAACTACAAAATGGATCTCATATGCCAATTGGTGTGGAAAGTAAATAACTCATCACAAACTCCCACACACCTGTAGAGTACATCCAAAGATAGAATAAAGCAACCATCCATCGATTACAGATAACCAACTTATTATTTAACCATCATTTCATAATTTACCAATATATAGAAACCTTATCATTATTTATACACTAGTTCATTAATCCACTGTCCATATTTTATCACTAATTTAATTATCAGGTAGTTATCATATATCCACTAGTCATTATATTTCAACCAAGCATCATTTGTTAACTATTTATTTTACCACTAGAGTCCATTTATATAATGCCAAATAAAAACCATTTCCTCATTTTCCAACTTATCCAAATTTCTACTTTCAATCGCATACCTCAATATTTTTAATCATAAGAAGTATGTCATCATACCATAACATACATATACAAACTCAAATTGGTAATTTTAATTAATAGTGGAACTCAAACCGTAAGCATAATTAATAGCCAGACATAAATCAATAATTATAATCAATAGCCAGACTCAAACTGATATATTTAATCAATAACCAGACTTGAACTGGTAAATATAATCAATAGCCATACTCGAACTGATAAATATAATCAATAGCCGAACTCAAACTAGTAAATATAATCAATAGTGTCATAATCATCCTCCAGACTCAAACCAGGTATATAATTAATAGGAAACCATCTTTCAGACTCGAATCGAGTATATGCATATATATAATCAACATCATGAATAGCTCATTAATTACATAAATTAATAAAATAATCAATAAGCATCAACCCTCACATTAACTAACATAAGCATCACGTATCAAATTTTCTAAATATTTCCTTAAATGAGCATTCTCTAGGTATTCAACAAGCATATAAGCATTTCAAGAGAACTAGCATTGATCTTGTCTTAAGGTGGGTCGAAGAGCCAACTTTTAAATCCCTAAAATACCTTCTTTGTCAAGTTCTACCCTAGGCTAGGCTAAGGTATCTAAATCTACTATTAAATATTAAGCAAGCTATAAATATTCCTAAGGTAGAGATTCTTCTCAAGAACTTTAACAAAGTCAAATGGGAAGTTAGGAAACCTCATTAGTTTAAGCAACTAAGGCCAATTTACCATAAGCATAAATAGATAGAGCATTTATACTTAATCTTGAGTGATTTAAGGTATTCTTATGCTAAACGTGAGAAATGGAATCCAATTCAACTAAACGATAAGGAAACAAGCTAAGTCTTCAACTCTCTAGTTTCAAAAAAGACTAAACGGTCCAACTAATGCATGTCTTGCATGTCATCAGTACAATGCTTAAAGGTCATCCCAAATCTAACACAAAATCATTAGAATACTATAAAATAGCTCAATTTAACAAGGGATAAACCTAGCCTACTTAGACTCTGAAGAAGCTCAACGAACCACTAAACCATCGTTTTTGCCTTTCGTGAAGCCACCACAAGTAGCCAAGCTATCATAAACACATTCTATTCAGTAATACGAGAATAACAATACCCATACTACACAATTATGCTTCGGGTCAAAAAATCACATAAAAATCCATATGGGTTCCATTTATAAAAGTTGCATTTTTGAAATCAAACCAACATGATTAAATGATCGAGAAGTCATTACCCTTAAAAAGAGGTAACCACCAAGCTAAATGGCAGCTAAAATCAAGATCTAAAGCTTTTTGGGTTTCGAGAATGAAATAAATAAAATCCACTAAGAAAAGGGTGGAATTTAAACTCAAATTGGAAGATAATCGCGAAAATAAATGTTAATCAAGCTCCCAATTCAGCCAGAAGATTCAATACCACTCAATCTCACATTTATATCTTAAGATCTTAAGGATTAGATGAAAAATGTATTAAATCAAGACATAAAGGGTCTATTTTTACCCAATCCAGGTATCCGAGTGGTGCTATCATGATTGCACTAAGTTGGGCCTGCATAAATGAGTTGGGATCATGACCAAGGCCTTGTGATCGAATCATGTTGTGTTAATCAAACTATCTACAATCGCGACATGGATACTACAATCATAGTGTCACCAGATTTTCTGATGTACTAGATTTTCAAAGTTCAAAATGCACCTAGCCTGGTGCTCAAGATTTTTTTGGAATCCTGTATACGCAAACGAACTATGCAATCACACCAAATTAAATGTTCCAAACTCAATGGAGGACTCAAATTTTATATCTAAGGTCATTTTGACCAAATATGGGTCCTATGCTAAAATTTATATTCCAGTGTTGTTGGCATAATTAGAATTTGCATATGATATCATTTTGGTAAAGAGTTTGTCTGGTGGCCATTTGGAACCATAGAAGACTTCAAACTAGAGAATTGGCTCTAAAAAATAAAAAAATTGCTCGGTAACTAAACTGACAGCTCCAACAAGTCATAAATTTCTTTGGGCAACTGTAAAGAAGCTCTATCAACAACAATATGGAAAAAAATAACCAAAAGGGTCATTGCATAATTACACCTAATTTACAATTCCTTAATAGGCTAAACATTCCAAATAACACTAATTATACCTCCAAGAACTAATTCCCAACCTATATCTAGCACGTTATCATAAATATACAATAATTTACCCCAATCTATGATAGAGGTAAACCTAGCCTACTTGGATGTCAAATAAAGTAGGATGAAATCTGCTAAGTTTGTGAATTTCTCTTCTGAGAAGCCTCCGTAAGATGCCACACTTGCAAAATGATAATCTACTCATCAATATAAGAACATCAGTACCCATATTTCACTATTATGATTTCGTCCAAAATTAACAAAAAAATCCCATATGGGTTCAACTTATGGAACCACACTTTCAAAATTGACAACCCGCCCCTCTATGCTCAAGGAATACTTATCCTTGAGAATGGGTAATTTCCAAGCTAAAATGGTACTAAAATAAAACCACTAATATTCTAGGTATTTTGGAAAATAATTAAGAATATAATCATGAAATTAGTGAGAATTTACCAAGAATTCGGAGAACAAACGAGTAATCCAAGATCGTGAACACCCTAAAATCCACAATTAATGTTTCTCCTAAGTTTCCAAATGTTCTAGGGTTTTTGACTCTTTAACTTGAATGAAATGGGAGAAATATCATACAAATAGGGCATTTAAGGCCTCCCAGGTGTCGCTAAAGAAGGCACTAGGCCGCTTTATCATTCAGTACTAAAGCGCCCAAGTGTTGCTAAAATGGTACCTGCTAATAATGGGCATGCCACTAAAGCAAGTAAACCGGCACTAAGTGGATTGCATTTTAGCGGTTATCTTGTCGCTAAAGTAGGTCAATAGGGCATGCCAGACTTCTAAAGTGCCCAGTTGGCCACTAAAGTGTCCAAAGGGCTGCTTTAGCAGATACATAAACTGAAGACTTAGAATTTTTTTAAGTCTCCACTGACCCCTCGATATTCATTTGGAATCCTATATATGCTAACAAACTATCCTACCCTATAAAATTTGATTTTTTTGGCTCAATGGCACAGTTAATATTTCCATCTGAAGTCATTTCAGCAAAAAGTGGGTCCCACACCAAGTGTTATTGTTCTTAATTTTCAGCCAACAGCCTGGAATGAGTTTGAAATCCTTGAGACCCAAACAAAAGGTTAACCTAGCATAAAATTGACATTTCAGAGCTATTGGAACCATCATACATGGCATACAAGGTCGTTAAGCTGAAGTTTTTGCCCAGTAGCCAATTCTTACTAGCAAAGACTTTAAAAATAGGGAATTGGCTCTAAAAAATTAATGAACTACCCGGTAATCGAACTGTCTGCTCCAGTAAGTCATAAATGACTTGAGGCAGTTATAGGAAAGCTCTAAAAGGTGAAAATATATGGAAATGCATAAAATAACCTAAAGGGTCATTACAATATCCACTACTAAAAGAACTTCTTCCTACAAAAGTAAAGGGTTATAATGTACATGAAGCCTCAAACATGTGAGGATACTGGGCTTGCATTGTGCTCTCAATCTCCCCTGTAGCCTCCTCTACTGGGTGGTGTCTCTACTGAACCTTAACTACTGGGATCTCTCAAGTGTGCAATCGCCTTACATCCCTAGCTAATATGAACATCAGATCCTCCACTAACATCAATCTCTCATCCAACTTAATTGAGTTCCACTTAACCATATAAGATGCATCTAGAATGTGTTTATACAACATTGAAACATGGAAAATTAGATAACAACAGCAAAATTTGGGGGTAAGACTAACTCATAGTCCACCTCTCAAACTGTGCAAAAAATCTCAAAAGGTCCAATATATCTAAGGTTGAGCTTGCTTTTTCTCCTAAACCTCATCACACCCTTTATGTCCAATACTCGAAGGAATACCTAATCACAAACTCCAAATCTCAAGGCACGGAGTCTATAATTAGCATATGACTTTTTTCTATTCTAAGTTTCCCTCAACCTATCCTGAATCACCCTGACTCTATCCAACAACTCTTGAAGCAAGTCCATACCACAAGGTCTAATCTCAGAGTTCTCAAACCACCCAATTAGAGAATGACATTTCCTACCATATAAAGCTTCAAAGCGTTCCATATCAATTCTCGAATAGTAGATATTATTACACTATAACTCTACCAATGCTAAGTGTTACTCGCACTGACTCTTAAAATCCATAACACAGGATCGAAGCATATCCTCAAGAACTTAAATAGTCATCTCCAACTGATCATTAGTCTAAGGGTGAAAGGATGTGCTAAGATCCATAAGAGAACCCACATCCTTCTAAAAAGCACTCTAAAAACTAGAAGTGCACATTGAGCCTCGATCTGAAATAATAAACACAGGCGCTCCAAGCAAATGGACCATTTCACAAACACAAATAAGGGCCAACCTCTCAATACTAAAGGACATATAAATAGAAAAGAAATATACCAATTTGGTCAACCAATCCACAATGACCTAAATACCATGAAAACCATAGGAAGTTTATGGAAAACCACTAACAAAGTCTATGGTAATTCGCTCCCAATTCAAATCAGGAATGGGAACCTCTGAATCAAGCCACCAAGACTCTAATGCACGTCCTTCACCTACTAACAACATAGTAAATGAGCTACAAAGTATACTACAATCTCTCTTTATGCCACTCAACTAAAAATGTTGCCTCAAATTTATATACATC
Source organism: Capsicum annuum (assembly GCF_002878395.1). NCBI lineage: Eukaryota > Viridiplantae > Streptophyta > Magnoliopsida > Solanales > Solanaceae > Capsicum > Capsicum annuum. Next base: position 152,513,184 of record NC_061122.1, on the reverse strand, counting down.
TTGGCTAAACAAGTGTGAATTAAATATCTAGAGCCATAATCCTCAGGAAAAATTGACTGAATCAAGTCTCTAACCATTGAAATACAAATGTAGCAATCAAATCTCAAAATTACCTCAGAATATCTAGTATCAATCTTATAAACACCACTCAACACCTGATAACAGATGATACAAGGTCTCATATCCATAAATTGATGATTTATAATTTTCTTAAATAGGTTAGACCTTTCCTCAACACTAGAAAGACTCATATTGGGGTCTTAAAATATTGAGTTGAACTATACAGTTGGCTAAGGACTGGATATCTCATGCCAAAAGCCTTTAAGAAATTGAGATAAAAGATAAACCACCCATACTCACCACCTTATAGCGCAAGGCATCTGCTATTATGTTTGTGTTACCCAAATTATATGAAATAAAAATGTTAAGATCCCCAAGTAACTCCATACAACTCCACTACCTAGAATTAAGCTCCCTCTGGGTCATAAGATATTAAAGACTATGATGATACATATAAATCTCATAATGCATGCAATAAAGATAATGCCTACAAATCTTTAATACAAAAACTACCACTGCCAACTCCCAGTCATGAATAGGGTAGTTGCACTTCTGCACCTTCAGCTGCCTCCACACATGCAATAATCGACCTTGCTACATCAAAACATAGCCTAAACCAACACCGGAAGCATCACACAATATGGTGAATCCCTTACCCTCAACAGGAAGAGACAATATAGGAGCTGAATTTAGAAATCCCTTAAGCTTTAGAAAGCTTAACTCACACCCCTCGAACTTTAGTGACTTAAATTTTTGATAAAATATGTGTTTTTGTGTGTTTTGACTATTTTACCCCTCCTCGTAGTTGTATTGTAGTATTTATAGGGTGTGGGGTTGATTAGCATGGATCGCAATGCATTTTGGTACCTTTTGTTTGATATTGTGATTTTTGGAGGATTTGAATACTTATTATGGACTTCTATGATTATCTTTTGATTCGGGTGATAGATAGCTGAACGAACTACGCCATCAAATCCATAACATTAATTTGAGGGTGGTCACATGTTTGGTGTGGTTTTATGGATTTTAAATCTCATTTTGTCCCTCGCTTTAGAAAATTATGATTTTGAATTTTGAGGGTCAACTTTGTGAAAACAACATCTTTTCAAAAAATCTAATATCACTATTGAGTTTAGAGAATTGAATTTAGTGTGGTTACATAGTTCATTTATGTATATAAAATTCTAAATGAATCCTGAGGCCTTGGTGGAAAATTTGAAGAATTTCCAAGTTTTAGCTGGTTTCTGGTGCAAGTAAGATCACACCACTAGACTGGCGATTGCGCAAGTATGGCAGAGATAGTAGTGTGATCATACTAAGAGGTTAGAGATATCCATACCTCCTCTTACTGCCATGGTGTGCGGTTGCAAACTTGGTTGTTCTATTGCAGCATCTGATCACCTGAATGGGGTATAAATAGACAACTTAGGTCATAAATTGGCTCATTTTTCACCTTTTCTATTGAGAGTTAAACCCTAAAATAGTGTGAGATCTTTAAAGTGAAGTTTGTGGGTGCTTGAGAAGCTATATTAAGATCTATTTCTTGGTTCTCCTATAGATTTAAGGTTAGACTTCACCCTTTTATTTGTGAATTTCTTTATTAATTGCTCAAAACTCTAAAACCTTAGAGCTTGATTTAAAACCTGCAAGTTTACTCCTTTACACTTGAATAATTTTACTAATCCCATAATTATTTGTTTTTTCTTGATTTCATCTTCGAAAAAACCTCGATTCTTGATTTTAAAGGTTTTACCTGGTAAAGTTTAATATTAGTTTTTCATTTATTTGAATCATGGTTTTAACTCAATTTAACTTGGTTTTTCATCTGTAGGTTTTTAAAGTTATGGGAAACATATTTTTAAAATAAAATTATGATTTAGCCCTTTATTTTTAAAAATCCATTTCGAGGGATTGTTTTGACCCCTATATAAAAGTAGGCAATATGGATATCATTATATTTGATTTGATTCCTAGATTCTATATTTCTTGGTGTTAGTTGATTTTGGGATCATTCATGAGGAGTAATGTCATGGGTTAAAGGGTTGCAGACCAGTTTTTAGTCTTGAAGTAGGTTATGGCTTAACTCTTTCAGACTGGATTGGGTAGGTAATTTATATACAAAATGTATGTTATGAGGATGGTAACTAATCATAAAATTGGTTTTCTTAATGTGTTGTACCAATATGGGGTCCTATATATGATGTAATTATTGCTTTCGAGGTATTATATGATATGTGTGACCATGTGGGGTCCTATACGAGGTGGATGGCCTGAAATACATATGAATAATTATATTATGTTTTTGAAATGCGTAATATAGCACCATTGGTTTATTGTGCTATATTCATACTTTATCGGCTTGTGAATCATATGGAATTTAATGGATTGTAGAAATAACACGTGAATATTGGCTCACATAGCTCTGAAATAGATTATTGTGCTTGGTTGTGGAGATACATCATGTGGTTGGTTTTGGAAATACTAATTGTGATTGGTTGTGAGAATTACATACTACGTTTTGAACATTACATACTCATATCATACTCAATCATGAAACATTGGTACCAATGTGGCAATATTTTAGAAACACTAGAAACACCTTTTAAAACCCTTCTTGATGGATATATTGGAAAGGAGATATTGTGACATCTTATAAAACCCTATCCGATGGATGTACTGGGGAGTACATATGATAAATATATTGTATATGGGTTTTAAAACCCCAATGGGTCCCATGATGGGAGGCTTACCTTTGTTGGTGTATACAGAGGTTGTGTGACAACCTCGTGCATCATTGTCATCATCATCATTCTTATTGTATTTACTTCATTATGGCTGTGATATGATTGTACTACTTCTTTGACTTGTTTCCCTATCTAATTGTTCTATCTTCTTATACTTGTACCAAATGATCTTGTATGTATATTGTACTTTCTTGTCCTACTTGTATGTGGCTTATTGTACACTTATGGTCTTTGTTGTCTTTGTTTCAAAATATGTTATAAATATTAGAACTGTTAGTGCAAGTCGTGTGAGCTACCATTTTGGGACATTTTTGTATTGCAGGTAACATGCCCTTTGGTTATATTTTGTATGTAATTTTTTCTACTTTTCTTGGTCGCCCTATGATACCTACTGAGTACAAGTGGACGCAATCACTCCTACTATACCTTTCTAGTGCATATTAAGGTTTAGGTACGTGTTGCATTTCTTGATTTGGTGATTGTTGGAGCTTTCAAGGTAGTGGTTGATTTTCAGGCATCCGGATGTCTTCTGCTATCTTTCTTTTTCATTAAACTTCTTTTCTAGTTTCCAGAGATAGGGTTGTATCTATCAGATTTCTTATATATTTCTTTTGGATTAGAGTTGTACTAGATACGTTCTTATATTATTGACATCAGGTTTTTGGAGTTACGGTTCCATTATGCTGCTTTCTGCATTTGTTATACTTATATGGTTTGGCGTTATTCTAGGAGCCTTACCTTAGGGTATTTCTGTCTTTCCCCTTTGTGTATTAGTTTGGCTGATAGGCTCACTCATCAATTTTCATCAGGGCAATTGCCATTATAACCCTTGATTTTGGGTCGTGACATGAACCACTGGAAAAGAACCTCCTTTTGGGTCAATCTGGACATCAACATTGGAATAGTAGCAAAACTCTCACCAAGAGCCTACAGTAACCAGTAAAGCTACAAACATCAAACAGAGATATAGGCCTGGCTTAATCTCAAATTGCCTCAATCTTTGCTAGGGCTACCATATACCATCCTTAAACACCACATGTCCAATTAATTTCACCGACTCAAGCCAGAACTCACACATAGAGAATTTGACAAAAATCCTATGAACTCTCAAAGTATAGAGCACAATCCTTATATATTGCATGTGCTTATCCTTACTCCTCAAATACACATAGGTGTCATCGATGAACATAATCACAAAAGAATCCAAATATGGCCTGAAAATGTAGTTTATTAAATCCATAAACACTGTTGGGGCATCGGTCAGCCCAAAATACATCACTAGAACTCATAATGACCATAATGGGTCATGAAGGTTGTCTGTGGGATATCCTCGGCCCGAATCCTTAACTGATGGTAATCAGACCTTAAGTCAATCTTAGAGAACATCATTGCTCCATAAAACTGGTCAAATAAATCATCAATGCAACACATGGGATACCTATTCTTCACCAACACATTATTAAGCTACTTGTATTCAATACACATATGCAAGGAACAATCCTTCTTCTTGAAGAACGAGATAGGATCACCCCAAGGTGACACACTCAGTCTAATGAACCCTTACCTAGAAGATCCTAAAGCTGAGCATTCAACTCATTAAGCTCGGTAGGAGACAAATGGCAAAGTGCCACGGAAATAAGTCGAGTTCTTTACTCAAGATAAATAATAAACTCAATATCACACTCAGGAGGAAGACCGGGTCGATTGGTAGGAAAATATTAGGACACTCACAAACTATTAGAGCAGAGGTAAGCGACAGAATCTCTATACTAACATCACTAATATAAGAGAATAAGACTCACAACCCCTTGAAATAAGTCTCTGAGCCTAAATATAAGAAATAATACTCATCGTATCATGGGTAATAGATCTTTTCCACACAATCGGGGGAATGTTGGGCATGGTTAAGATTACAGCATTGGCTAAGATTACAGCCATGGAAAAATAATCCAAGACCGTATAATAGTTGGATAATGAGACCATGCCCAGAATCACATCAAAATCCACCATGTCTAAAATAATATGACCATCATTATTATCAAACTCTCAAACAGTCACTAAACATAATCTATAAACCTTGTCTACTACTAAAAAATTACCCATAGGAGTACATATACATAACGCCATAGATTAAAAATCCTAAGAGAACTCTAACCGCAGGACATAACAATAATATACATAAGAATAAGCTGATCCCGAATCAAACAAAGAAAAAATCATTTGATGAAATAATGAAATCATACATGTATAACAATATTCGAAGACTCAACCTTGGGTCTAGAAGGTATAACATACAACTAACCATGCCTGCCACCTAGCTGGGCTCCCACCAACCTTTTATCCTACCTGCTAGAGGACCTCTATGAGTACCACAGGTACTACCTTGACGACCATCTATACCACCCCTAGTTTGGCAAGGTACTACCCTAATCTGCCTAACACTCTAAGCTGAAAGAACAATTACTCCATAACTAGGGCACTCTCTCGAGAAATGGACAAAGGCCCAAGTATCATAACATGCCCCTAGTGTTGTACCAACACAAGAAGATTTGGTTGATCCGAAATTACTACCATGGCTACAATAACTAGAAGATGAACCCCTAAAAGTTTGACCACTACTTTGTCAAAGATAATAACTGTGACTAGACTGACCTCCATTGGTGACCTGAAGTTCAACATTAATGGTCCTATGATGTTGGGTATATTTATGTATTCTAGTGTCACCAATCTATTCTTTTTAGCCTTGTTTCGAGGATGATTCGTATGCTATATTGGTTGATAATGAGATAAATATGTATCAAAGTGCTAAAGTATGTGGTTATAATTTTCAAAGTGAATTCCAAACAAGTTTGTATTTCAAAGTTTCATTTAGAGTTCAACCCAGAAAACTAGTGTTACTAGCTTAAGCTTGGTGTTTGTCTAGTTGATTCCGGTGGACTCTATTATGTTTAATAAGTTCCCAATGATTTTAATGTTTGAGTGAGTGTATGGCTGAAGCAATAAGTGAAAGATCAATGCGAACTAGCCTAGTTTAGCTCTTGTTTTGATTCGTTGTTATGGATGTAGTGTTGTGATTATCTCTTAATTAGTGTGGTGTGAGTTTGTAGGATGATTTGGGAGCTGAATATGATGATATTTTGATGTTAATAAGGCTTGAAATCCGTGGTAAAGACACCATAAGACAATGGACTAAGAGAGGAGACTCAACACATAACAAAAATTCGGAGAACTTCCAGAGGCTTGAGGCGATGTGAGGCGGCTCCCCACCGATAGTATGGAAATAATCAAGACCTAGCCTTTCCAGGAGCAGTGCTCTAGCCTTGGTGGCACCCCACCTGAGGTGTGGCTGAACCTAAGGCGGTGCCCCATCCATTCCCGGGATCATAAAAGTGCTGAATTTGAATTCATCACGAACTGGGACTACTCCTATACTATAAATACATGTTATATCACGTTTTTACTTATATTTGGACATATTTTAGAGATCAAGGGTCTGCTACAACTTCTTCTTTAGGTTTTTAGTATTTTTATTTAGTTCATACATATTTTTAGTCGTGAATTACCAATTTGTGATTATGATTATGACTATACATGGCCAAACGCCTTTTTTTAGGGTTAAAGCCAAGAACATTAGTATTATTGTTTTGAATTAAGTTCTTTTGATTTTCTTATCATTATTAATTGTGTGTTCATCTTTGATTTAACTATTATAAGGATTCATGACTCTTACAATATATCAATTGTCTACCTTTTGATCTCGAGAGAGGGAATTGGAGATAGAATAAGGAGATGAACAGATTTTGGGTTTCTATTCTTATATTAAATAAAGAATTGAACTTAGCACCTAGGACAGGGATGTACTTAGGAGCTAAACTTGATTCAAACATAGGATGATAGCATAAAGAACTTAAGTGGACTAATACATCCCCGCTCAATAATGTAGTTTTAAGGCTCAACTTAGGTAAAGGATTAGAGGTTAGAAAACCATAATCATGCAACTAAACCTAAGAATCAACAACCAAGATAAGAAAGTTAACGAATGAAATTCAAGAATATAGTACGATTATTCAAAGTGCTTTAACCCTGGGATTTCTCCTATTGGTTGTCTTAAGACCTTCACTTTGTGCATTATTTATTTTATTTGTAATTAAAATTCTAAACTCTCTTTTTGATTACTCTCGCACTAAATTAATCTAAACTTTGAACTAAAATTGAATCATTGTTGAATCAAGTCTCTGTGGGATAGATACTTGGCTTCTTGAAAGCCACTTTACTATTTGATAAAACCACGTACACTTGACTGTGCGCTTGGTCGCTATCATGTTTTTTGCGCCATTACCAGGGACTTGTTATTTTGAAATTATTTATTTTAGTTTTACTTTTAGATTTATTTGGTGCTTTTACACTTGTTCTTGGTTTTGTAATTACAGGAAATAGGTTTTAAGGTTAGGAAGCTGGCAAGGGATTGGGATTTGGTTGAACCAATCCCCAAACCTGAACAACACTTCCATCAACAAAGGAAAGGCGTAATCTGCCTCTCCCAATTTCCACAAATATAAGAAAACCAAGAGAATCATGCTATAATGGCTACAGAACAATAAGCACACGGAATATTGAGGGAAGTGCCAGTCCCACTTTTGAAGAACTTGACTTCCCTAATTCAAAGATTGGCATTTGGGGGAAATTTTGAGTTAAATCATAACATGGTGCAGCTTCTAATCAGTAGTGGACAATTTGCAGGGCTTTCACACGAGGATCCAAAAGTCCAATTGCAGACTTTCATTATACTGACACATACAGATTATGTGAGGCTGACACTTTTTCCCTATTAATTATTGAGGGAAGCTAAAAAGTGGTTGAATGCGAAGCCGGCCAATTCAATCACATCATGGGATGACTTAGCCAGAAAGTTCCTCATCAGGTAAGATTGCGAGACTTTGCAGTGAGATATTAAGCTTCAAATAGAAGTCTGATGAAAATATATATCATGCTTAGGAATATTTCAAGTCCCTTCTTTGGGATTGTCCATATCACCAACAATCCAATGAGGTACTTTCTCATACTTTTGTAGAAGCACTTGATCACAATACAAAGATCTTTCTAGATTCAGCCACAGGTGGTTAAGCACTGGAGTTGACTTATG